>NC_057809.1:615120010-615461958 GCF_018294505.1 Triticum aestivum
TGTGTTCACCTGGATTTCTGCGTGCTAGTATGCTCTCTGTCGCTTGGACCACAGCCGCATTGGTCCGGACCAATTCATCAACAGAGACGTTGCTGTGTAACACACCCTCGGGGAGGAAGTCCTGCACGCTTATTATAAGCCGAGACAGCTTGCCGCAAAGCTGACCCCACCGTCTGGCCAGGATGCTGGTTCTTGCAGCCTCAGGGACATTGAGTCGGTCAAGAATGTTGACCAGAATGTCGTCAGGCAATGCGCTGAGCATATCATCTCTACTGCCTTTCTGCATTTGGCATGGAAACAAATAAGAGTTAATTTCACAAGTCGCAAATATTCTCAGATATGCAATTACAATCACAAAGACATAACCTTGATTTAGTATAAATATTACAAACTTGGCATATTTTTCTTGCAATATTAAAAAAGCAACTTTTATACAATCGCAAAGTTGCAAGTTTCTTAGAATAACAGGATGCTCCATTGCATAATTTTTAACTCCCACTAAAGGGTTCTCTCTGAAAACAAAATATCTTATGTAAAGGAAGGGCAATTCCAATGTAGTACAAGCCACACAGACTTGCATATTTTTTGGCACGCAAAAAATGCAATTATCAAATTTTGATTCAGTTTCGAAGATGTTAAATTTTATACAATTGCAGAGATGCGATTTGATGTAGTCCAAGAGCAAAAAAAAAAAACTACTCCCTGTAATAAGACTTCAAATAGATGCAATTTGGAGCACAATTTTTAGACAGAAGACCTAGAGGAGAAGAGGACAGTGAACTCACCCCCATGGCTCCTGCGTAGATCCGCCGAGGCCCGAGAAGAATTGGTCACCGTGAATTGGCTCACGAGTTGCCGTCTCCTCCGAAGATTGGCTGCGAGAAGCACGGTGTCCGCCCGGCCAGATATGCATATATCTGCTGGGTTGCCGCCACCAATGGAGACTCGGAGACTGAATTCGAAAGAGGGCCTGTTTCTGATTGTAATCCGGAAAGGACTGCTTTGATTCCGGATTAGCCACTAAAGAAGGGAGCTGCTTCGATTGCGGACTGCGGCTCGGAGAGGAGCCGCTTGATTGCTTGGATTGCCGGTCGCAGCTCGGAAAGGAGCCGCTTGATTGCGGACCGCCGCTCCCAAAAGAGCTGCTGCTCTTGCTGATTCGATTGGGGGCTGCAGCTCCCAAAGGGGGAGCTGCTTATTTGGTCGCCTGTTCGCAAGCGGCAGTGGATCCTCATTCGAGGCATCCGACGGCGATTGCGACGGCGAGAGGGGGGAGATCGTCGCACGGCAGGCGGTGGCGCATAACTGACACCCGATCCCCTTTGCTCTCTGGTGGAACCCTAGTTTTTTTTCTTTTTCTTTTGACAAGATGGTGGAACCCTAGGTGGGAGGGGGCGGCGTGGAAGGGAGGATCGCCATTTATATACTGCGGCCTGCGATGGAGGAATGATGGGCTAAGGCCCATTGTTCATCACCCCTAAAAATTTGTTTACATGCGGCCTGCCATGGAGGGATGATGTGCTAAAGCCCAATGTTCATCACCATATTTATATAGAGGGATGATGTGCTAAAGCCCAATGTTCATCACCATATTTATATAGAGGGATGATGTGCTAAAGCCCAATGTTCATCACCATATTTATATAGAGGGATGATGTGCTAAAGCCCAATGTTCATCACCATATTTATATAGAGGGATGATGTGCTAAAGCCCAATGTTCATCACCATATTTATATAGAGGGATGATGTGCTAAAGCCCAATGTTCATCACCATATTTATATAGAGGGATGATGTGCTAAAGCCCAATGTTCATCACCATATTTATATAGAGGGATGATGTGCTAAAGCCCAATGTTCATCACCATTTATATATGCGGCATGGTTGGGAGGATCACCATTTATATAAGCAACCTGCTAATGACAGAAAGTTGCAAGCAAAAACATCCCTAGTGTGCGTGTGCATCACCCCTAAAAAAATGTGTATGTGCTTCCCTTTCTTGTACTAGTACTTCGCAAAAAAGTAGCCATTCGACTGCTGACACAGATCTGCCAGCAAAACGCGACAAAAAAAGAACTATATGGTGCAAGTACAAGAAAAATCACTTTGCTGGACGAGCTCTAGACGCGAGCCCTATTTTTTTAGTAGCGCCAAAATGGTATTTCAAAGTTTCAAAAAAATTCAAAAAAAATCAACATGTTTATATGGATGTGCTACTACACGTGTGCAAATTCTGATGATGAAATAAGTAGCCATGTGAGTTACGTAAAAATGACAAAATCGTGATTTTGTAAAGATGAACATTGCTTCTACTATTCACTATTTAGAGATAACCATTTTGTCATTTTTGTATAGCTCACATGTTTACTTATTTCATCACCAAACTTTATATGTGTGTAATATATATCCATATGATCATGAAGAATTCTTTTTATTTTTTATTTCATATGATTTTTAAACTATTTAAATTAAATTCCTCCAATGCACCCGTGCAAAAAAAAATCCACTCTCGCAAGTACTTCCCTGCATTATTTGTTTTCCACATGTAACCTGCATGAAAAGCACGCCCACGAAACCACACTGGATAATGTCGCCCTTTGTGGATGCGAGCTTTTTGGCTGATTCTAATAAAAGTGCAATTGCGAGTATTACAGGAATCCTCATCTTACCTGTCTGAGATCAGAGAAACCATTACAGACAGTAAAATTGCATAGCGTGCGGCCATCCCGTTTCATCTGCATAGACAATCCAAGACTCAGAAATAGAGCCGAAATATTCTTTCAGTATCAGAAAACAACAGTTCCTAAAAATTTAAATTCATCCATGGCAGCAACTAGTTTAGCATGCACACTCCACAAACAAGAAACAATATAGTATTTAAACATATCAGTAGTCTGTCACTGCCTAAGAGGCAGATCAAGAGGTATTACACTAGGAGAACTAGATTAGAACATAAATAGTAGTACTACTCACAGAAGTGGGAAGATTAGCAATGTGAGAGTGCTCATCTCCTGATATCATTTCAACAGCTATTTGATGGCCATCTGGTGATTCAGACTCAAGAAGGCAAATTATGTAGTGGGATTGATCAACTATACCTGCCATGTGTGAAGTTTTAGAACAAGAGTTAGAACTAAGAGCATAATAAGATTATGCGTGCACAAGAAGAAACAAACCCACCTCTACAGAAATACTGCACGGTGAAAAACAAGTCTTCTAATGTTTCGACTATTTTTTGCATCCTCCTAGTCGAATAGCCTGTTCAAGGCCACTGTCACTATCTTCAGTCTCACAAGTCTAGCCACTGACACTATCTTCAAGGCCGCTGCCGAATCCCACTTTACAAAAATCAAACTTTACATCTTACCTAAGTCATTACCTAAACCACGTTCCTCCTACTCCGGCATGTGCACTACTCCGCACGAGCTTCACATTCTCCTCCGTGCGGCGGGAGCTGTTCATCAGGTCGTCAGCACTAATCTACCTCCTCCAATGAGTTTAGTTTGCAGACGCAAAACAAAGGTCATTCTCCTACTCTTCTAAAACTTGAAGTCCATCTTCTTGCTCTTCTTCTTCCAAGAAAACCGCGACGGCCAGCTCCCTTCCCTGCCGATCTCCCCCCTCCTCTTCCTCTTGCCCGCACCTCTCTCCCTCCTCCCATAACTCCCTGCACCTGTCAACCGAAACACATAGGTAGGTAACCAAAACATGTCGCACCATGCATAATATCCCTGCACTCTGCAGCAGAAAATGGCCGGTGAGACGGTCTTACTTTGCCACCAGAGTGTCGTGCACGGCGTCAAGCTGGTCCAGGTGGATGGTGACGTCCACTCTCTCCAGCCCCTGGTTCTTAAGCAGCAAAGACTCAATATCAGGCAAGGAACATGTTTAAATAACACGTGACAACAACTACACTGCACGTTTATCGTTTATCTTGTGCTCCCACCAGCACGTACCTGTGATTAACGCGAGAATGCGCATGCAGCTTGTGAGTTGTGACTTTATGGCTGACAAGCTAAGCGTGAATCGAGGGAGGCGGCAGTGTACAGTGCCCCCGGCAGAGGCGGTCCTTTCTTCCTTCTGTTCAAGAACCTACAGAGGGAGGAAAGAGCAAACTGACGGTTATCAGCACCGACTAGCAAACTTAACAGGGAGCACTATGTTAATTACCAACAACTTGATGATCAATAGCACTTTTCTTTCTTGGACACAGAGAGCACATTACATCACCTGGTATAATGGCCTTTCTGCCTGGTTATTATCTGCTTCCTTCATCGATGGCTTCCGAAGGTCAATGACATCAGGTGTTTCCACGCCAGCTGGAGTGCTGTCACAGTAACAAGGACAAGTGAATACCTAGTGTCTACTGCACTATTAAATTGGAAAATAAAATGGCAACTGACAGTAGAAGAACACACGTACCCCCCCTCCTCTTCTTGCCAAAATACCTTGTACTATTTCCCATCTTCCGGCTCCTCTTCTTCCTCTTGCTGAGTAGCTTCTTCTATTTCCCCGTCTTCCTCCAGTTCCTCCTCCTCTTCTACGTCTTCCCGAATAGCTTCTTCTATTTAACCATCTTCCAGTTCATCCTCCTCATCTTCCTCTTCCTGAGTGCCTTCTTCTTCTTCTATTTCCCCATCTTTCAGTACCTCTTCCTCTTTTAGAATGCGTTTTTCTATTTTCCCATCTTCCGGTTCCTTCTCTTCTTCGTCCAATTCCTCTCCCTACATAATTGCAGAAAGCAAATGTTAGTTCTGCTCAAGAGAAACCATACTGCAATGCGACTAACTTAATTTAAAGTTCATCGTGATGCAGGAATCCAAAAACATTTTCATATACTGGGTTGGGTGCCTATGCGGTTGGAAAGAAACGATAGCAGGTTTACAAAGGAAATGTAGCAATTATTAGATGGTGTAAAACGAAACTTTTTAATAGGTAAGTTACCTGTCACTTGGAGGCTTTCCCAATTCCCCAGGTCCATCACCAATACTGCCGCCTGATGACACGGTTTATCTTGAGCTGCCACCAGCACGTACCTGCAAAGTGAGGCCATGCGGCGTGTGACTTTTATGGTTGACAAACTATATGGGAATCGAGGGAGAACTACGCGATAGGTTTGGCTAGGGAAGCATATGGGTGGTTCGACGCGAACAGCGCCCGTGGGGTGATCATTTCTTCTTTCTGTTCAAGAACTTTCAGAGGGAAGAAACAGCGTGTTGATGATTAACAGCAACGACTAGCCAAGCTAAGCGGTGCCATAATAGAATGATTTGTCAACCATCAAGACATTGATGATTAACACCACTTTGCTTTCTCGTACACAGAGAGCAGTTTACTGACCTGGCTGGTTATCTGCATCCTTCCTCTGCAGCTTCGAAGGTCGATAACATCAGGTGTTTCCACAGCAGCTGGAGTACTGTTACAGCAACAACGAAAATTAGAAACTAAGTGTCTACTGCACTATTTAATTGAAATAAGAAAACTGGTAACTGGCACTTAAAATAACTGGCAACAAAAGAACAGGAGTATAGAGAATTACCTTGAGATGGTGTCAACAGACCGAATGCCTTCTTCTATTTCCGCATGAATAATTAGTTCCTCCTCTTCTTCCTCTTCATCCTCTTCGTCTTCTGAATCTACCCAGTGTTTGCTGCGATTGAGAGGTTCTTCCTAGATAATCGCAGAAAGCAAATGTTAGTGCTGCTCACGAAAACCACAATACACTGCAACTAACTATTGACAAGCTTTGACTTGCTGCAGGAATCCAAAAAACATGTTCATATACTGGGATATGGTACAGAGAAATAATAGCAGGTTTGGTTTAGGTAAGGTACCTCATCGGGTCCATCACCAAAACTGTCCCCACGAGAGATTGGGGCATTTAAACCTGGGATCTTCAGATAAGGATAAGAGGTTGGACGACCAAAGAACTGGCAAAAATGAAGCGGGGTCAACTGGCTAATGATGAAAGCATTGCCAATAAGAAAACCAGACGAACATAGGTTAGTTAATACAGTGCATACCTGCAACCTGGTAAGCCATGAGGGCAGGGCATCATCAGGCATACCAAGAGCTTTCTTAAGCTCCTGGGACAGCATACCTGGTTTCATTATCTTAAGTTTCAGCTGTAGAATGTGCAAGTAGAACTTATCATCAGAATCATATATGGACTCATGGATAGTCTCTGCCTTTATTTGCTGTGTAAATATTGTAGAGTACATACCTCAAGCTCTTTCCCTTCATAATGCAGATCACCATGACTAGTGAACTTGGGTTTTGTTTGATATTTGAAAAATGCATTATGAAAAACCTGTGGAAAACAAAAGATTATTAGCCTTGAATGACAACCATGGTACAAACTAATAACTGGGCAGATCTAATATTAAAGTTACATCAATTATCAATTACACACCAGCACTAGCATTATTAGTTGTGTAAGTTACCTAAACGTTACAATGGCACTCAGGAAGTTACTCTGATGGGTTCGTATTTGCAGATAACTCATGGAGGATTTAGGTTTGCATCAAAAAGAGGGCCTAAAATACAAACACAGTGATAAAACTAGAGAAGGCACTATAAAGTAGCAAAATATATGTACTCATGGTTGTATGGAAGAAAGCAGAGGAAGCAAGATCCACAAATTGCTTCATATGCAGCTTTGGCAACATAACTAAACTAGTATGATATGCAGCTGGAGATGTTGACCTGATAATCCATATCCATATTACCCATCTTGGGCTGCATATGGTCGCGTTGCTTCTGTTCAACGTCTTGCTGTTCTCCTTCTCAATGTATGCCTGCATAAAAAATTATCTATTAGGCTTTCCTTTTTGTGCAGGAAATAACTGGACATAAACATGAGTATGCAAATCATTTGGCTGCCCACAGTAGCCAAATGAAAACAGAGTCTACAGAAATGAAATGACCTCTGGAATATGGAGGCAACCATTTTGAAATGGCACCGGTGAATATAACACTGGGACGTATGTGGCAGATAATGAATTCAGAAAGAACCTGAAAATCACAAAATTAGATTATACAACATAAAATTCTGGCAGGTCAAAAGGAACAGAATAATAACTAGAGAGTAAGCACCCTACTTGTAGTTCAACAAGACATAATATAAGCCATGAATGCTCTTATTGCCAGTAAATGAAAGGAGTGACTGTGTAGTGTTGTCCACCTCAGATAAAGCATCTATATGAAGTGTCTGCAAGTTCAAGAAAAATAAAACACAAACTGTCACTAACTGCAGCCTGACTAGCAAATAAGGGGAAAGGTTGATAAGCAAATAGAACCTGGCCCAGATAGAGTGCTTGGATTTTTTAAAATTCGTCAGCAGCCTGCTCCACTTCAGCATTGCAAAGAGGCATAGAAAAGCGAACGCCCTGTGACAATCCAGACACATAGTCACACAATCATAACCCTAACAGTAAAAATGATTTTGAGCTAGTACAAAGCTCAAAAGAAAAGCTTTAATTGTCTTAAGCAGTTGGATGACTTAGAGACCATCAGGCCAATATTATATATCTCACTCCTGTTAGGGTACCACATACGGGTAGAAAAATCACTTAAACTACTGAAGCAATGTTACTTTCAGCAAAATGGGAAATCGAAAGCAATTATTACATAACAAAATATAATGTTTTATTCCCATGTAGAACTAGAAAGCCGTAAGTTCTCAGAAAATTAAAACAAGACTCAAAGAGTAGCCTTGGTAACCAATAAGTTGATCTACTTGATTAAAGTGACACAAAATTGCAAGCAAGATCATAGTGAAAATAATGATTGGTCAATGACAGAAATATGTCATAGTAACTTGCAGGCATGAAAGGGTTCATTGTAATGTGGAAATTAAACCAAAGTAGAAACAGAAACAGAATGGAGAGCTTACGCATTTTCGCAGTAGTGACCTTACGCCACGTGTAGATTGTGATAAGTAGGCATTACAGGACCGCTTCTTTGAACAGTTTCCACAGATGAATAGAGCAGGAAATTGTGCAGTATAAACTAGATGACAAAACCAGTGGTCAGTACAGTGAAGGACATTAATCATAGATAGTCATAGTCTAAGGCAGGAAGGTGATCTTGAGCAAATGAAGGTGACCTTGAGCAAAATGTTGGATTACATGCTCAAAGTTCTCACTCATGTTTGAATAACAGAAGTGTAAGGCAGGAAGAAATTCATATTGTATACTGCCAGAAATACATCTTCCACCCAATAAAAATGTTCACTGCTTAACATAGATAAATCATACTTTGCATCAGCTGTCATGAGCTAATGTTTTTCTTAACAAAGATATACCTTTTTTGAACATGTACAAATGAAGACATTATGGAAATTAAAATAGTTAGGTTTATCATATAAGTGACTTATCAAGATATTATGAATGAATAATTGAGGTCTGAGGAGTAAGAAGATACCATAAAGATGTTCAACAGATTCTTGCGGAGCATGTAATGACGATTCTGAAACAAGTCTTCCCAGTCCTGATACCTTTTGAGAAGGAACTCATTTTCTACAAGCCAGAAGGGGGGAAACGTAAGGAGTTACATCCGCAGGAATTACAGGGATGTTTATTTTTAAAATACAGGAATCATTCAGTTCTACTTCTAGTGATTACCTCATGTATTTGATGAGAGCATAGCAGATATGATGGAAGCAGGTAACATGGATTGTGGATATAGCCATGATTGCAGTGCCCTTGAGAACAACAATTCCTTCTTACTCTCAGGCCTTATGAATCGTGAACTTTGAGACCCACCACGATAACTCTGAGTGATGGGCCCAGCAATACTCAAATTTGACACCTGTTAAATAGAAGAGTTCTTAGCAGGCGTATTTCATACTTTGGGTCTTTGAGGCAGATAATCTAAACAAAAAAAAAAGACAATATAGTTTCTGAAATTTATCAGCTTGCCAAAGGACTGCACCAACATGCAATATTTCCCATGATAGAACAGACACTAACACTAGCTCACCAATTTAACACTGGATTTACCAGCCAGTGAGCCAATAAACCCAAATAGTAGCTTCACGGAAACCAACATAAACAGTCCATGTATGTTCCTCAACTCCAAGAAAGTAAGTTACCTGTCTTATTTTTTTCAATTCCAGATGCAGCAATGAAGTCTGGAAGCTGGAACTGTTGTTTTTCAATACCCCTCTTTCCCTGAAACAACAGCATAATGCATGAATCCAAGAATATGAACAGAGTAATAGGTTAAAATTGGTAGTGCTAGATGATATCTTGAGTTTTAGAATTTTTTAGTCTTCAACAAAAACATAACAGTTCAGGAAGTGCGATCTGATTCTAATGCACGAAATATCAAAGGCGATGGACTCTAGTTGGACTCTAATTTGTACAGCAGAATAGGCATCAAATAAATACACAGTAGATTCAACTATCCTATATACACTACAGAAACCATTCAAGCAGTGCAACACCATTTCCAGCTTCCTTGGATGTTACAGGAGTCCCTGCAAGAAT
The DNA here is from genome assembly GCF_018294505.1 of Triticum aestivum. NCBI lineage: Eukaryota > Viridiplantae > Streptophyta > Magnoliopsida > Poales > Poaceae > Triticum > Triticum aestivum. The sequence goes on from NC_057809.1 coordinate 615,129,502, forward strand.
TGCACATCCATATAAGAAGGGTGAAACATGTTGGACATCATGGGCATGTTTGGTTTGTTGCCCCAAATAGCCAAGCCACAATTTTTTGTAAAGCATAATCAAGAGTTCAATATGTCTCCAAAATGACAGTAAAGTTGAGATAATTGGAGTACAGACAATGACAACTTCTCTAGTTGTTGCTGTGGCAAATGTGTCCCACATGTCATATACTAGTACTTTCCATCAAAATATAGTTAATGTAGGTCTTGGTTTACTGATTAAATCACAAGGTATATAGCTGTTCAAACAGATCGCAAATTGGATTGACATTTCAGAAGAATTAATGTTTAAAGTATGTTACTCAAATAAATAACTATTTAGTACAGCCAGCTATCTCTAGCCATGTCAGCAAACGGAGGCCTCAAATAAATAACTAATTAGTATAGCCAACTATCTCTATCCATGTCAGCAAAAAGGGCACAAGCAACAGGCGTGCCAATGAGTTGAGTTTTCCTACTTTGCACCAACAAAAGCCTTGGCGCAACCAAAATATTGCAAAGCACACTAAATATTGGAATTAGGCCAAGCGACCAAATCTTAGGGACTCCCTGGCTGACTTGGAAGAAAATGCAACCATCTTCTGCATACCGACTTACCGAGCAACTAATTTGTTACCATACTAAAAAATAGATGTTTCAAAACTCACAAACCTGCAAGAAAATTCCGTTTCTGGCACCAGTGTCTTGGAACAGGGACGGTGTTCCAGTAGGACTTCGGATAAACGAGCAACTTCAGATCTAGCAAGGGAAACAAACAACAAGGCACATGTGAGATGATGCATCCATGTAAACATGCCATATGGATATCCAACAGCATCAATATGTCCAACAGCGTGGCAGTTCGACAAGTTTAGACATTGCACTGTTATGCACGAGTGATCCACGAGGAAAAGCACCTCAACAAGATCAGGCTTGTCGCACATTTGCTTCAGCTCTGCAATCTTCATCCTCCGCAACTGCATCTGACCCCTTTCTTCTTCATGGCATTTGGGGTGCGCCTGCATTCTCCTTCTCCTCGCCCTACCAGCAACAAAAGTTTAGTCCTTCAAGTCCCGATTCCAGTTCAACCAGAAAGCACATTTGCTGCTACCACGCACCAAACCCTCACGCCCAAATTAAATCACCGAAACCCCTTCATAAACCCTACACTATTTCTTAGAAATGAGCAAAAAGGGAGGAGGAAGCCTCGGATACCTCGTCGGGAGGAGAGGAGGACCCGGAAACCGCGGGAGGTGCGGCGGCGGGGGCTCCTTGAAGCCAAATTTCTCGAAGACGGCAGCGGAGGGCGGAGGCGCCGAGGAGGGGGGGTCGCCGGCGTCGAGGCCGGGCTTCTCCGGCACGTACTCCGCCCCCATCTGCGGGAAACACAGGCGTTAGGCGCGGTCCGAGCAGACTATGGAGCGGCGGCACCGGAACTCACCTGGGGGGCAGGTCGGGGCCGGGGCTCTCCTTGGAGCCCTCGCCCGCCGCGGCATTGGCACCCGCGGCCCCGCTCTTCCCGGCCCTTCCGCGGCAGCGGCGGAGGTGGCGGCCGCGCCAGGCGTCCCTCGGTTTGGGGCGCGCGGCATCAGCCGCCGCGGCGACGGTGACGGCGGTGGCTGTTTGCTGTCCGACGTCGGCAGAAGCAAGGCGACGAGAGCGAGAGGAGAGACGGGCTTTGCCAGTGGGCGCGACGAGTTGAGCTATGTGCCGCCCGCTGCACGAGTTGAGCCGGCCCGATAACCGCGGGCCATCTGACGTCATGTTCTTTTTGGTTTTTCTTCCTTTTTTACTCACATTTCCCCCTTTTTGTTTTTTGTTTTTCAAAATTTATATTTACAAATATTATGAATAAATATATTACAAAAAGTACTTCACATAAAACATTGAAAAATGTTAACCATGTATAAAAAATGTTAATCATCCGTAGAAAAGTGTTTGTGACGTTTTAAAAATGTGACATGGTTAAAAAACATGTACATGACATTTTAAGAAATGTTTATATTATGTACCAAAAATGTTGGCATAATTCAAAACCATGTTTTGAACATTAGAAAAAATCAAAACTTTCAGAATTGCATTTGTGACATTTTTAAAAAACTGTATGCAATATAAAAAAATGTGTTCAGATGTTACAAAATGTTTCATCACATTAAACTTTAAACAAATGTACATGACATTTTAAAGATAAAATCTACCATGTCCAAAAAAGTTCATGACTTTTCTAAAAAATGTTTAATCAATGTAAAAAATCTCCCCGTTGGTTCAAAAATTTGTTTATGTCCATTAAAAAATTTAGGTGACATTTGAAAGAAAGATTCACATGTTTCCAAAAAGTGTCAATGGAAATTTCAAAAAAGAAAATACAATGTAAAAAAATTTGATGTAAACGTGTATTTGGAAAATGTTACAATGTTTTCAGAAAAGTGTTCAAAACATGGCTGTGAAGTGTTTGGGAAATGTTTGAAGTGTATTAAAAAAATGTTTCACATGTGCACTATAACTGTACATTGTGTAATGAGAAAAGGAAGACATGTGTTAAAAAACAAGAAGAAACCCCAATAATACGAATAAAACCATGGAAAAAATTTAAAAGTAAAGAAAAAACCATTGATAAAACACATGAAAGTAACGTTTGACAAAACGAAAAGGAAAAACCCGAAGAAAACCAGTGAAAAGAAATAAAAGAGAACGAGAAAAAAAGAAAAAAAAGAAACCAAAGCATATCGAGCGACCTACAGTGACACGCGAGCAACAGCGGCCCTGCTCTTCCTAGACGTTCCACGGCAGTGGTGGAGGTGGTGGTCGTGCCAGACATCCCGCGGCTTGGGGCTCGCGGCATCATTGGCGACAATGACGGTGATGCTGGTGGCAATGCGCATGATCCTCGTCGGCTTATTTGCAATGGGCATTGTGAGTTTCCTTTTCTCACTTTTTTCCCTCGATCTTTTCAATAGTTGTGTCAACCAGTATGCATATGGTTGACGTTTTCTCACATCTTCTTTTAGATACTTTTCCTGTCAGGTTTGGGTTTGACAATTGGTCTGAAATTAACCACGCAGTTATTCGCAAAGCCTAAGAATTACAAGGTTTGGCAACCACAAAATCGCCACAGTTGTTCTGATTTTCAACATTTGTATTGCATAATAAACTGGCGCTGGCTTTTTCCTGGTTCTGGCGGGGTGGCCTTTCTTCGGCATGCTCTTAGAGGCATATGCAAAAAAAAAAAGGTTTGGTTTCTTTATTGTTTCTTTCTTGCCCATTTTATGTTTTGAGAAAACCTAGAAAATGTTGCTACGATTTTATCTCCAAAAACCAATGTGTTGACATCACATCACATCACAGGACAAAACATTCTCATTTTTTGATCTCCCGGTGACTAGTCCTGTTGCTTCATGCACCGCTACAGAAGGAAACAAGTGCCGGTCTCGCACTTGTGATGTAGCACCTGAAGTTTTTTTTCTCTTTCCGGGGACAAGAGCGTCTTTTCCTTTACCTGTTTACTTATTACCGGTGGAAGAGAAGGTACTATTTTTTTCATGGTAATACATGTCTCATTCATATCATAACGAACAAAGTACAAGTCACGTAAAGACCGACACAACAAAACTGAAAAGATAGTAGAACATATTTAAGCTTGACACCAATGCCAACCACCTGCCTCCGGCACCACCACAACAACTACCGAAGAAAAGAATGACGAATCACCTCCTCACTCGAGCTCGACGCGGCTCCATCGCTGATATGCAGCTTTGCGGACCTCCAAGGTGGCTCACCAAAAGTGAATCCCTTGTCGTTGAACAAATCAGACCGGGGCAACACCCCGGACATGCCATCGAACTCCAGATCTGGCACCCCACCACGAATAAAACACCGAAGGAGGAAACCATACCTGCCATCCACGAACCACGAGCCCAGCACATGCTCCGTCTTCCAGATGTCATCAATGCAGACCACAATCTGCATCCGCTCCTTGACTACCTCCCAAGCTTCGCGCCGACGCTGGAGCAAACGCCATCGCAACGGCGGAGCCCGAGGACACAGGTCCACCACGAGGATGCCGCCGCCGCCACGCCATCCTTACTTGAACAGACTGGTTTCCAAATCCATCCCCAACCATAGGACCGATGGCCTCGTCAGGGAAGGATCCGAAGAATCTTTATTCAGCGCTGTCATCGTTACCGCCGAAGCAAAAACAATGAACAACCTAAAAACCTAGACTACGAGGGAGTAAAAAATAATCCACACGCGTGGATCCAGCGACCCCCCTCACGCGACCCCCCTCACCACCGACGACCGAGGTCGCCGGCGGAGTGGAGCCACCGGAGAACGGCGTTGGAAGATCGGCCTCCCTGGCGGCGGCTAGGGTTCCAGCCGCACGGACAAGAGGAAAACAGCCTCCGGAGGTACTGTTCTTTGTAAATTGTTACACCACCGTGCATCGATCATACTAGCTGTAGAGGAAGTACTGCTCTTGAAGTATATATTCTCTGTTATCTTTTGAACCCCTATTGAGCTCGTGTTGGTTTTATTTCTTAATAGCCTAAAAAATGAAAACGTGCTGGAATCAAATCAAACTTAATTCATGATTCATACACAAATTGCGTGTGTTCTCTGTTGTTGCATGAGGTTTGGAATTTCGGCTAGCAGTTTCGCATGCAGTAACATCAATTTTCTGGTTAATCATAGACCATAACCAACATAGCAACAAGACCATTGTTTTGCTAACATTGCAACAAGTCACATGCACCGATTCTGTCCTCCATATGTACCAATTTAGAGGTACAAAAAACACTGAAACAAGCTCTCAACCAAAGATAACAACACTTGACTACTGTAAAATCAACACCTTTTAGCCTCACGCAAAACCCTTTTTTGCCTTGAGCATTGAGCACTCTGGGTACTCCATTTTTGCTAGATGACCAGGCCTCATCTCACCATAGTGCAATATGGCACCCGACTCGATCCCAGCGTTGAGTCTCACTCAGGGAAATCCTCTGCCATTCAGTCCAGGGGTACCTGACAAGCTTCTTCTCCTTGCAACTGCGACACTTCAACCCGCTATACAGGAAGACATCCTCTAGATTGACAGCCGCCACCAGAACACGCCTCACATAACTCACAAAGCAATCTTCAGATTCAAAGCCAAAAATGACAAGTGTTGGAAACCTGCTGCGACCAAGTCCCACTCTACACCCTTGTTCTCACTATATGATTCTTCTTTCCTCTTCTCCTTGTCCATTTCCATATTACACACATGATCCCATACCTGCATGCTAGCAAAAAGGTCCAAGATAAAAATAATTTGTCAATAGAGCAGCCATCTTTTGTATCTATCTGGTGAAAGAATCTTCTAAAACCTAACATTAAGCCCATGTGGCTAAAAAGAGATCTGAAGGTATCGTGCACAAACTGATTCGTAATAAAGCAATAATATACTTATACCCTCAGAAAAAGTCAGTGTTTCTTCTTCTAAACATAATAGTAATACAGTTGCTGAGGTAACAATTTAACAATACAGTTCATGCGGTCAAAATAAAAACTAAAACAAGCTCACAACCAAAGATAACAACTCTTGTAACACACCTCACACCTGTAAAATCAACACCTTTTTGCCTCTTTTTCCTCGAGCAGTGAGCACTCTGGGTACTCCATTTTTGCTACATGACCAGGCCTCATCTCACCATAGTGAAATATCGCAAACGACTCAATCCCAATGGTGAGTCTCTTCTTCATGGAGATCCTCTGCCTTTTAGTCCAGGGGTACCTGCCAAGCTTCTTCTCCTTGCAGCTGCCACACTCCAACCTACTATACAGGAACACGTCCTCTAGATTGACCGCCGCCACCAGAACACGTCTCACATAATTCACGAAGCAATCTTCAGATTCAAAGCCAAAAATGACGAGTGTGGCCAAACTGTGGTGTTGGAAATCTGCTGCCACCAAGTCCCACTCTACACCCCGGTTCTCACTATACGATTCTTCTTTCCTCTTCTCCTCGTCCATTTCCATATTACAGGCATGATCCCATACCTGCATGCCAGCAAAAAGGGCAAAGATAAAAATAAATTGTCAATAGAGCACCCATCTTTTGTATCTATCTGGTGAGAGTATCTTGCAATACCTAACATTAAGCCAATGTGGCAAAAGAGATATATTAATACCTAACATTAAGCCCATGTGGCAAAAGAGATATCTTTACGTAAACACATACCGTCATGTATAGCTCCTTCAGTAAGGGGGCAGCTTCAAGAATATACATTGTCCAGGTGAGATCATACCCTTCAGGAAGATGAAGCAGATTAACAAACCTTAGTTGGCGGAAAACAGATGACAGACATGGCGTCGGAAATTCTGGCTGCACCCAAATCTGCAACAAATAAGCACGTGATGAGATGGGCAAAGAAGAAGTCAAGCCACAGCTCACAAAGTGACAATCTCGACATACCTTTTCAGAATTAAATGCCAACTTCAGATCTCGTATAGAGGTACCGCTAAGAAACTCACTTAACAACACCATCTTGTGGTAACTAAGGGCAAGATTTGTGAGGCTTACAACCTCCAGCAATGGGACATGCCCAATGAACAGTGGATCTTGGAATTGTAGCCAACCTTCAAAGACCATCGTTGTGAGTTGAGGGAGCCACTTCAGCTCAACTCGTTCAAGCATACAGTGGACGATACTAAGCTCACTGAGATGAGCGTGCTCAACTTGCAGCGTGCTGCAATCACCAGAGTCACAATTGTACAAACGGAGATGCTTCAAGCGCTTGCAAGTGATGAGGACGTTGGATATGTCTGATTCCCCAAATCTCAAATTCTCTAGGTCAAGGGTAGTGAGACCACCAAATGCACTTGGACAGGCATCAAAGAACAACATGAAATTTCTCGCAGAGGTGATCAGATCATCCTCAGCCATGTCACTGATCTCATACTTCCCTGTCATAACACTGAATTTGGCATTGTCAACCAAGTGTGCCGCCATGGCATGACCAACAGCACGCCCAATGGATATGGGGACATCATCTCTCAAGTAGAACCTTGTGGACAGAAGGCGGATCGTGTGCTCTCCAGGATTTCTGCGTGTCAATATGCTATCTGTCGCTTGAACCACAGCTGCATTGATGCGGAACAATTCATCATCAGAGATGTCGGTGCACAACACACCCTTTGGCAGGAAATCCAGAGTGCTTATTATAAGCCGAGACAGCTTGGCGCAGAGCTGAGTCCACCGTCTCGAGAGGATGCTGGTTCTTGCAGCCTCACGGACATTGAGTCGGTCAAGAATGTTGACCAGAACGTCATCAGGCAGTGCGCTGAGCCTATCAACTTTCTTGCCCTTCTGCATTTGGCATCAAGACAAATATAAGAGTTTATTCCACACTAGTTGTAAAAATATTTTAACATATGCAACTTCTATGCAATTGCAAACATGTAATTTCGATGGTATCAGACACCCAGACTCGACATACTTTTTGTCGTGCAGAAATTGCAATTTTGATTCAGTTGCAAAGATGCAATTTTATAGTCACAAAGATGGAAATTTGATGTAGAAGTGCAAATTTTCAACTCTGATTAGCTCTAATCTATATAAAGGGTTCTCCCTTCGAAAACAAAAGATCGGTCAAGGAAAAGAGGACAATGAACTCACCGCCATGGCTGCCACGAAGATCCGGCGACGCCCGAGAAGATTAGGTCACCGTGAATTTGACAGCTGAAGGCTCACGAGTTGCGGCACTGGATCCTCATTCGCGGCATCCGACGGCAATTGCGGCGGCGGGAGGGGGAAGATGGGCGCACGGCAGGCGGCGGCGCATAACTGACCCCCGATGCCCTTTTGCTCTCTGGTGGAACCCTAGGCTAGGTGGGAGGGGGCGGCGTGGTTGGGAGGATCACCAGCCTGTGATGGAGGAATGATGGGCTAAGGCCCATTGTTCATCACCCCTAAAAAAATGTGTATATGCGGCCTGCGATGGAGGAATGATGGGCTAAAGCCCAATGTTCATCACCATTTATATAAGCAACCTGCTAATGACAGAAAGTTGCAAGCAAAAACATCCCCAGTGTGTGTGTGTGTGTGTGTGTGTGCATCACCCTTAAAAAAATGTTTATGTGCACCCCTTTCTTGTAGTACTTCGCAAAAATGTAGCCACTCGACTAAAGCTACCCGAACATAGACATAAACACCACATAAACGCTCTTATATGGTGCTCAGTGCTCAAAAAATCACTTTGCTGGACAAGCTCTAGACTCTAGTGAGCCCTATATTTTGAGTAGTGCCAAAATGGTATTTCGAAGTTTCAAAAAAATCCAGAAAAAATTCAACATGTTTATATGGATGTACATGTGTAGATTCTGATGATGAAACAAGTAACCATGTGAGTTACACAAAAATGACAAAATCGTGATTTTGTCAAGATGAACATTGCATGTATTATATTCACTATTTAGATATCAACATTTTGTCATTTTTTATAGCTCACATGTTTACTTATTTCATCACCAATCTTTAAACGTGTGTAATATACATCCATATGATCATGAATAATTTCTTTTTTTGGAAAATTTTAATATGCTTTTTAACTATTTAAAATATATTCCTTCAATGCACGCGTGCTAAAAAAATCCACTCTCACAAGTACTCCATCCGTCCCACAATATAAGAGCGTTTTTTACCATTAGTGTAAAAAATGCTCTTATATTGTGGGACGGATGGAGTACTTCCCTACATTGTTTGTTTTTCATATGTAACCTGCATGAAAAGCACGCTCACGAAACCACACTGGATAATATCACCCTTTGTGAATGCGAGCTTTTTGGCTGATTCTAATAAAGGTGCAATTGTGAGTATTTACAAGGAATCCTCATCTTACCTGTCTGAGATCAGAGAATCCATTACAGCCCGTAAAATTGCATGGCGTGTAGCCATCCCGTTTCATCTGCATAGATAATCCAAGACTCAGAAATAGAGCTAAAATATTCTTTCAGTATCAGAAAACGACGGTTCCTGAACATTTAAATTCATCCATGGCAGCAACTAGTTTAGCATGCACACTCCACAAACAAGAAACAATGCAGTATTTAAACATATCAACAATCTGTCACTGCCTAAGAAGCAGATCACGAGGTATTACACTAGGAGAACTAAGTTGATCATAAATAGTATTCACATAAGTGGGAAGATTGGCAATGTGAGAGTGCTCATCTCCTGATACCATTTCAACAGCTATTTGATGGCCATCCGGTGCTAGATTTTTTTTATTTTTTTAAAACATTCTATGGCATCTGGAGCACCGGTAGCACCACAAGTGCGGGTGCACCGAATACATTCCCCTACCTAAGGCATCACCTAAACCACATTCCTCCTACTCCAGCATCTACACTACTCTGCACAAGCTACACATTTTCCTCCATGCGACAGGAGATGTTCATTAGGTCGTCAAACACTAATCTACCTCCTCCAATGAATTAGTTCACAGACGAAAAATAGATGTCATTCTCTTACTCTTCTAAAACTTGAAGTCCATCTTCTTGCTCTTCTTCCAAGAAAACCGCGACGGCCAGCTCCCTTCCCTGCCGATCTTCCCCCTCCTCTTCCTCTTTCCCGCACCTCTCTCCCTCCTCCCATAACTCCCTATACCTGTAAACCGGAACAGATAGGTAGGTAACCAAAACATGACGCACCATGCATAGTATCCCTACACTCTGCAGCAGAAAATGGCCGGTGAGACGGTCTTACTTTGCCACCAGTGTCCTGCACGGCGTCAAGCTGGTCCAGGTGGATGGTGATGTCCACTCTCTCCAGCCCCTGGTTCTTAAAAGCAGCAAAGACTCAATATTAGGCAAGGAGCATGTTTAAATAACACGTGACGACAACTCTACTGCTCACCCTTTTTGGGGCTGATGACAATTACAACGATGGTGGTTTATCTTGTGTTCCCACCAGCACGTACTCCCTCCGTTCCATATTACTCGTCGCTGATTGAGTAATATGGAACAGAGGGAGTACCTGTGATTACATGTATTCATGATGGTGGTTTACTAGCAAATCCAAACAGGGAGCACTATGTTAATCACCAACAACTTGATGATCAATAGAACTTTGCTTTCTCGGACACAGAGAGCACATCACATCACCTGGTATAATGGCCTTTCTGCCTGGTTATTATCTGCTTCCTTCATCTGTGGCTTCCAAAGGTCAATGACATCAAGTGTTTCCACGCCAGCTGGAGTACTGTCACATAGTGTCTACTGCATTATAAAATTGGAAAATAAAATGGCAACTGACAATAGAAGAACACAAGTATAGATAATTACCTTAAGATGGTGTCAACAGAGCGTATGCCTTCTACTATTTCCCGATCTTCCAGTTCCTCCTCCTCTTCCTCTTGACAAATGCCTTCTACTATTTCCCCCTCTTCCAGTTCCTCCTCTTGTTCCTCTTGCCGGATCCTTCCGCTATTTCACCATCTTCCAGTTCCTCCACCTCCTCTTGCCGAATACCTTGTACTATTTCCCATCTTCCAGTTCCTCCTCTTCCTCTTGCCAAGTGCTTCTTCTATTTCCCCGTCTTCCAGTTCCTCCTCCTCATCTTCCTCTTTCGGAATGCCTTCTTCTATTTTCTCATCTTCCAGTACCTCTTCCTTTTCTTCCTCTTCTAGAATGCCCTTCTCTATTTTTTCCATCTTCCAGTTCCTTGTCCTCCTCTTCCTCTTCCTCTTCTTTGTCCAATTCTCCCCGGAGTGTGCTGCGATCAATAGGTTCCTCTCCCCACATAATTGCCGAAAGCAAATGTGTTAATTCTGCTCAAGAGAAACCATACTGCAATACGACTAATATAACATAATTTACAAGGTTCGTCATGCTGCAGGAATCCAAAAACATTTTCATATACTGGGTTGGGTGCCTATGCGGTTGGCAAGAGACAATGGCAGGTTTACAAAGGAGATGTAGCAATTATTAGACGGTGTAAATAGCAACTTTTTAATAAATAAGGTAGCTCGTCACTTGGGGGTTTCCCCACTCCCCAGGTCCATCACCAATGCTGTCGCCTGAGGCTGGTCACAATGGGCAGGAACATAAGCTAGTAACCTACACAGTTTCCTAGACTATGTTAGTACCTCCATAGTGGGTAGGAACATGTATGTAGTGTCATGCAGCGATGTATTTATTAGGATATAGACTCATTGTTTCTTGAAGTGTGTGATGTTTCGGTAACTTAGCTAGTTACCACAAGCATCTCTCTTTTCATTAAATATGTATCACATAAGCAAACTTGTATTGGAGTGTGTGATGTTACTCCTAAGTTCCTGCCCATTGTGACCAGCCTGATGACGACGATGGTTTTATCTTAGCTCCCACCAGCACATACCTGCAAAGTTAGAACATGTGGCGTGTGACTTTTATGGTTGACAAACTATACAGGGATCGAGAAAGAATTACTCGATAGGTTTGGCTAGGGAAGCATACGCGTGGCTCGACGCGAGCAGTGCCCGTGAGAATCATTTCTTCTTTCTGTTCAAGAACCTTCAGAGGGAAGAAACAGCATGTTGATGATTAACAACAACGACTAGCCAAGCCAAGTGGTGCTATAACAGAATGATTTGTTAACCATCAAGAAATTGATGTATAATGGCCATTTGTCCTGGTTACCTGGCTCCTTCCTCTGCATCTTCGAAGGTCAATAACATCAGGTGTTTCCACAGCTTGGAGTACTGTTACAGCAACAAGGAAAATGAGAAACTAAGTATCTACTACACTATGTAATTGAAGTAAAAATGGTAAATGGCGATTAAAATTACTGGCAACAAGAACAGAAGTATGTGTATCCACCATATGTGATAAAAATGGTAAATGGCAATTAAAATAACTGGCGATTAAAAATGGTAAATGGCACGTTAGCAAGGCCACGTCAACGCTAGTTGTGTATCCGCCATATGTGATATGTCCTTTTTTTGCGGGATATATGTTTTTTCTTTTGGAAAAGAAGGATGACCCCCGACCTTTATATCTGAAAAATGCATGTGGTCATTTTATTAATTATTCTCGAGGACCTTACAAAGTAGAATAAAAATATGCCTGAATCCGCCATCTTGGCAACATCTGTCGCTACTCCTATCTAAATGATGAAGGGATGCAAGCTGAGCCACATATCCAGACCTCTCACCTAAGCCTAACATCTAAAGCCGGAAGCCCCGACCGAGCCATCTGCTAAGTCCGGTGCTCAAACCGGTCCGACACACTCACATGTGTCGTCGTCGCCGTCTTCCACTGGTCCATCTTCATAGCATAGTGAGGTGACAACCTTGGCAGGTCCTCCGCCATCGACGCCATCACGACACCAAACGACGACCTCCACCTACGCGAGCATTGGCAGGTCCTCCGCCATTGACGCCACCACGACGCCAGCCGACGACCTCCACCTACGCGAGTCCATCTCCAAGCAACAGATGTAAATCCATGCTAGGATAGGGCCGCACCACCGCCGTCGCCCAAAACCAACGTCGCCCACCACCCACAAGCGCCACCCAACCCCAAGGTTCCCAAAGCGGCGCCTTCAAGAAGGGAACGACGCCGTGAGCGCCGTCGCCCGGGAGACCTAGGGGAAGGTGAAGTGAGGAGATCAATCCATACCGACGCCTCCAAGGAGGGGAACGACGCCCTCAGGCGTCGCCGTCGGCGTGGCCGGTCAAGGCCGGCCAATGATTTCGCCCGAACTAGATCCCCGCCAACATCAGCGCCTCCTGTACAGAACCGGCGACCAAGAGGAAGTGCGGCCCGACCAGGCTGGCCGGCATGCTGAACAGGGGAGGAGGGGAGGCGCCAGATCGCGCGCACCGGTCGTCGCAGAAACTGCCGCCGGCCGCCAACGACCACCGAATCCCGCCGCCCGCGCGGCCGGGACACAAGATCCACCGCCCGCACGGATGCTAGCCGGTCGTGCCTTGCCAACGAAGCCGCCGCTCCAGATCCTGTGTTACACACGCAGAAACAGGACAACCGAGGCCCCGCCGCCACCATCCTTGACGCCCCGGGCTTGCCCGGCGGCTGCCTCAGGCGGCAGCGAGGAGGTGGGGAGGGGGCCCCGGCGGCGCGGCTAGGGTTCCCCCGCCGCCGGCCGGGGAGGCAACGCGGGGGTCGCGAGAGGAGAGGGTCGCCTTGCGGGATATATGTGATATGTCCTCAACGTCGGTCATTGAACCCTCAGGGCTGGCCACCCACATCCACTTGGACGCGGTCTGAGGCCGTTGGTACAAGTGTGTAAATGATCGACGACTACATCCTAACAAAATTTGGACATGGCCATTGCCGACGAAGTGTAGATAACAAACTTGGATCATTTTCATCACGGCCAAATTGATGATAACGAGCTTGGGACATGGTCACCGCGGGCAAGGCGGCGACAACAAGCTTGGGGCATGGTCGTCAGGCGAATACCCCGTCATAAAATAAAATAAGTGTCTCAACTATATACTAGCTTTAGTATAAAAGTAGTACTAAGATTAAGACACTTATTTTCGGACGAAGGGACTAGATGATTACGACCAAGATGCCTTGAGAAATGGACTGAAGAGCACCCCATGGAGCCTTGAGCATCTTACATCGTCGAGCATGGGCTGACGGCCCGAGTCCGAGGCGCCGGCAAGGCCATGCTCGTGGCAAGTTTTGGTCTAAATATCTACATTTTTTTTAACATGCATTGACATATACACCCTAACCGATCTTTTGAATCTACCATTGTTTGTTTGTATTTTTTTTTTGAACAAGGATAGGTCAGGCTCAGGTTGAGGTTGTCGAGTTGGACATTTTAAGGTCTTGTTGGAGAGTCAATACACAAGCTGTCAAGTGTCGGAGTAATACTATCGACGTGATACATTTTATTCATCCAAAAACTATGCATGCCACAATTGTGACATAACGTCCGTGAATTATTCAAAGTAGAACCGACGAATCACTAAACTACAGTGAACCGAACCATGACAAGGTTCTCTCACCATTACACGGTCACATAGCTTGTTTGTTCATTCATGCCCGTCGTGTGGCGAGCATGATGGACGATTTACGAGCAACCAAAAGCATGACCATCCATCTTCGAACGACCAGCCATGCCGAAAGCATGGCCAAGAAGCGAGCGTCAAACTCGTGACAATTTTTTTTGCCTGGTCAAGCGCTGTTTGGTTCGTTCCCTGGCCTGGGGAGCGCTAAAAAGTCGAGCTGGCCTCCGACACAAGGATTTGGTTCCTCCTCTAACGCGTCGTTTCTTGGGCCCTGCGATTAATAAGCCCCGTACACGCTTGTTCTTCCTCCTCCCTCCTCCATGGCGAGCTAAACAAGATATTCAACCCCTGTTCTTCCTCAATAGCTGCAATATTTCCTACCTTGTGCACAAGAGAGGAACCGGCCGTGTGGCTAGGGATGAACACGGAGCGAAAACGGACGCAACTGGGTGCTATCAGTTTTTTTTTGCAGAAGCGGAAACGAATATAAAACCTCCGGAAATGAATACGAAAACAGAAACTACCGGAAACAGACACGGAGCAAATACAGAGCAGACACGAAAACAAAATGATGTGTTGACCGGAACTTAAAACCCTCTTGAATCATAGAGAAATACACAAAAAGCAAAGAAATTTAAGAATTTGTTAACATGGCTACATAATAATATGGTTGTGCTGGCAACATAGGATAGCATTATAGTAGTACAACAATTCCGTACAGTGTCTAATTGAGAACGTGTGTGGTAGTAAAAGTTGGTCCTCAAATGATCCAGTCTGCTCGTTATGTCATTATGTGTTGTTTGGTAGTTGGGCTACAAAGCAACCACGGCCCTATAGTAGAAATGAAAATTCCATATTCACGGAAACGGAAAGTTCCGTTTTCACTTCTGTTCCACCGGAAAACACCGTTCTGTTTTTGTTTTTGTTTCCGCATAAAAAATTTCACTTCCATATCAATTTTGCAAATTTCCGTTTCTATTTTCATATTTCCTCTCCGTTTCCATTTTTCCTCCGGAAAAGCAGAAACTTTCCACTCCATCTTCATCCCTACGTGTGGCCGACTTCTCTCTTGTCCGCAAAGAAAGAAAATAATCGTATATGCCATCCTCAAGGTAAGAAGGATTGTATATGCCATCATGAAGGTAAGAATGAGAATTTGTGGCGGCTAGTATCCAACCAAGATTTATTCTCTTGACGTGTTTGTTTCGTTCCATTGTTCATACTGTTCGTGTTCATGTGTTGCTTTTCTGACCAAATCAAGCAACTTCTCTCATAGCAAACGCAGGTGCCATCCATCAAGGATAAAGAGGAAACAAAGGTTATTCGCCAAAAAAAAGAAGAAGAGGAAACAAAGGTTATTCGCCAAAAAAGAGAGGAAACGAAGGTAGTGTTCGTGGGCGTTATCCAATAGAGTGATGATCCCTTCTTCAAAAAAGATATATCCTGAGGAGGTAAAAACAAGGCATCGTTTTTTATTGTGTTGCTGTTTTGTGATGAAAATTGATAAGCGCAATCTTTTTTTCTGGTCTGCATTATTTTTTGACCCATCAAATTATGCAAGTTCAGCAGCCCCTGATGGCTAGAACCCAACCCGCCAGCCGCAGCTCGCGTCCTTGCCTCGGCCCACGACCGCCGCTCCCACGCACGCCACTTGCGAGCCCAGCTCGCGTCCACGGCCTCGGCCCAAGCCCGCTGCTCCCACCCCATGTATAGTTGGCCCACGAGCACGCCTGCACGGCCCGCCATGGACCAGGCATGGCACGGGCTAAACAGGCCGGGCCTGGCACGCATTGGGCCATGCTTGGGCTGCTAGGCTGAGCACACGGGTCGGCACGACACGACCTAATTATCTGTTTTTTTATTTTTATTTTTTATATATCTCTATATGGCCTAATACTAGCCCAGTGGGAAAAATAGGCCCGAAAACAGCAAATATGCCAAACAGCAGGTGGGCCAGCGTGCCTGGCGTGCTGGCCCCATTACCAGCTGGGCCGTGCCTGGGCTGCATGCTGCAGCCTGCAGCACGCGGACCAGCACGACACGACACGACCCATATAATAATCGTGCCATGGCGGGCCGGGCCGGGTCGTGCAAGGCACGATTACAATCGGCCGGGCCGGCCGACCCGTTTGGCCAGCTTTGCGCACCCACTCCCGCCCACCGGAGGAGGAGGCGGACTGCTCCGATGCGCCAGAGGAGGCGAAGGAGTGCCCCCACGCGCAGGAGGAGCCGGAGAAGGAGGCGGAGTGCCCTGATCACTCACCGGAGGAGGAGGAGGAGGAGGAGGAGGCGGTGTGCCCTGACTCGTCGAAGGAGGAGGAGGTGGTGGAGGCGCCCAATTCGGAAGCTTGATGTACTCCTACCGCCATAGACATGTAATCCTCAAAGCATAAACCAGCCGAGTCTCCCCTTCACCTATAGGATGGTCAAGCTCGAGCTCGTCAAATCCCTCCATTACTTCATCCACCGTCACAACAGCATAGCCATGTGGAATCGGACAGCAGGGAAAAGTTCCGTCAGGTTGAGGACGTGCAACAGAGCCGACATCCGCCTTCAAGGTGAGGTTCTGACATTTCGTCATAAGCTGGCAATATTGAGCCTCCGTGATAACATCCATGGGGTAGCTAGGAGCTGTGAAGTCAGGCCGCTGAATGAGCTCGATGGAAGCCACGCTGCTTCTCCGCTGAGATGGCGGGGTAGCTTCTGGGGTAGCTTCATGCCGCTGAGATGGTTGGTCGGCAGCTCGATGGCTCTGAACTTGTTCCTCTAGCTTTAGTACTCTTGCATTGAGCTTCTACATTTCGCTCAGCTCCTGTTTCCTCTTCCTCTCCCGGGTTTTGTAACCGCCTGCGCCGAGAAACCCAATCTTCCACGCAACGGAGCCTGGCGTGCCTCGTGTTCGTCCAGGGTGCTCAGGATTCCCGAGGGCGTCGGTCAGCTCGTCCTTCTCTCTGTCGGGAATGAACGTCCCTGCCTGCGCTGCGGCGATATATTTCTGAAGCTTCTTGACGGGTATTGCAAGTTGCTCGTCCGTCCAATGGCACTTCCCTGTTTCAGGGTCCAAAGTTTCCCCAACCCCAAAGAACCAAGTCCTTGAATGGTCTGGCTAGTTCAATGTCTCTGGTTTGACCCCTTTAGCAATCAGGTCATTCTCAGCTTTGTCCCACAACGGTCGGGCTTTGAGATAGCCGCCTGACCCCGTGCGATGGTGATACAGCTTCTTTGCAGCATTTATCTTGTTTATCTCTGACATTTTCTTACTCTTTTCTGATGTCTTGTAGGCCACAAATGCGGGCCAGTGATATCTTATCTTCTCAAATCGGCCGGTGAATTCTGGAGTCTTCCCTTTGTCGACAAACATTGATTTCAACTCATTCTTCCACCTCCTGAATAGATCTGCCATCTTTTTAAGAGCACACACCTTGACCAATGGCTCTATAACTGGCTTATTCATATCCTCCTCTGGTGATAGGGAGAAATTTGCCTTCAGCAAGGTCCAAAGATCATCTTTCTGTCTATCGGTGACATAAGAAACATGAGGGTCTTCGTTCTTAGGCTTATTCAATAGTTGGGTGCTGATCGGGATGCTGTCCCTAACAATAGCTCCGCACCGAGTAGAAAATGCATCCTTGGTCCGCCTGGGTTCAATCGGTTGGCAATCGTCTGCGATTGCTGTGATCTTGAACCTTTTATCCTGGCGCAACATTTTCTTCGGGTTCAATCGGTTTGGCTCGATCCGGAGGGCTATAAAAGACGAAAGAAGAGTTAATACATGTACATACCAAAACAATTAATGCATCAATTAGCTAGTCAACATAGGCTTAATTAATATATATACCTCGCGGGACTTTGTAATAGCTCCCTCCTCCGTTCGGTCCGGAGCCATCATCACGGTCTCCTTCTTCCACCGGCATTCGGTCAATGGAGCCATCATGATCATGTCTTTCCTCCTCCATTGTTCGATCACTGAAGCCTTCATCCTCTCCTTCCAGACCATCGGTGTCGTCGAGAAACGACAAGACATCACGTTCGTCGCGGATTATGTCCCCCAAGAACTCTTCTTGTTCTAAGTCTCTTTGATCCATAGTTTCTGCAAATATTACAACATGGCAATTAATATACAAACATGAGAAGTGGATATATTAGTGGCAAACATAGACCTAGCTAGCTAATCACAACAAGGAATATTAATTAGTGGCCTCGACGCTTCTACGGTTTGGGTGGCCTCGACAACGCTTCTAGGGTTTGGGGTGGCCTCGACAACGCTCTTTTAACTTGGTAAATTTGGGTGGCCTCAATGCTTCTAGGGTTTGGGGTGGCCTCAATGCTTCTAGGGTTTGGGGTGGCCTCGCAGCAACGCTTCTAGGGTTTGGGGTGGCCTCGACGCTTCTAGGGTTTGGTCGGGCGAGAGGGGGTTGATCGACGCCCCCCCCCCTCATGTTGAAGAGTTACCGGAGTTATCTCATGAATGTCTGGCGTTTGGACCGCCTCTCTCATGAATGACAAACAAGGGATTTAACAAAATGGCGCCATTCTGGATGTGCAGAAAATGGTCCATATTTTTCCTGATCTCATCTACCCTTCTATATGTCACGTTGTCAATATCAAACGATTCAAGAAAACCATGGCTTCATCATTAGCCGGAAGTAACAGGCGCATAATGGTACGAAGCTCTCCAAAATTGTTTTGGAACAGAGTCCCGGATAGGATAATTAGTTTTTTGGTATGAAGTTCAGCAAGAGCCTTTCGAATATCACTATTTGGAAGGCCTTTGTTGAAATTCATACCAAAAAGCGAATTATTCTATCTGAAACTCCGTTCCAAAACAACTTTGAAGAGCTTCATAGCATCATACGCCTGTTACTTCCGGCTAATGATGAAGCCATGGATTTCTTCAATACTTTGACAGACAATGTGACATATAGAAGAATATATATATAGATGAGATCAGGAAAAAATTGGATCAACTTGTGCACATCCATAATGGGGGCATTCTTGATAAATCTATGTCAAAAGTCAAACTTTGACATATGATCAAATATCGTTGCATATGTCAAAATTCAAACTTTGACATATGATCGAACTTTGATATATGATCAAATGTTGGATATGTCAAAATCCATATCTGATGTCCCCCCCTCATGTCGAAGTTATCGGGGAGGGGGTAGATCGACAACGCTTTTTCAGTCCCGGTTTGGCAAGAGGGGGTTGATCGATCGACGTCCCCCTCATGTTGAAGAGTTACCGGAGTTTTCTATGAACAAGAAAAAATACTACCTATCACATCTCAGTCCGACCGGTTTGGGTGGACTCGAGAGTTTGGTCGGGCGAGAGGGGGTTGATCGACGTCCCCCCCTCACGTTGAAGAGTTACTGGAGTTTTCTATGAACAAAAAAATACTACCTATCACATATCAGTCTCGGTTTGGGTGGACTCGAGAGTTAGGTCGGGCGAGAGGGGGGTTGATCGACGTCCCCCCTCATGTCGAGGTGCTAGGAGTTTTCTATGAACCAAAAAATGCCACATGGCATGTCCGACGACCGGACCACCTCTCTCATGAATGCCCGATGTCCCTGCCTCTCTCATGAACAAAACAAATTCTATGAATAAAAAGACATCATATTCTATGAACAAAAAAACATCATATTCCATCCACATCCATGCATACATCATATATATGATCATCTATGAACAAAAACACATCATATTCTATGAAAAAAATCATCATATATATGAACAAAAACAATTATGAAAAATCAAGACATATCATCATGAAGGAAATATGCCCTAGAGGCAATAATAAAGTTATTATTTATTTCCTTATATCATGATAAATATTTATTATTCATGCTAGAATTGTATTAACCGGAAACATAATACATGTGTGAATACATAGACAAACAGAGTGTCACTAGTATGCCTCTACTTGACTAGCTCGTTAATCAAAGATGGTTATGTTTCCTAACCATGGACAAAGAGTTGTTATTTGATTAATGGGATCACATCATTAGATGAATGATCTGATTGACATGACCCATTCCATTAGCTTAGCACCTGATCGTTTAGTATGTTGCTATTGCTTTCTTCATGACTTATACATGTTCCTATGACTATGAGATTATGCAACTCCCGTTTACCGGAGGAACACTTTGGGTACTACCAAACGTCACAACGTAACTGGGTGATTATAAAGGAGTACTACAGGTGTCTCCAAAGGTAGATGTTGGGTTGGCGTATTTCGAGATTAGGATTTGTCACTCCGATTGTCGGAGAGGTATCTCTGGGCCCTCTCGGTAATGCACATCACTTAAAGCCTTGCAAGCATTGCAACTAATGAGTTAGTTGCGGGATGTTGTATTACGGAACGAGTAAAGAGACTTGCCGGTAACGAGATTGAACTAGGTATTGGATACCGACGATCGAATCTCGGGCAAGTAACATACCGATGACAAAGGGAACAACGTATGTTGTTATGCGGTCTGACCGATAAAGATCTTCGTAGAATATGTAGGAGCCAATATGGGCATCCAGGTCCCGCTATTGGTTATTTGACCGGAGACGTGTCTCGGTCATGTCTACATTGTTCTCGAACCGTAGGGTCCGCATGCTTAAGGTTTCGATGGCAGTTATATTATGAGTTTATGAGTTTTGATGTACCGAAGGAGTTCGGAGTCCCGGATGAGATCAGGGACATGACGAGGAGTCTCGAAATGGTCGAGACGTAAAGATCGATATATTGGACGACTATATTCGGACATCGGAAAGGTTCCGAGTGATTCAGGTATTTTTCGGAGTACCGGGTAGTTACGGGAGAAGTAATGGGCCTTGATGGGCTTTAGTGGGAAGAGGAAAAAAGGCTGCTGCGCCCCCCTCCCCTCTAGTCCGAATTGGACTAGGGAAAAGGGGGCCGGCCACCTTTCCTACTCCTCCACTTCCTTCTCCATTCCTCCCCTCTTGGTGGACTCCTACTAGGACTTGGAGTCCTAGTAGGATTCCAAACCTGGCGCGCCTCTCCTATGGGCGGCCTCCTCCCCCTTGCTCCTTTATATACGGGGGCAGGGGGGCACCTCTAGACACACAAGTTGATCATTGAGATCGTTCCTTAGCCGTGTGCGGTGCCCCCTGCCACCATATTCCACCTCGATCATATCGTTGTAGTGCTTAGGCGAAGCCCTGCGTCGGTAGAACATCAAGATCGTCACCACGCCGTCGTGCTGGCAGAACTCCTCCCCGAAGCTTTGCTGGATCGGAGCCCGGGGATCGTCATCGAGCTGTACGTGTGCTAAGAACTCGGAGGTGCCGTAGTAATGGTGCTTGGATCGGTCGGATCGGGAAGAAGACGTACGACTACTTCCTCTACGTTGTGTCAACGCTTCCGTTGTGATCTACAAGGGTACGTAGATCAGACTCTCCCCCTCGTTGCTATGCATCACCATGATCTTGCGTGTGCGTAGGAAAATCTCTGAAATTACTACGTTACCCAACAGTGGTATCAGAGCCAGGTTTTATGGTTTGATGTTATATGCACGAGTAGAACACAAGTGAGTTGTGAGCGATATAAGTCATACTGCCTACCAGCATGTCATACTTTGGTTCGGCGGTATTGTTGGATGAAGCGGCCCGGACCGACATTACGCGTACGCTTACGCGAGACCGGTTCTCCCGACGTGCTTTGCACAAAGGTGGCTTGCGGGTGACTGTTTCTCCAACTTTAGTTGAACCGAGTATGGCTACGCCCGGTCCTTGAGAAGGTTAAAACGGAGTCTATTTGACAAACTATCGTTGTGGTTTTGATGCGTAGGTGAGATGAGTTCTTGCTTAAGCCTGTAGCAGCCACGTAAAACTTGCAAAAACAAAGTAGAGGACGTCTAACTTGTTTTTGCAGGGCATGTTGTGATGTGATATGGTCAAGGCATAATTTTATTGTATGAGATGATCATGTTTTGTAACCAAGTTATCGGCAACTGGCAGGAGCCATATGGTTGTCGCTTTATTGTATGCAATGCAATCGCGATGTAATGCTTTACTTTATTACTAAGCGGTAGTGATAGTCGTGGAAGCATAAGATTGGCGAGACGACAACGATGCTACGATGGAGATCAAGGTGTCGCGCCGGTGACAATGGTGATCATGACGGTGCTTCGGAGATGGAGATCACAATCACAAGATGATGATGGCCATATCATATCACTTATATTGATTGCATGTGATGTTTATCTTTTTATGCATCTTATATTGCTTTGATTGACGGTAGAATTATAAGATGATCTCTCACTAAATTATCAAGAAGTGTTCTCCTTGAGTATGCACCGTTGCCAAAGTTCGTCATGCCCAGACACCACGTGATGATCGGGTGTGATAAGCTCTACGTCCATCTACAACGGGTGCAAGCAGTTTTGCACACGCAGAATACTCAGGTTAAACTTGACGAGCCTAGCATATGCAGATATGGCCTCGGAACACAGAGACCGAAAGGTCGAGCGTGAATCATATAGTAGATATGATCAACATAATGATGTTCACCATTGAAATCTACTCCATCTCACGTGATGATCGGTTATGGTTTAGTTGATTTGGATCACGTGATCACTTAGAGGATTAGAGGGATGTCTATCTAAGTGGGAGTTCTTAATTAATATGATTAATTGAACTTTAATTTATCATGAACTTAGTCCTGGTAGTATTAGCATATCTATGTTGTAGATCAATAGCTCGCGTTGTTGCTTTCATATGTTTATTTTGATATGTTCCTAGAGAAAATTGTGTTGAAAGATGTTAGTAGCAATGATGCGGATTGGATTCGTGATCTGAGGTTTATCCTCATTGCTGCACAGAAGAATTATG
The DNA here is from genome assembly GCF_018294505.1 of Triticum aestivum. Classification (NCBI taxonomy): domain Eukaryota; kingdom Viridiplantae; phylum Streptophyta; class Magnoliopsida; order Poales; family Poaceae; genus Triticum; species Triticum aestivum. The sequence continues at coordinate 615,152,360 of NC_057809.1, forward strand.
TCCTTGATGCACCGCTAGGTGACAGACCTATTGCAGGAGCAGATGCAGACGTTATGAACGTTTGGCTAGCTCAATATGATGACTACTTGATAGTTTAGTGCACCATGCTTAACGGCTTAGAATCGGGATTTCAAAGACATTTTGAACGTCATGGACCATATGAGATGTTCCAGGAGTTGAAGTTAATATTTCAAGAAAATACCCGAGTTGAGAGATATGAAGTCTCCAAACAAGTTCTATAGCTAAAAGATGGAGGAGAATCACTCAACTAGTGAGCATGTGCTCAGATTGTCTGGGTACTACAATCGCTTGAATCAAGTGGGAGTTAATCTTCCAGATAAGATAGTGATTGACAGAATTCTCTAGTCACCATGACCAAGTTAGTAGAACTTCGTGATGAACTATAGTATGCAAGGGATGACAAAAACGACTCCCGAGCTTTTCATGATGATGAAATCGATGAATGTAGAAATCAAGAAAAACATCAAGTGTTGATGGTAGACAAGACCACTAGTTTCAAGAAAAGGACAGAGGGAAGAAGGGGAACTTCAAAAAGAACAGCAAGCAAGTTGCTGCTCAAGTGAAGAAGCCCAAGTCTGGACCTAAGCCTGAGACTGAGTGCTTCTACTGCAAAGGGACTGGTCACTGGAAACGGAACTACCCCAAGTGATTGGCGGATAAGAAGGATGGCAAAGTGAACATAAGTATATTTGATATACATGTTATTGATGTGTACTTTACTAGTGTTTATAGCAAGCCCTCGGTATTTGATACTAGTTCAGTTGCTAAGATTAGTAACTCGAAACAGGAGTTGCAGAATAAACAGAGACTAGTTAAGGGTGAAGTGACGATGTGTGTTGGAAGTAGTTCCAAGATTGATATGATCATCATCGCACACTCCCCTATACTTTCGGGATTAGTGTTGAACTTAAATAAGTGTTATTTGGTTTTTGCGTTGAGCATGAATATGATTTGATCATGTTTATTGCAATACGGTTATTCATTAAAGTCAGAGAATAATTGTTGTTCTGTTTACATGAATAAAATCTTCGATGGTCATACACCCAATGAAACAAGTTCGTTGGATCTCGATCGTAGTGATACACATATTCATAATATTGAAACCAAAAGATGCAAAGTTAATAATGATAGTGCAACTTGTTTGTGGCACTGCCGTTTAGGTCATATTGGTATAATGCGCATGAAGAAACTCCATGCTGATGGGCTTTCGGAATCACTTGATTATGAATCACTTGATGCTTGCGAACCATGCCTTTTGGGCAAGATGACTAAAACGCCGTTCTCTGGAACAATGGAGCAAGCAACAGATTTGTTGGAAATCATACATATTGATGTATGTGGTCCGATGAATACTTAAGGCTTGCAGCGGGTATCATTATTTTTTGACCTTCACAGATGATTTGAGCAGATATGGGTATATCTACTTAATGAAATAGAAGTCTGATATATTTGAAAAGTTCATATAATTTCAGAGTGAAGTGGAAAATCATCATAACAAGAAAATAAAGTTTCTACGATCTGATCGTGGAAAAGAGTATTTGAGTTACGAGTTTGGTCTTCAGTTAAAACAATGTGAAATAGTTTCACTACTCACGCCACCTGGAACACCACAGCATAATGGTGTGTCCGAACGTCATAACCGTACTTTATTGGATATAGTGCAATCTATGATGTTTCTTACCGATTTACCACTATCGTTTTTGGGGTCATGCATTAGAGATAGCTGCATTCACATTAAAAAAGGGGCACCATCTATATCCGTCGAGACGACGCCTTATGAACTATGGTTTGGCAAGAAACCAAAGTTGTCGTTTCTTGAAGTTTGGGGTTGCGATGCTTATGAGAAAAAGTTTCATCCTGATAAGCTCAAACCCAAATCGGAGAAATATGTCTTCATAGGATACCCAAAGGAGACTGTTGGGTACACCTTCTATCACAGATCCTAAGGCAAGACATTCGTTGCTTATAATGGATCATTTCTAGAGAAGGAGTTTCTCTTGAAAGAAGTAAGTGGGAGGAAAGTAGAAAACTTGATAAGGTAATTGTACCTTCTACCTTATTGGAAAGTAGTTCATCACAAAAATCTGTTCTTGTGATTACTACACCAATTAGTGAGGAAGCTAATGATGATGATCATGTAACTTCAGATCAAGTTACTACCGAATCTCGTAGGTAAACCAGAGTGAGATCCGCACCAGAGTGGTACGGTAATCCTGTTCTGGAGGTCATGTTACTTGACCATGATGAACCTACGAACTATGAGGAAGCGATGATGAGCCCAGATTCCGCGAAATGGTTTGAGGCCATGAAATCTGAGATATGATCCATGTATGAGAACAAAGTTTGGACTTTGGTTGACTTGCCCGATGATCGGCAAGCAATTGAGAATAAATGGATCTTCAAGAGGAAGACGGACGCTGATAGTAGTGTTACTATCTACAAAGCTAGAATTGTCGCAAAAGGTTTTCGACAAGTTCAAGGTGTTGACTACGATGAGAGCTTCTCACTCGTATCTATGCTTGAGTCTGTCCGAATCATGTTAGTAATTGCCGCATTTTATGAAATCTGGCAAATGGATAAACAAAACTGCATTCCTTAATGGATTTATTAAAGAAGAGTTGTATATGATGCAACAGAAGGTTTTGTCAATCCGAAAGGTGCTAACAAAATGTGCAAGCTCCAGCGATCCATCTGTGGACTGGTGCAAGCATCTCGGAGTTAGAATATACGCTTTGATGAGTTGATCAAAGCATATAGTTTTTACAGACTTGCGGTGAAGCCTGTATTTACAAGAAAGTGAGTGGGAGCACTACAACATTTCTGATAAGTATATGTGAATGACATATTGTTGATCGGAAATAATGTAGAATTATTCTGTAAAGCATAAAGGAGTGTTTGAAAGGAGTTTTTCAAAGAAAGACTTCGGTGAAGCTGCTTACATATTGAGCTTCAAGATCTATAGAGATAGATCAAGACGCTTGATAAGTTTTTTCAATGAGTACATACCTTGACAAGATTTTGAAGTAGTTCAAAATGGAGCAGTCAAAGAAAGAGTTCTTGCCTGTATTATAAGGTGTGAAGTTGAGTAAGACTCAAAGCCCGACCACGGCAGAAGATAGAAAGAGAATGAAAGTCATTCCCTATGCCTTGGCCATAGGTTCTATAAAGTATGTCATGCTGTATACCAGATCTATTGTATACCCTGCACTGATTTGGCAAGGGAGTACAATAGTGATCTAGGAGTAGATCACTGGACAGCGGTCAGAATTATCCTTAGTGAAATAAGGATATGTTTCTCGATTATGGACGTGATAAAAAGTTTCGTCGTAAAGGGTTACGCCGATGCAAGTTTTGACACTAATCTAGATGACTCTAAGTCTCGGTCTAGATACATATTGAAAGTGGGAGCAATTATCTAGAGTAGCTCCATGCAGAGCATTGTTGACATAGAAATTTGCAAAATACATGTGGATCTGAATGTGGCAGACCCGTTGACTAAGATTCTCTCACAAGCAAAACATGATCACACCTTAGTAATCTTTGGGTGTTAATCACATAGCGATGTGAACTAGATTACTGAATCTAGTAAACCCTTTGGGTGTTGGTCACATGGCGATGTGAACTATGGGTGTTAATCACATGATGATGTGAACTATCGATGTTAATCACATGGTGATGTGATCTAGATTATTGACTCTAGTGCAAGTGGGAGACTGAAGGAAATATGCCCTAGAAGCAATAATAAATTTATTATTTATTTCCTTATATCATGATAAATATTTATTATTCATGCTAGAATTGTATTAACCGGAAACATAATACATGTGTGAATACATAGACAAACAGAGTGTCACTAGTTTGCCTCTACTTGACTAGCTCGTTAATCAAAGATGGTTATGTTTCCTAACCATGGACAAAGAGTTGTTATTTGATTAATGGGATCACATCATTAGATGAATGATCTGATTGACATGACCCATTCCATTAGCTTAGCACCCGATCGTTTAGTATGTTGGTATTGCTTTCTTCATGACTTATACATATTCCTATGACTATGAGATTATGCAACTCCCGTTTACCGGAGGAACACTTTGGGTACTACCAAACATCACAACGTAACTGGGTGATTATAAAGGAGTACTATAGGTGTCTCCAAAGGTAGATGTTGGGTTGGCGTATTTCGAGATTAGGATTTGTCACTCCGATTGTCGGAGAGGTATCTCTGGGCCCTCTCGGTAATGCACATCACTTAAAGCCTTGCAAGCATTGCAACTAATGAGTTAGTTGCGGGATGTTGTATTATGGAACGAGTAAAGAGACTTGCCGGTAACGAGATTGAACTAGGTATTGGATACCGACGATCGAATCTCGGGCAAGTAACATACCGATGACAAAGGGAACAACGTATGTTGTTATGCGGTCTGACCGATAAAGATCTTCGTATAATATGTAGGAGCCAATATGGGCATCCAGGTCCCGCTATTGGTTATTGACCGAAGACGTGTCTCGGTCATGTCTACATTGTTCTCGAACCGTAGGGTCCGCACGCTTAAGGTTTCGATGACAGTTATATTATGAGTTTATGAGTTTTGATTTACCGAAGGAGTTCGGAGTCCCGGATGAGATCAGGGACATGACGAGGAGTCTCGAAATGGTCGAGACGTAAAGATCGATATATTGGACGACTATATTCGGACATCGGAAAGGTTCCGAGTGATTCAGGTATTTTTCGGAGTACCGGGTAGTTACGGGAGAAGTAATGGGCCTTGATGGGCTTTAGTGGGAAGAGGAAAAAAGGCTGCTGCGCCCCCCTCCCCTCTAGTCCGAATTGGACTAGGGAAAAGGGGGCCGGCCACCTTTCCTACTCCTCCACTTCCTTCTCCCTTCCTCCCCTCTTGGTGGACTCCTACTAGGACTTGGAGTCCTAGTAGGACTCCACACCTGGCGCGCCTCTCCTATGGGCGGCCTCCTCCCCCTTGCTCCTTTATATACGGTGGCAGGGGGGCACCTCTAGACACACAAGTTGATCATTGAGATCGTTCCTTAGCCGTGTGCGGTGCCCCCTGCCACCATATTCCACCTCGATCATATCGTTGTAGTGCTTAGGCGAAGCCCTGCGTCGGTAGAACATCAAGATCGTCACCACGCCGTCGTGCTGGCGGAACTCCTCCCCGAAGCTTTGCTGGATCAGAGCCCGGGGATCGTCATCGAGCTGTACGTGTGCTAAGAACTCGGAGGTGCCGGAGTAACGGTGCTTGGATCGGTCGGATCGGGAAGAAGACGTACGACTACTTCCTCTACGTTGTGTCAACGCTTCCGTTGCGATCTACAAGGGTACGTAGATCAGACTCTCCCCCTCGTTGCTATGCATCACCATGATCTTGCGTGTGCGTAGGAAAATCTCTGAAATTACTACGTTACCCAACACATCATATATACACATACATATCATCATATATATGAACAAAAAACATGCATATATATGAAAAAAGGGAAATGGGAGAGGGAGGAGGACAGGAGGGCGCCGGCTGGACCAAGGTGAGGAGGGGCAGGGGCGCGGGGTCGGCGGCGAGGACGGCGATGGCGACCACATCGACGGGGCAGGGGCGCGCGCTCGGGGCAGGGGGCGATGGCGACGATGGGGGCGGGGCAGGGGCGACGACGACGACGGGGCCGGGCCGGGACAGGGGCGCGGGCGACGGCAACGGCTGCAGGCCAGTGATGGGGTCGACGAGGACGGCGGGGACGATGACGGCGACGTCGGGGCAGGGGCGCGGCGTCGAGGAGCAGAGCAGGAGCCTGGCGGCATTCGAGGGAAGAATGGCGGGTGGGAGGGAAATTCCTAAGTGTTGGGTTATATAGGAAATCCTTTGTTCCCAATTCATGGCATTAACCGGGACCAATGCCCCCCTTTACTACCAGTTGGTGCCACCAACCGGGACCAAAGGTCAGTTTTCAGCAGCCCAAAGGGCGGGAAACAAAGCCCTTTGGTCCCGGTTGATGGCATGAACCGGGACCAAAGGGGAGCATTGGTCCCGGTTGGTGCCTCGAACTGGGACCAAAGGGTGGCATTGGTCCCGGTTCGTGCCACCAACTGGGACCAATGTGAAGGAAATATGCCCTAGAGGCAATAATAAAGTTATTATTTATTTCCTTATATCATGATGAATGTTTATTATTCATGCTAGAATTGTATTAACCGGAAACATAATACATGTGTGAATACATAGACAAATAGAGTGTCACTAGTATGCCTCTACTTGACTAGCTCGTTAATCAAAGATGGTTATGTTTCCTAACCATGAACAAAGAGTTGTTATTTGATTAACGAGGTCACATCATTAGTTGAATGATCTGATTGACATGACCCATTCCATTAGCTTAGCACCCGATCGTTTAGTATGTTGCTATTGCTTTCTTCATGACTTATACATATTCCTATGACTATAAGATTATGCAACTCCCGTTTGCCGGAGGAACACTTTGGGTGCTACCAAACGTCACAACGTAACTGGGTGATTATAAAGGAGTACTACAGGTGTTTCCAATGGTAGATGTTGGGTTGGCGTATTTCGAGAATAGGATTTGTCACTCCGATTGTCGGAGAGGTATCTCTGGGCCCTCTCGGTAATGCACATCACATAAGCCTTGCAAGCATTACAACTAATTTGTTAGTTGTGAGATAATGTATTAAGGAACGAGTAAAGAGACTTGCCGGTAACGAGATTGAACTAGGTATTGGATACCGACGATCGAATCTCGGGCAAGTAACATACCGATGACAAAGGGAACAACGTATGTTGTTATGCGGTCTGACCGATAAAGATCTTCGTAGAATATGTAGGAGCCAATATGGGCATCCAGGTCCCGCTATTGGTTATTGACCGGAGACGTGTCTCGGTCATGTCTACATTGTTCTCGAACCGTAGGGTCCGCACGCTTAAGGTTTCGATGACAGTTATATTATGAGTTTATGAGTTTTGATGTACCGAAGGAGTTCGGAGTCTCGGATGAGATCGGGGACATGACGAGGAGTCTCGAAATGGTCGAGACGTAAAGATCGATATATTGGACGACTATATTCGGACTTCGGAAAGGTTCCGAGTGATTCGGGTATTTTTCGGAGTACCGGAGAGTTACGGGAATTCGCCGGGGAGTATATGGGCCTTATTGGGCCATACGGGAATAGAGGAGAGAGGCCAAAAGGAAGGAGGCCTGCGCCCCCCCTCTGGTCCGAATTGGACAAGGGGCGCAGCCCCCTTTTCCTTATTCCTCTCCCCCTCTTTCCCCTTCTACTACTCCAACAAGGAAAGAAGGAGTCCTACTCCCGGTGGGAGTAGGACTCCCCTTGGCGCGCCAACTCCCAGGCCGGCCGCCTCTCCTCCCCTGCTTCTTTATATACGGGGGCAGGGGGCACCCCATAGACACACAAGTTGATCCTTGAGATCGTTCCCTAGCCGTGTGCGGTGCCCCCTGCCACCAAATTCCACCTTGATCATACCGTTGTAGTGCTTAGGCGAAGCCATGCGTCGGTAGTACATCAAGATCGTCACCACGCCGTCGTGCTGACGGAACTCTTCCTCGACGCTTTGCTGGATCAGAGCCCGAGGATCGTCATCGAGCTGAACGTGTGCTAAGAACTCGGAGGTGCCGGAGTAACGGTGCTTGGATCGGTCGGATCGGGAAGACGTACGACTACTTCCTCTACGTTGTGTGATCGCTTCCGCAGTCGGTCTGCGTTGGTACGTAGACAACACTCTCCCCTCTCGTTGCTATGCATCGCCATGATCTTGCGTGTGCGTAGGAATTTTTTTGAAATTACTACGTTCCCCAACACAATGGGCTTGCATAGCGGTGTGGTGGTGGGAGTTTAGTCCCACCTCGCTAGTTGAGAGCGCCCCGCACCAGTTTATAAGCTCCGCTGCCTCATCCCTCTTGAACTCCTCTGAACTGCAGGCCTCGGCCTAATATAACACTGCTATGCTTGTGGGCCTACTGGGACCGCTGCGGTCATGCATCCATTGCCCAGTGCTGTGATTGCTGCTCTGCTCCCCAAAAGGATTAATGCCATCCGCACTTAAACCAAACCATACGTTCCTTGGGTCACCTGCAAAGTCCTCCCAGTACTTTCTCTCGATTTTTCTCCACTGCGACCCGTCAGTGGGTGCTCTCAACTTCCCGTCTTTCTTACGGTCATCTATGTGCCACCGCATCAACTTGGCATGCTCTTTATTTCTGAACAGACGTTTCAACTGTAGTATTATTGGAGCATACCACATCACCTTGTCAGTAACCCTCTTCCCGGGGCACTCGTCGTCAACATCACCAGGGTCATCTCGTCTGATCTTATACCGCAATGCACCGCATACCGGCATGCGTTCAAATCCTCGTACACACCACGGTAGAGGATGCAGTCATTAGGGCATGCATGTATCTTCTGCACCTCCAATCCTAGAGGGCATACAACCTTCTTTGTTGCGTACGTACTGTCGAGCAATTCGTTATCCTTTGGAAGCTTCTTCTTCAATATTTTCAGTAGCTTTTCAAATCCTTTGTCAGGTACACCATTCTCTGCCTTCCACTGCAGCAATTCCAGTGTGGTACCGAGCTTTGTGTTGCCATCTTTGTAATTGGGGTACAACCCTTTCTTATGATCCTCTAACATGTGATCGAACTTTAGCTTCTCCTTTTCACTTTTGCATTGTCTCTTTGCATCAACAATGACCCGACGAAGATCATCATCGGGCACATCGTCTGGTTCCTCTTGATCTTTAGCTTCCCCCGTTGCAGCATCACCGTATTCTGGGGGCACATAGTTGTGATCATCCTCTTCTTCTTTGCTGTCTTCCGTCATAACCCCTCTTTCTCCGTGCTTGGTCCAAACATTATAGTGTGGCATGAAACCCTTATAAAGCAGGTGGGTGTGAAGGGTTTTCGAGTCAGAGTACGACTTCGTATTCCCACATATAGGGCATGGACAACACATAAAACCATTCTGCTTGTTTGCCTCAGCCACTTCAAGAAAATTATGCACGCTCTTAATGTACTCGGAGGTGCGTCTGTCACCGTACATCCATTGCCGGTTCATCTACGTGCATTATATATAATTAAGTGTGTCAAAAACCATTATAGAACATCATGAATACAGAAATGAGCAAATTAATTAATAGAAGTTCATCATCACATTATGTAACGCCCTCGATGCGGCTATGTCTCCCACGTGTCGAGGCACGACTTAGAGACATAGGCGCATGGAAAGCAATGTCACAAGTCGGGAATCATTACACAACCCATGTACATATATAATATAAAGGGGATAATAATAATAATAGTTGGCTTACACTCGCCACATCACGTCAAAGTACATAAATAACATCCATCATACAATCACTCATGGCCCGACTACGGCGCCAAAATAGAAAAGACCCCCAACAAGCAACTAAAACCCTGAATCGAACCCCAAATAGGCACCACTACTGATCATCAGGAAAAGACACATAGTATCGCTGAGAGTCCTCGTCGTACTCCCACTTCAGCTCGAGCGCGCCATCCGGAGGAGTATCATCGGTCCCTGCATCTGGTGTAATCTGTGAGCCACAAAGGACTCAGCAATCTCGCACCCTCGCGATCAAGACTATTTAAGCTTAATAGGTAGGAAAGGGGTAATGTAAGTGGAGCTGCAGCAAGCGACTGGCATATATGGTGGCTAACTTATTCGCAAAGGAGAGCGAGAAGAGAAGGCAAAGCACGAGCGGAAACTAAATAGAGCAGCCTACGCAAACATAACTCCAACGTCGTGTCCACTTCCCGGACTCCGCCGAGAAGAGGCCATCACGGCAACACACGCCGTTGATTCATTTTAATTATTTAAGTTCAAGTTATCTACAACCGGACATTAACAAATTCCCATCTGCCCATAACCGCGGGCACGGCTTTCGGAAGATCAATCCCTGCAGGGGGGTCCCAACTTAGCCCATAACAAGCTCTCACGGTCAACGAAGGAATAGACCTCCACCCAGGACCCACCGATCAGACTCGGTATCCCGGTACAACAAGATGATTCGACAGGTCAAAACTAGTCCAGCAACACCACCTGCTGTGCCGACAAATCCCGATAGGAGCTGCACATATCTCGTTCTCAGGGCACACCGGATAAGCTAAGCGTACGGGAGCCAACGTAACCCAAGTTGCCAAGGGACGGCCCCGCACGGTGCTCTAGGGTGGACCAACACTCAGAGGAGCACTGGCCCGGGGGGGCTAAAATAAGATGACCCTCGGGCTCCGGAAACCCAAGGGAAAAAAAGGTAGGTGGCAAATGGCAAAACCAATGTTGGGCATTGCTGGAAAAGCTTTAATCAAGGCGAACTATCAAGGGGTTCCCATATAGCCCAACCGCATAAGGGACGCAACAATCCGGGAACATAACACCGATATGACGGAAACTAGGGCGGCAAGAGTGGAACAAAACACTAGGCGAGAGGCCGAGCCTTCCACCCTTTACCAAGTATATAGATGAGTAAAGATAACATAGCAATATAATGATATCCCAACAAGTAAATAAATGTTCCAACAAGGAACGGCTCCAATCTTCACCTGCAACTAACAATGCTATAAGAAGGGCTGAGCAAAGCGGTAACATAGCCAATCAATGGTTTGCTAGGACAAAGGTGGGTTAGAGGCTTGATCATGGCAATTGGGAGGCTGACAAGCAAGTGGTAGGCATCGTAGCATTGGCAAAGCAAAAGAGCGAGCAAACTAGCATAGCAAAGATAGTAGTGATTTCAAGGGTGTGATCATCTTGCCTGCACAGTTGTCAGAATTGACTGGATCCTCAAAAGCAAACTCAACGGGCTCCTCGTTAGCGAACTCGTCTCCCGGCTCTACCCAACAACACAAACAAGCAACAAGGATACAATCAACCACGTGCAAGGGCAAGCAATAATATGCAAAGATGATATGCTATGCGGGATGCGATGCGGGATGCCAAATGCAAGATGTAACAGGAAATGCATGAACCTGGCCTCAACTTGGAAAACCAAGTGTGCCACTGGATAGAGGGGAAGAAATCCCCTGAAAACGATATAAAGATCATGGCAATCGGAGCTACGGTTTGGAAATGGCAAGCGTTTTACTGAACGAACCGATCTGCGATTTACAGCAAGTAGGCTCCTAAATGCAACAAAATGAACATGCTACAGCCACCCAACATGAAAACAAATTGCATGGCAGTGATGTACTCAAGAAGCTTAACAAATCACCAGGACTGAGGCATAGGCAAATTCATCCATTAAGGGCTTCAAACAAGCATGGCAAAACTGAATAAGCAAAACAGATTTCAGACTTAGCGAAATTAACGCTAGTCTGGAATTTCAGACCACGATGCTTTCTTCGGAGCAGCAAAACAACATGAAGGAACACCTGAACATGGCAAGTAAGAGCATGGCATGGAGCTACTCAACAAGCTTAACAAAACACCCAAAACGACCTGGGGCCAAAAGGGTTCACAAAATACTATACCGAGCACACGAACATCGATGAAACACAAACGGTTTTCAGACTTAGTGAAAACTGGGACATGCTGAAATAATAACTCACGGAGGCATGTAAACGAGCTCGATGCTCTCACTACGGTGCAAGTCATGGCAAGGCAAGCATATATCCATTAAGAAGGCACAAAATGCTAGCTAGACATGGCAAGAACAATGGCATAGCATGCATGGATCACTAGCAATAACTCCGGCAAAATCGCAAAAGAGTTCACGATCTGCCCAAAACAACAACTATCCAAAAGTTGAGCTCGATTGAGTCAACCTAGGGTGCTCCAACATAACAAGTAAAGACATGGATGGATTAAGCACAACAAACATAACAAATCACTCTTACTGATCATCCTCAAAAGAGGCACGGATCACTAGGAAACAAGCTGGACATATAGCATTGTGAACTAAAACATCCCAGACTTAGTGATTTTCACTAAGTCCCTGAAATCAGTAAACTCAGGTAGCCCTCTTCGCAAGCTTGCACAAGACAACACACACATCCTAAAAATACAAGGAAGGCACCTCTGGAAAGAAGACAACATGCTTAACAATTCATCCCAAAGGGGCACAGGCATATCATGCACGGATTAATTATGGCAAAAATGACAAATATGCATGTTGAACTAACGGATCTGCAATTTAACTCATGATGCCTCCTTCCAGCAGTATTTTGGGCACCAAGATGACCTCAAATGCAAATGATGCAATGGAATGAAATGATGTACCCGTCGAGACGAAGATTTTGACATATCATATGCCCAAATCGGAGCTACGGATGCAAAGATATGGCAGGTCAAACATGGGCACTTGGATCTGAGAAAAACTGGGACTTAAACAAAAAAACAACCTCTCTCAGATCTAGGGTTTCACGGAACCCGAGGCGGCGGCGGATCACTGTTCACCGGTGAGGAAGAAGGCGCCGGGGGGGGGGGGGCTCGCCGGAGTGCTGGGGCGGCCGGAGAGGGGCGCGGTCGCCCGGATCCGGTGGCGGCGTGGACCGGTGCGGCGAGGGCGGCCGCGACGGGGCTGTCGAGGGCGGTGGCGGCGGCCCGCGGCGGGGCCGGCGTGGAGCTCGCGGTGGCGCGCGGCAGGGAGCTCCGGCGAGGCTGCCGCCGTGGCGCGGTGAGCTCCGGCCGCCGGAGATGGAGGAGAAGGGCGCGGGGCGGCGCGGGGGAGACGTGGGCCGGGAGGGCCCCTCCTGGGCCCAGACGGGCCGGCGCGGCGGCGGGCTGAGGCGATGTGGGCGCGGGGCGCGGACCAACCGGCGGACGCCACGTGGCGGCGGCGGGCGGAGGCGGACACGTCCGGCCCGAATCGGACGTGTCCGTCGGCGGGAGGAGGAGCGGATCTGAGAAAAAAATTAGGGTTTGGAGAGGGGATCCGGGATTTGGAGGAGGGGGTCTATTTATAGACCTAGAGGGAGCTAGGAGAGTCCAAATGAGGTGCGGTTTTCGCCCACACGATCGTGATCGAATGACCGAGACGTTGGAACAGAGTTTGGTGGGTTTTGGGCCACTTTGGAAGGGTGTTGGGCTGCAACACACACGAGGCCTTTTCGGTCCCTCGGTTAACCGTTGGAGTATCAAACGAAGTCCAAATGACCCGAAACTTGACAGGCGGTCTACCGGTAGTAAACCAAGGCCGCATGGCAAGTCTCGGCCCAATCCGGAAATGTTTAATCCCCACACACGAAAGAAAGCTAGAAATGGCCACCGGAGGAGAACGAAGCGCCGGAATGCAAAACGGACAACGGGGAAAATGCTCGAATGCATGAGATGAACATGTATGCAAAAGCAATGCACGTGACGACATGATATGAGATGCACGAAAACAAAAACAACACACGGAGGCAAAGACCCGAACCCGAGAATTAAATATAACTTAATGCCGGAAACGACATGAGTTGGAGTACAATTCGGGAAGGTTACATATGGGGCGTTACACATTAAAACCAAAGTACATACATAGTTCTCATTGAACAACATATAGCTCTGCAGAGCATCTAATTAAACCATACATTGAAACTATCTAAAACATTTCAATGCAACAACAAATGCGATCATAATCGCAACTAAGGTAACAATTGATCCAACGGCATAATGATACCAAGCCTCACTATGAATGGCATATTTTCTAATCTTTCTAATCTTCAAGCGCATTGCATCCATCTTGATCTTGTGATCATCGACGACATCAACAACATGCAACTCCAATATCATCTTCTCCTCCTCAATTTTTTTCAATTTTTCCTTCAAGTAATTGTTTTCTTCTTCAACTAAATTTAATCTCTCGACAATAGGGTTGGTTGGAATTTTTGGTTCACATACCTCCTAGATAAAAAATCTATGTCACGTTGGTCGGCATAATTGTCATAAAAACTAAATGAACCAAATAGTTATAAAATATAATATATACCACATCCAAATCATAGACAAGACAAGGGTCGACGGAGGCGGATACCAAAACCATTGCACTATATAATAACAAACAATAATAAAAGTAAGAAAATGACACAAGTATCTATCTAAATCATACAAGTAAGAACTTTTTTCTTTTAGAAAGAAGATCAAGAGGCTCACCACGGTGGTGCCGGCGACGAGATCGGCATGGGCGATCGACGATGGTGAGGACGGAGACGGGACAGGACGGACCGCCAAACCTAGACAAATCTTGAGGAAAATGAAGCTTCGACAAGGAGCTTCGTGAGGAGAAAGCTTAAGTGTGGCTCGGGCATTTCATCGAACACCTCATGTGCATACGAAGTGAGTTAGAGCACCACAAAGCTCTCCCACGGCCGGCCAAAAAATAGAGCACTCCACTGCTCTGCTCGCGGGCAAGGGGGTATATATAGGCATCTCATTGGTCCCGATTCGTGGCTGGAACCGGGACTAAAGGACCCCATTTGGTCCCGATTCCAGCCACAAACCGGGACCAATGGTTGTGGGCCAGGAGCGAGGCCCATTGGTCCCAGTTCGTGTCTGGAACCGGGACCAAAGGGCCATACGAACTGGGACCAATGCCCCACGAGGCCCGGCCGCCTCCCTGGCCTCACGAACCGGGACCGATGCCCCCATGGGTCCCGGTTCGTGAGTGAACCGGGATTAATGGGCTTACCCGGCCTGGACCAAAGCCCTGTTTTCTACTAGTGTACGCAGCCCTAGGGGTGGGACGTGGGGAAGGAACGAAAAAACACGAGGGACAATTATTACGGAAACAAATTAGTGAGAAACCAAGATCGTAGAGAGGTGGAAAACGATCGTACGTCGGGGGTGGGAAAAGAGGTTCGAAGAAACGTAAGACGGAACAATCTGTTTCTTTTAGGTAGTACAAGCACACTATCACCATGATGAGTCCAAGTTTCAACATGGACAAATAAATAATAGGTAGCTTAGAAAATAAAGATAGACATGAAGCAGTATGATATTGTGAAGCCATGTATCTTGTGCCACCAATCTCGGCCTCTCCTCCATTCTCTTCTCTATCACTGGTGGAAAAAGGGCCTTTGGTCGCGGTTCGCAACTGCCATTAGTCGCGGTTGCGCAACCGCGACCAAATAGGCGCGACTAAAGGACCCCCACTTTAGTCGCGGTTGCTTAAGAACCGCGACTAAAGGCCCGTCCACGTGGGCGCCAGGCGGCCGTCGGGGCGGAGGACCTTTAGTCGCGGTTCTTCTGGCCAACCGCGACTAAAGGCCGCCACAGGTTTAGGGTTTTAGCCCCCCCTAAACCTGTTTTCTGTTTAATTTGTATTGTTTTATTTCTTTTGTGCTTTATTTTAATTTTGAAGGAGTTTCACATATTCTATGGTACTACATACATGCATATGAATGTACAATTTCAAACAAATTTGAAATTAGAACCAAAAAGAATTCAAGAGGAATATACAATATATATTCAATATCATCGGATGACCATATACAATTTTGAACAAGTTTCCATACATAATTTAATGCATATAAAGTTCTACGTCCTCGTAATGGTGTTCTCCTTTAGAATGGAGGACTTCCCTGCTGAACCATCCAGCTAGTTCCTCTTGAAGTGGTCGGAAGCGAGCTTCTGGACTAAGCATCATCCGGAGGTTATTCCTCTGAGCATTGGTATCACTCGGAACCCGCTCAGAGGTGTATCTCCGGATCATCTCACAGACATAGTATCCACATAGATTGGTCCCCGCTGGCTGAATATCCCCAGCATTCTTAGCCTTTGACCTTTTGAATTCTAGCTCTTTTTTGAATTCACCGACCTTTGTATCTACGAACAGTCTCCAAACCCTACGAGGCAAAGAAAATTAAATGAACAAGAGAGTTATTAGTTACTTGATATTAGGAAATGAACGAAATAGGCCGATCGATATAGAGCGCAAATGAATGAAAATAATTACTTCTGCAGCATTCTTCTCATGCCACCCCAAAGCTTTGGATCCATATTCAGAGAGTCGTGGACGAGACATTCTGAGGTGTCAACTTTAATTACTAGCAGAATCCAGTGGAACCTGCGGACACGATACATGCACAGTACGTCATGCATAACTCATTGATTAGCCGGCCACATACCATGCATGGAGTAAACAAAAGAGAATGTGCTCAAGACAGAAACACTCACCCAAAATGGTAAGGAAATAGAATATCACTTTTGAGTTCCTGCTTTGTAAGAAACTGCCACAGGTCTGCCTCCATGTCGGCGGGGTGATGCTCCAACACATATCCATTAACGATGTGTGGGTCAATGAACCCAACATCATGGATGTTCCTTACTCTGCATTCCTTAATCTTCATTCTGCATGTATAATAGCGGACACAACAATATAGTTAGGACATATATATAGTGCAGGCAATATGAACGAGATGGGGTAGAAATAAATCACTTACAGAACGTAGCAACTGATGATAGATTTGTCGAGCTCGCGCAGATTGAAAAGCTGGAACAATTCACTCAGATGAATTTGTACATAGTAATGTTTGAAGTGATGCTCATATCTAACTTCCGCATAAATATATTCTTTGGCGTTTTTATTTTTTATGTAACCCTTGTACCATTTCAGCAGACCTTTCATTTGTGGAGGTAGATCCTTTTCCTGCGCAGGCTCGACGAGAGGCCCATTCTTCACATATGTAATTACTACCTCCTTCACTGGCGCCTCATCAAGGCCTAACAGTTCACGAAGAGTAATACCTAAGTTGGACGCTTGTTCTCTGGCACTCGTTACAGTCAATCCATGTGCTGCCGCAGCTGCTATGATATCGGGGTCATCCGGACCGGCGGCTTTCACTATAAGCGGGGCAATCGATTGTTTACTTTGTTCCCCGAGCTGGGCAACTCGTTTCCCGCTTTTTTTACTTTCTAATTCCGTTTTCTCGGCCTCCTCCAAGGCTTTGTTCTCCTGGTTCTCCGCCCGCTCTTTCTTCTCCTTCAACATGAGTGCCTGCCTACAAAGTTCACGTGCATAGTCGTCAGGCAGATTCTTCGCAGCTTGGGACGGTGTGCTCATAAATGACTTAGCCCACTTCTTTTGCTCATCAGAAAATACTGGCTTGGGCTCGGGCTCTCTTTTCTTCTTGCAGTCCGCCTTCCATTTGTCATGATCAGCAGCCGCGGCCGCGGCAGTTTCCTCGGCACTACGTTCCCAAGGCCTTGTGGGGAGAGGCTTCAGTGATGGCTCCGGTACCTTTGTGGTCTTAGGTACATAAGGGTCCGGGTTAATAATCCAGGACTGCTTCTGCTTCTTTGCCGGAGGTGGATTGGGGGGCGGCGTCTGATCACCCGCCGGACGAGGACTGGGGGGCGGCGTCTGATCACCCGCCGGACGTTGTGGACTGGGGGGCGTCGGCTGATCACCCGCCGGACAAGGACTGGGGGGCGGCGTCTGATCACCCGTCGGACGAGGACTGGGGGGCGGCGTCTGATCACCCGCCGGACGTTGTGGACTGAGGAGCGTCGGCTGACGTGACGGAGGTGTAGGTGAACCGCCGCCGCCGCCGCCACCGCCACCACCACCACCGTAGGGGGGTGGACTTGTTGTCCTTGGCGCCTCGCCTGGAAACTTGATAAACTTCTTTTGCCATAGAATGAAATGGCGCTTGACATCTCCAAGTCTTTTCTCCCCTTCAGGTGTAGCAATGTCAATCTCCAGGTCCTCAAACCCTTGGACTACGTCCTCCACCGTGACACGAGCATAGCCATCTTGAATGGGGTTGTTGTGGTGGAGTGCTCCAGGTAAACATGGTAAAGCACTGCCGATGGCTACCTTCATGGACATGTTCCCGATAGGATAATACAGATGACATTCTTTCATCTCCTTTATATCGTCCACGGGGTAGCGAGGAGGCTCCGGTGCAGTAATTTCGACCACCAGAGGCTCCGGTGCAGTAATTTCGATCGTTGGTGCATCTGCACCAGCCGGTGGGGCCTCCGTGGAAGCCACGCTGCTTCTCCGCTGCTGGCTTCCGAGATCCGCTGGATGATCTTCATGCTGCGCCCGAGCTGCATCTCTTTCGGCTACTAGTACACTCACGGTTTTCTTCATCACATCCATTTCCGATGCCAACCGCGCCACAACATCTGCTTCCCGATCCATCTTTCTCTTATGGCTTCTGTAACCGTACGGGTCATCGTTCTGGGGGAACCCTATTTTCCACGGAATGTGCCCCATGCCTCGTACACGTCCTCCGTGTTCAGGATTCCTGAGGGCTTTTGTCAGCGCGTCGTTCTCTCTGTTGAACTTGATCTTCCCCTCTTGAGCATCCCTCATTGCGTCAATAAGGGCTTGGGTGGGTTTAATTATTTTGCCCCGGTAAACACACTCCCCTGTCTCCGGGTTCAGCGTTCCCCCATGCCCGTACCACCAGCTTTTGGCCCTTGGGTCCCATCCCTCCGTACCTGGACGGATTCCTCGCGCCCTCAGCTCGTTTTCCATCTTCTCCAACCTAGGCACCCAAAGGCGATACCCTCCTGGCCCCATAATATGATTGTACTCCTTCTTAGCCGCATTTTCCTTATTTTTTTCGATATTTCAATGAACTGCTCCGATTTCTTTTGCTTCACAAATTCTGGCCAATCATGTTTCAGTTTCTCATATTGTCCTTTGAAATCCGGAGTCTTGTTCTGCTTGACAAAGTCACGGGCTAGATTTTGCTTGAATTTCCGGAATGCGTCGGCCATCTTATGAAGAGCGAACTGTTTGACTAGCCTCCTCCTCTCCTTGTTTTCCTCAATCTTGTTACCCTCCTCATTGAATTTGTTGTATTCCGGAGGTAGAACGAAATGTTCCATAAGCTTCTTGAAGCAATCTTTTTTTGTTCTCTTATCGACAAAAGTGAAACCAGCAATTCGTGCCTTCTTTGGCTCATTCCACTCTTGGACGGTGATCGAGACGTTGTCTCTAACAACGGCTCCGCATTGGTTGACAAACTTGGTGGCGTTCTTGCGGGGCTCCAGCGGCCTGCCGGTTGCACTGTCGACAACCTCGATGGTGCATGTTTCTCCTTGTTTCATCGTCTTGGTTGCGCCACGCTTTGACGACGTACTTGATTGTTTCGACGATCTGGCCGAGGGCTAAAATAAGAAAGAGAGTCGCGCGCATTAGTACACACATATTTATTCAAATCAGTTAGTTTGTATCACCAGAGGCTCAATGTATATATATACCTCGGCGCCGGAGGTGGTTGCTACTTCCATTTGAAGATCGTCATTTATCGACGTTTGTTCGGCATCATCTTGCTGACGGCGCCCTTCATCTTCACCGTCAAGGTTCAGATAAGAAGAGACATCATCTTCTTCTTGTCCGGTCGGCACATATAGAATATCGCCGTTTATGATGCCGAACATATGTGCTTCACCATCCGGATCATAGTTGTCCATAATCGGGTCAGCTCTATCGTCCGCCATTATGTCAGTCCTGAAAACATGTAGTAAAAACAAATTAATTAAGTGAAGAAGGGGGGCGGTGGCGGTGGCGGTGGCGGTGGCGAAAGGGCGGTGGCAAAAGGAGGGGGCGAGGAAGGGGTGGGAGACGGTTTACACATTTTTGTATGAACCATGGCAAATTTTAGTAATTCATCATGGCAAGTTTTTTATTTGCTAGGTGTACCATAACGCGGTACGAGGTGGTACCGGTGAAGGGGGGAAACATCCGGGAAAGTATTCCTGGTGTTTCGCGTTTTCAGACAGATGGGTCGGAGGGGGAAAGTTGCGTGTTCGCTATGCTAGGGATGCGTGATGGACGAACGGGCTGCATATCCGGATTCGTCTCGTCGTTCTGAGCAACTTTCATGTACAGAGTTTTCTAATATTCTGATTTAACTTTTAGTCCCAGTCAACAGTCAACAGTCCCAGTTGACTGGTCAAAGTGGGCCAGGGGACCCGCATGTCATTCACTTTTAGTCTTAATTCAGATTAGTTAGATTAAATAGCCATTCACTTTTTCCCATCCGGGTGCCGGAGAGAGCTCCGGTGAGCCTCTCCCATGGCGGCACTTCACCGGAGGGCGCGAGGGCTCCGGTGAGCCTCTCCCGTGGCGGGCCGGCGGCGTTGGGCGGGCGAGCGAGGCGGCGCGGGCGGTGGGCGAAAGAGGCCCGACCAACCGGAGGGGCGAGCGCGACGTCGGGCGGCGTCGACGGCAAGGGCGGCGTCGAGCGAGGGCGAGGGCGACGGCGGGCGGCGTCGAGCGAGGGCGAGGGCGACGGCGACGGCGGGCGGCGTCGAGCGAGGGCGAGGGCGACGGCGACGGCGGCAGAGAATCGGAGAAGACGAAATATGGAGGCGTCGGGCCATTGTATTTATAGCCCCCCCTTTACTCGCGGTTGGGGAGGCGACCCGCGACTAAAGGGTAACCTTTAGTCGCGGTTGGCCAGACCAACCGCGACTAAAGGGTTTCTTTTCCCGCGCGCAACGACCTTTAGTCGCGGTTGGGGAGGCGAGCCGCGACTAAAGGGTAACCTTTAGTCGCGGTTGGCCAGACCAACCGCGACTAAAGGTATTTTTCAGAAAAATAAAACTAATTCAATTCAAAATCTTAAAAATACAAATAATATATCAAAAAATTAAGAAAAATAAAACTAATTCAATTCAATATTTTAAAAATACAAATAATATATCAAAAATTCAGAAAAATAGAACTAATTCAATTCAATATGTTAAAAACACAAATATTATATCAAAAAATTCAGAAAAATAAAACTAATTCAATTCAAAATTCTAAAAATACAAATAATATATCAAAAAATTAAGTAAAATAAAACTAATTCAATTCAAAATGTTAAAAATACAAATAATATATCAAAAAATTCAGAAAAATAAAACTAATTCAATTCAATATGTTAAAAATACAAATAATATATCAAAAAATTAAGAAAAAATAGAACTAATTCATTTCAAAATTCTAAAAATACAAATAATATATCAAAAAATTCAGAGAAGTTCTTCCCGGCCGCCTCTGTCTTCCCACAAGTTCTTCCCGGCCAGTCTTCCCGCCAGTTCTTTCCCGCCTATGTCTTCCCGCCATTTCTTCACGCCTCTATCTTCCCGCGTATCGATGCTCCTTTTATAGGCACGGCGCCGCTTCTGCTTTGTCTTGTTCCTCCGACAGGGCGTCGTGCGCTACCCACGCGTCCTTATCCTACCGACAGCTTTAGTCACGGTTGCACCCTCCAGCCGGGACTAAAGCTTACCCAAACGTCCTTATCCCACCGACAGTTTTCTCAGATGACACAAAAACCACATTTAGTCCCGGTTGCACCAACCAGCCGGGACTAAAGGTTAGATGACCAGCTCTGGATTCCTCTTCTTCCCGCCATTTCTTCCCTGTCTTCCCGCCTCTTTCTTCCCGCCACTTTCTTCCCGCCTCCTGTCTTCCCGCTCCCATTTTTCCCGCCATTTCTCACTACATATATGTAGCCCGGCTTGCCCAGCATTATCACATCTCTATAATCTCTCATCACTCTCTCATGGCTTCCACCGCACCCACTCTAACCTACCAGCAGGTGGAGGAGCTTTGCGCCTCGAACTACCCTTGTCCACCGGGCTACCGTGTCCCCACCGGCTGGAGCCTAAGCGCCGGCGGCGTGCCGGTCCCTCCCGTCCCTCAGGGTACTGCGCGTCGGGCGGCCATCACGAACCACTACTACCTCGACCTCACGCCGGAGCAGCGGATGAATCCCCGCTGGCATCCCGATAACCAGCATACTTGGGACGCCTTCTTCATCAATTGGCGTGAGAGGGCGCTCGCCAGGTATGAGGAGGACGGTCTGCCTCCTGGGAACTTCCACGAGGCCGGCCGTCGGCTATGGTGGTACGGCCGGACTCTGCAGAGCGTCATGGACTACATCACGGCCGGCGATATCCCCCGCCTGCGCTACCCTCAGTTCGAGCCACGAGCGCCGCCCGACGACAGCGACGACAGCAGCGACGACGACGGCGGCAACTTAGAAGGCGACGACAGCAGCGACGACGGCGGCGGCTATGAAGACTACGAGTATGCATATTATACGCCTAGGCAGGAGTATGACTAAATCACTCCAAATTTCATGTATCATCAGTGGTATCTCGAATCATTCGAAAATGGACACCAAACACATCACGGGTAATATAATTCACATGATCCATTCAACAAAGTTTGGTACAATAAATTATTACACATCATTTCTTCCCTTGTGTCCCTGCTTGCTTACGATTGTGCCGTATCCATGGAGCATCCTCATCATTTAACTTAATGCTTGGGTCGGTGTTCACTTTGAAGGGCGGAATTTCAGCAAACATATTATAATCTTCTGACATGTCTATCTTGTCCTCCACTCCCATGATGTTTCTTTTCCCTGAAAGAACAATGTGGCGCTTTGGATCATCGCATGATGTACTGATCGTTTTCTTATCTTTCCGTTTCCTCGGTTTGCTACTCATGTCCTTCACATAGAAAACCTGAGCGACATCTTTCGCTAGGACGAATGGTTCGTCAAGGTAACCAAGATTGTTGAAATCCACCATTGTCATTCCGTATTGCTGGTCCACCTTTACCCCACCTCCTGTTAGCTTGAACCATTTGCACCGGAACAAAGGGACCTTAAAGGAGGGTCCATAGTCAAGTTCCCATATCTCCTCTATGTAACCATAATATGTGACCTTTTGCCCATTCTCGGTTGCTGCATCAAAACGGACACCACTGTTTTGGTTGGTGCTCTTTTTATCTTGGGCGATCGTGTAAAATGTATTCCCATTTATCTCGTACCCTTGGAAAGTCGTTATAGTCGAAGATGGTGTCTTGGCCAACATGTACAGCTGATCTACAACATCATTGTCATTCATTAAATGTTTTCTCAACCAACTGCCGAAAGTCTCCATGTGGGCCTTCCTAATCCAGAATTCAGGCTTCCCCGGGTTGTCCGAGCGTAAAATATTCTTGTGTTTCTCAAAGTACGGAGCCACCAAGCTGGAATTGGCCAGTACAGTGTGGTGTGCTTCAGTCAGAGAATGGCCGTCCATACATATCGTTGATTTCCTTCCGATCGTGCCTTTTCCACTTAGTCTCCCCTCGTGCCGCGATCGAGGAAGACCAATCGGCTTAAGGTCAGGAACAAAGTCAACACAAAACTCAATTACCTCCTCATTTCCATAGCCCTTGGCGATGCTTCCTTCTGGCCTAGCACGGTTACGAACATATTTCTTTAATACTCCCATGAACCTCTCAAAGGGGAACATATTG
The DNA here is from genome assembly GCF_018294505.1 of Triticum aestivum. Taxonomy (NCBI): domain Eukaryota; kingdom Viridiplantae; phylum Streptophyta; class Magnoliopsida; order Poales; family Poaceae; genus Triticum; species Triticum aestivum. Next base: position 615,175,612 of record NC_057809.1, read on the forward strand.
TGTAGAAATACAGGACCGAGAATGAAAATCTCTTCGACTAGGTGAACCAGGAGGTGCGTCATAATATTGAAGAAGGATGGCGGGAACACCAACTCGAAACTGACAAGACATTGGATCACATCGTTCTGTAACCGTGGTAGAACTTCTGGATTGATTACCTTCTGAGAGATTGCATTGAGGAATGCACATAGCTTCACAATGGCTACTCGAACATTTTCCGGCAGGAGCCCCCTCAAAGCAATCGGAAGCAATTGCGTCATAATCACGTGGCAGTCGTGAGACTTCAGGTTTTGGAACTTTTTCTCCGCCATGTTTATTATTCCCTTTATATTGGACGAGAATCCAGACGGGACCTTCATACTGCTCAGGCATTCAAAAAAGATGACCTTCTCTTCTTTGGTCAGAGCGTAGCTGGCACGACCTTGAAACCATTCCGGATGACGGTCATCAGGGTCTTTCAAACGTTGCTGGTCCTGTCGTGCTTCCTTTGTATCATTTGTCTTCCCATACACGCCCAAGAAGCTTAGGAGGTTCACGCAAATATTCTTCGTAACGTGCATCACGTCGATTGCAGAGCGGACTTCTAGGACTTTCCAATATTCTAGCTCCCAGAATATAGATTTCTTCTTCCACATGGCTGCGTGCCCGTCAGCTCCCTTCGGAACTGATTGTCCGCCAGGACCCTTTCCAAAGATGACTTTCAAATCCTTGACCATATCAAATACCTCAGCACCAGTGCGTTCCGCAGGCTTCGGCCGGTGATCTGCCTTGCCGTTGTAATGCTTGCCTTTCTTTCTTACTGGATGAATTTTCGGAAGAAATCGACGATGCCCAAGGTACACGTTCTTCTTACAATTTGGCAAATGTACACTTTCAGTGTCATGTAAGCAGTGCGTGCATGCATTGTATCCCTTATTTGACAGTCCCGAAAGGTTACTAAGAGCAGGCCAATCGTTGATGGTTACGAAAAGCAACGCTCGTAGGTCAAATTCCTCTTCTTTGTGCTCATCCCACACACGGACACCGGGTCTGCCCCACAGCTGTAAAAGTTCATCAACTAATGGCCTTAGGTACACATCGATGTCGTTGCCGGGTTGCTTCGGACCTTGGATGAGCACTGGCATCATAATGAACTTTCGCTTCATGCACAACCAAGGAGGAAGGTTGTAGATGCATAGAGTCACGGGCCAGGTGCTATGGCTGGAGCTCTGCTCGCCAAAAGGATTCATGCCATCTGTACTTAGACCAAATCTTATGTTCCTTGCGTCAGCTGCAAAATCTTTGAACTCTCTGTCGATCTTTCTCCATTGCGTTCCATCTGCGGTGTGTCTCAACTCCCCGTCCGACTTATGGTCCTCTTTGTGCCATCGCAACAACTTGGCATGCTCTTTGTTCCTGAACAGACGTTTCAACCGTGGTATTATAGGAGCATACCACATCACCTTCGCGGGAACCCTCTTCCTGGGTTTCTCGCCCTCAACATCGTCACCAGGGTCATCGCCTCTGATCTTATAACGCAATGCAGTGCATACCGGGCATTCATTCAAATTCTCGTATTTACCGCGGTAGAGGATGCAGTCGTTGATGCATGCATGTATCTTCAGAACCTCTAAACCTAGAGGGCAGACAACCTTCTTTGCTTCGTACGTACTGGCGGGCAACTCGTTATTCTTTGGAAACATATTCTTCAACATTTTCAGCAAGTTTTCAAATGCCGAGTCAGCTACACCTGCCTGTGCCTTCCATTTCAGCAAATCCAGTGTGCAGCCCAGCTTTTTCAGACCATCATCGCATCCGGGGTACAACGACTTTCTGTGATCCTCTAACATGCGATCCAAATTCTCCCTCTCCTTTTCAGTTTCGCAGCGTCTCCGTGCATCAGCAATGGTCCGACCAAGATCATCAACGGTCTCATCACGTGCCTCTTCTTCACCTTCACCTTCCCCTTCACCTTCAGCATCCTCCATGAAAGTATCACCGACATGAGCAAGATAGCTTTCATCGATGAAATCATCCCCTTCTTCATCTTCTTCCATTATAACCCCTCTTTCTCCATGCTTGGTCCAACAATTATAGCTTGGCATGAAACCGTGCCGAAGCAGGTGCAGGTGAACTTCTCTTGAGGAAGAGTAACCCTTCTGATTCTTACAGTCAACACATGGACAGATAACAAAACCCTTCTGCTTGTTCGCATTAGCCACTACGAGGAAATCTTTCAAACCCGTAGTGAACTCGCGGGAGAGTCGGTTACCGTACATCCATTGCCGATTCATCTGCATTATTATAATATAAAATATATAATTAACCATCGTGCATTTGTTAAACTAACTAGCTATAAACAATAGAAATTAAACAATGAACAACACACATGCATATTTTATCAATGACACACATGCATGAAAGGTTCAAGTTGCTAACCGCGATCGAGGAGGAAAAAATAAATGAGGAACCTCAAGTGTGGCTCCAACACTTCATATCATGTTTGTTTCACGCTCTTGGGGCATTTCATCAAACACCTTGTGTGCATAAGAGGAACCAAAAGCAAACCTACACCCCTTGTGAAGCTTTCGCGACTAATGGGGCTGGACGGAAGCCTCTTTTTCTACCAGTGTATCCAATCCAGATCTCATCCTCCCCTTCTCAAGAGGGCTTGTTCTCATGTAACTTGTTCACGTATATAAACCGGCAAGATCCAGTGTAACAAAGCGATGTGGGATTATTTACTGGATAAAAGAACATAAAAGGGGCTCATTAAGATTGCTGCTATACTGCCCCTTCTGGGCCTTGGCGGAGCTGCGTCGATGGGCCGACCCACAACGAAAACGGGCCAGCTGGCTAGGGCAGCTCACCTGATCACGTTCCATCTAAGATTGAAACTGATCCAGAAACTCTTGAGTCGCTGGGAGTCAGAGAGGCTTTAGCACTGGCGGAGGATTTATATGTGCAGAAGATTCATGTTGCATCAGATTGCAAGAATGTGGTGGACGGAGTTAAACAGGGATCTTCAGCAGAGTACAGAGCAATTATACATGAAATCATAGAACATGCTATGACTTTTACTTCTTGTAATATGTCCACGAGTTTAGAACATCGAATACCGAGGCTCACAATCTCGCTAAGCATGCATTATCGCTTGGATTTGGCCGCCGTGTTTGGTTAGGTCAACCCGGTGATCTTATTTTCACACCTGTAAACATTGCCGTGACATAAATAAAGCTTAGCGAGAGTGTCTCAAAAAAAAAATCTAAGTTCGAAACCTGTTTGACGCAGTTTTTTTTTCTTTTGTGGGAAAGATGGACAGGCTGTCGAACCAAGCAAAACAGATCGACACACGTACAAAAATTTGCTGGACGGACGAAAGTTACGGACGAAAATTAGGGAGTAAGAAGCAATAACCCCTTTATTATTATTCGCAAAAAAAAATAACTCCTTTATTATTAGGTAGAGATAAGTAGAGAAGAGATAGAGATAGAGTGTAGAGATTTCAAGCAGCGAGAGATTTGAGAAGGAACTGAGACAGGGGATAATAAGGAAAGCAGTCCATGCCGAAGCAAAGGACTTGAGAAAGAAATTGGTGAAGCGGGAGAAATAGGAAGGAAAAGGAATTGAGACGGGGGATAACAAGGAAAGCAGTCCGCGCCGAAGCAATGGATTTGAGAAGGAAATTGAGACAGGACCCACTTGCGAGCATTTCTATGGGGACAAGAAAAATAGTGTGCGCGAGCCCCGGTGGGTGGTGGCGGGCACACGAGACCACGAGGCCATAGGGCACCAGAAAAGTCGTCGTCCCGCAAAAAAGAATTATACTGGACGAAACTAACCTCCGGGCACCGGTGCATGCATGCACGTCTCTCGAACCCGTGGCTCGGGGCATGTTTGGCGCACCCCCGTACGCCATCGTCTCACGTGTAGGTCGAGTGTCCAGAGGGACACGAATTTGTTCTTTCTTTTCTTTTCATGAATACAGAAATATACGTATCATTTCATTGATAGGTAGAAAGCAAGAGTGTTAATTAGGGTTACAAAGGTAACACCCAGGGGGCGGATCTACACCCAAAATTTTCTGAAAAAAAGTCGTATATATGTATCACAGAGACAATAATCTACAGCGTATAGGCCCATTAGTAGCCCATTTCGGAAGCAGCAGCGAGCTGTCTTCACGCACGCAGCCAGCCATCGATTTCATCTGCCCATGGACTAGGCGGCGACACGTTGCTGACTTGCTGTGTGCCCATGGCGAGTATGGCGAGGGAGAGCTCGACCAAGCCATATTATCTATATTTGATATCATGGATATTTGCTTATTATTCTAGGAACTTGGTCAAAAGTAGAAAAAATGACTTAGCTTCAGTTATTTTAGAATGGAGTAATTAATTGATCAGACCAGGCCTTTGTGTGTGGACTGTGGGCTGCTCCAGACAGCCAGTAGTAAGTAGTAGTAACTTGTACGTGGGCTGTTACAGGCTAGATATAAGAAAAGGACAACTCACCTAGAAAAAAAAAGGACAACTGGAACAAAACCGAGCCGGCTGCTGCGGCCTTGATAAAAAGGATTCGATTTACGGTAAAAAAATGATAAAAAAGATTCGACTGAAACAAAACTCTTTTTTAGGCACCTGACAATCAGCAAAACCAAAACCTTTTAGCCATCAGTGACGGCGTACAACCATATGCAGAATTGACCGCTTTCTCTAAATTAGTACTACAACATTAACTAAACTGCCTCTAATGCCTTCAGAACCCACACAAAGAATCTTCCAAGGAAAACACTACACTATCCTTGAAACATGATCCTCCCTTATTTTAGCAGTAGTCAGGAAGTGGATTCTGGCAAGTGATTCGATACCCCTTCTGATTTGCTTCTCCACCCAACACCTGTGCTTACTTGTCTCCGGGAACCTTATCGGATTTAGAGGTTCCACGCCTCGGCACTTGCTGCATGTCAGTCTATCATACAGGTACACATCCCCTAGATTCACCGCCGCTTTCAAGACACGCCTGACATGACTCACTTGAAAACAGAAGATGATTAGTTTGGTCAGACGGTGGTGCTTGAAATTCGATGCAGGCGATTCCCACTCAACACCCTTGTGCTCGCTATACGACTTCGTCTTCCTCTTCTCCTGATCCATTTGCATGTCACAAGGATGATCCATTACCTACATCACCACCCGTAGGACAAAGGTAGATGGAACAGGTTAATTTCGCATACACGGGCAGACATTTGTGCTCCAAGTGAAAGCACAGGCGTGCAACCATGCAATGGAGATATAATAGAGAAACCCCTCAAACAGAAGAGAATAATAGAACAGGCTGTTGGTAAGAAGAGCATACAGTCGAGTAGTAGAGTCACCCCTCATCAGAAAAAATAAAATAATAGAACAAGGTTTCAGTAAGAACACACCGTCATGTAGAACTCCTCCAGGGAAGGCGCCGCTTCCAGAATGAACATTGTCCAGGTGAGATCATGCCCTTCAGGAATGTCAACAAGATTGACAATCCTTAGTTGGTGAAACACAGATGCCAGCCATCTGGTCAGACACTCTGGTTGAACCCAAATCTACAACAATAAGCACATGATAGGATGAGTAGAGAACAAGTGAAGACAGAACAAAGCAACCATCCTGAGTTACCTTTTCGCATTTAAACCCCAAGCTCAGGTCTCGAACAGAGGTCTCATGAAGAAATGTACTTAACTCGACCATTTCATGCCAACTAAGAGCAACATTTGAAACACTCAGAACATTGAGCAATGGGACATAGCCAAATGACAGTGGTGGTTCTTTGAAAGACATCCAAAACTCAAACACCAACCAAGTGAGCTTCGGAACCCAGTCGAGTTTGACCACGTCAAAACGGCAATTGACAATACTGAGCTCACTGAGTTCTGCGTGTTCAATTTGGAACGCCATCCAATTCTCTGTGTCACAATTGAGAAAACCTAAGTGTTTTAATCGCTTGCAAGTGACGAGGATGTTGGAGACGAAGTCCGATTCAGCAAATCTCAAATTCGCCAGGTAGAGGCACGTGAGACCAGCAAATGTATCCATACACTCATTAAAAAATGACACGAACCGTGCCCCGTATTTCACCAAATCGTCAATGGTGCACTCTAAGCGTCCCTTCTCTGTCAGAACAGTGAATTCGGCCTTCTCAACCTTGCATGTTGCCATGGCATTGCCAACAGCATGCCCGACTGATATGGGGACATCGTCTATCAAGTAGAACGTCATGCTCAAGAGACGAATGGGCCATCCACCCGGATCCCTGCGTGCCAGTATGCTCTTTGTCACTTTGGCCACAGCTGTATTGGCCACAACTTTGGCTACAGCTGCTGCATCGGCCAAGGCTTTGGCCGCAGCTGCATTGATCCTCCGAACCAATTCAGCATTGGACACTGCTGCATTGGCCAAATCTTTGGCCACAGCTGCAGCGGTCGTCCGAACCAATTCAGCATTGCAAAAGCTGGTTTTATTTTCTGAAGGCAGGAGGTCCCAAGCACTGATTGTAAGCCGTGAGAGCATGGCAGGAAGCTGACTCCACCGTCTCGAGAGGACACTGGTTCTGGCAGCGGCACAGACATCGAGTCGGTCGAGAATGTTGACAAGGATGCCATTGGGCAAGCTGCTGATCCTATCATCTGGATTGCCTTTCGGCATTTGACACCAGAACAAATCAGAGTTGATATCACGGTACAGTCAAATATGCAATATTGATAAGTCTCAAAAAACTGCAAGTTTGATTGTCTCAGAGATACAATTTGGCCACTGTCGCAAAGATACAGCTTTGATCTACTTAAAACGATGACACAAGTTTTATTTTATTTATACCAAAAAAGGTAGATTTTGATGCTGTCTGAAAGACTGAAATTTGACCCTGGTTGCTAAGATAAAATAAGACATTCAGAGGAAGGGGCCCATGGTCGAACCGGATGGCTTGGCCATCAATTTGGCAGCCCGTCGCCGGCGACAAGTCCTCGCCATCGCCCGAGCTGCCGCCGGTCAGTCTGAAAACTGATTGCCTAGAGTTTTTGTGCGTCTCCTCCGAAGATTGGCGGGTGCCGCGGTGCCGCCAATGGAAACTCGGAGACTGAACTCGAAAGAGTTGCTTCGATTGCCGGTTGCAACTCGGAAATGAGCAGCTTCGAAATGGAGCTGCCGCTGTCTCGATTGGGGAGTGCGGCTCCCAAAGGAGGAACTTATTCCCGATCCCCTTTGCTCTTTTTTTTTGGGCGCTGCTACGCGTCCGTCGGCTGATATTTACATATTATCCGCCGTCTCGATAGTCGTTGAATGCCCGAGCTGATAGCCGTCTGATGTAGTGTCCGCGCCTTGCATGTTCATTCGTTACTTCCCGCAACAAACACTCTGTTGCAGAAACAAGACTGCATGCCGCCTCATTACTTCCCGCAACAAATGCTCTGTTACAGAAACAAAGCCACATGCCTACTCGTTACTCCCCGCAACAAATGCTCTGTTGCAGAAATAAGACCGCATGCCCACTCGTTACTTCCAGCAACAAACACCCTGTTGCAGAAACAAGACTGCATGCCCACTCGTTACTTTCCGCAACAAACGCTCTGCTGCAGAAATAAGACTGCATGCCCACTCGTTACTTCCCGCAACAAATGCTCTGTTGCAGAAACAAGAGAAATAGTAGGGAGCACCACCATCGCCACATCGGCCAGAAAATAGGAGAAGGGATCTCTGAACCATACCTGCTTGAGTCGTCACCAACCACCGTCGATCCCGAGCCAGTCGTCGATGCCACCGCGTTGGATAAGCCCCGGTCGCCCAACGCTTTGCGCTGCCGCGTCTGCCGCCCTCCCAAATCTAGCCGCTCACACCCCCAGCCACGCGAGCCCACACTTCTATGGGATGAAACCCTCCTTTGGTTATCCAGTTGCAGGAAGGGTTGTCCTGAAACAAGAGGTGAGTTGCAGGAAACAAACACGCCTCCAGCGAATGCGGGAGTGCTCTTGACCGTCTGATAAAGCATAGATCAGACAGCCATGAAGCCGGCGGACGGGTGCACGCAATCGGCCGATAGAAGGTAAGCTTTTCCCCTTTTTTGAGACAACCCTTTGCTCTCTCGTGAAACCCTAGGTGGGAGGGGCGGAAAACCCTATACGACGCTTACTGTGTCAAGTTGTCGTTCAAACGCACGGATAGAGCGAGGCGACCGATTAAATGGGCCGGCCCGTTGCGCGTTTCACTTATTTTTTCGGTTTTCTTCGGGTTTTCATTAATTTCTTTATTACTTTTGTTTTTCCTATCTGTTTATTTTTATTTTTATAAATAGAAATTTTAAAAAATGTTCAAATGTTGAAAACATGTTGATAATATCAAAAAAATTCCTCTCCATTATAAAAATATACGAGAATTTCAAATTTTGTTGTGTTTCAAAAAATAGGATTCAAAAAATAATTTTCCAAAAAGTGTTCGGGAATTTTAAATTTTGTTCTTTCTATAAAGAATATTCGGAATTTTGAAAATTACTCACTTATTCAGAAATTGTTCGGGAATTTCAAATTTTGTTCGCGTTTTGAAACAATTATGGAATTTTGTTCTTTTTTATTTTTAAAAATGTCAAATCTTCAAAAAAAATTAAACATTTTAAAATTTTATTTGGTTCAAATATTTGTTTCACTCTTTTTAAAAACATTCAGTATTTCAAAATTTGTTCACTTTTCTCAAAAAATGTTCAGATTTTCAAAATTTGTTTGAAAAATGTTTGGAATTTAAAAATGTTCACGTTTACAACATTTGTTCTTTTTTTCTAGAAACTTTTTCTAATTCTAAATTATGTTTGTATAATTCAAAAAGTATTTCGAAAAAATTGTTCCTGTTTTCTAAAATGTGTTTAGACAATTCAAAAATCTATACGCTACAGTATTTATGGTCCTGTAGTTAATATCCCGCTATATTGAGTTTTTAAATAACTTGCATGCTCTAAACTCATGAGCACCCATTTGGTGTGGTGGCTAGCAGTGCTCGTAGTGACCGCGTTTGTGCGAGTTTGATTCCTAGCGCTTCACATCTCTTTTACGATTTTTCTGCACTATACATGGGCCAAACCAGTCGGGGCACTCCTGTGTGGGAGACCGATTGTTTGCCGCAATGTGCGGCGTATAGGAGTTCCCGAGAGGGGCGGCCTGCTATGGAGAAATGATGGCACGGATGGGCTAAGAGCAAACCTGGCCAGATAGGCCGACACGACATGGCCCGGCCTGAACTGGAGCCTTCAGCGATGCATTTGCTAGAGTCGGATCTCTATATCAGCAAGGTACAATTTGACGGTGCAAAAATTGGCAGATACCTGCATAGGGTTACTCATGGGGCGGAGCTCCCATTGAGGATTAGAATAAGATACACACGGGACCTGGATTTTACCCAGGTTCATGCCCTCGTGGTGAAGTAATACCCTACATCCAGCATGCCTTATTGTATTGATGTGTTTGTCTCGTGGAGAGATTGAAACTATTGGAGATCTATTGGCAGGGGCAGAGTCAGGATTTGGACATAGGGGGGGCCAAGCCAAGTTGACAGAAAAAAATCTAGCGCATTTTTTTTCATAGTACTATAACAAGGTCGTGCTTTGATGCTATATAAACATGTACATTTGTTTTGGTTTAAATTTGACTCCATGATTGATAGTAAAAAGGAAGATATTAATAATTTCATCAGGAGGGATCTTAGCTGTTAATTTTCAATTTTTCTTTTTCAAAAAAGGGTTTCCCCACCACATTCTATTAGAAAAAGAGGCATCTGTTAATTATCTTTTAATGTAGATTATCAAGCAATAACAAAGCAAGCCGTCTCACATTTTACTTCTAATACATGTGTTCATAATTTTAAAATAAAAAAAGGTTTGCACTTGCCGTTGAGATAGCGAGAGTTATATATAACTAATTGCAGCAACATGCTTTGAAATGAATTAATCCTGATGATAGTTGGTACTAGCGCTTTTCTCTTCATAGCGGCTGAACTGAAGTTTCAAAATTCACTATATTTGTCTATAAGCTTGTTATATGAAAATTTTGCACCACATATAGAAACTAGTATATACGATAATTTCCATTACGGTGATTTCTAGAACAAATACAATATTGAGACTCTGATGGCATCACAGATCACCCAAACAAAATAAATAAATTCTGTTGTATAAGTTCAACACATACAAAATAAAGAATTGAGAAAGAATCGATACATACAAAATAAATCACGGATCACTAATAAGCTTAGAAAATATACCGCAGGGCCTTAACCTTGGCAAGTTTAGTACGTTGGCTCGAGCCTAAAGAATCGACGAGTGAGGCACCTGCATCGCCGTTTGAATCCAATCTGTTCTTGAGTTGAGCAGGGAGAGCAGAGGCAGGAAGGGGGAAGCGGATGGCGGCGCCGGAAGGGCTAATCCCACGCACTCACTAATCACCGGGGGGGGGGGCAGGTACAAGTGTTCACGCTTGTTATCGCTAATTACCTTGAAGCTGATAACTGCCTGCTCGATCATTAGGGGGGGCCAGGCCCCTGCTCGCCCCCCCTTGGCTCCGCCACTGGGAAGAAGATCAACTGGACCGGCTCAGTAATTTGCCTGATCGCGTGTTGCTCGATATTGTAGGGCGACTTGACATCGCAGATGCTGCCAGAACCAGAATCCTCGCCAGACGGTGGAAGGGGATTCCCATTATGCTCTCTAAAATTTTATTAACAGTTGGTCCCTTTGACGATGTGCGCAATAGAGGGTTGACCTCTGATGATGTAGCTCGGGCCAATGCCACCGTGCTTGGAGCGACCAGGAGCATGCTGGAAAGCAGGACTACAAGTCTATGCACCATTAACCTCCTGTGTGTGCGATTCTTCTTGGGCGATGGAACTCTCAGTATTGGCCAGACTGTTGCCAACACCATGGCGACGGAGAAGGTTGGGTCAGCGGAGCTAACTCTTTTTACAATGAGAGAAGGCAAACGATGCACAGATGATGATGTTCTCACTTACGGGAAGCAGTTCAAGTCATTTCTTGACTCCTGTCCAAACGCATTCAGTGGTCTTGCACGACTCCAGCTAGAAAATTTGAGGCTAGTTGAATCACCGGGCATCCCTGAAATTTTCAGCATATGCAAGCGACTGGAGTTCCTACGCCTGTTTAACTGCGACATGGGGTTCCTGTCTTTGCTACAAGTGTCACACCCACTACTCCGTGAACTCGAGATTGTCAGGTGTAATTTTGAGAGGGTTGATCTTAAGTGGCTGCCAAAGCTCACAATGCTGACTTTTTCTTGGTGGGTCAGTGAGCATGATCCTTTGTCTTTAGATTATGTCCCACTGCTCCAGACACTGAGCATCACTCATATGGCTCGTTTACGGCATAAGGTGCTCAAGTTAAGTGAGTTCCTTGGCAAAGCCACCATAAGCCACCTGAATTTGAACTATCTCTGTGAGAAGGTTAGTGAAGGCGATAATAGTCTTGTAGTCATCTACTCTCTCCATTCCAAAATAGATGACCCAACTTTGTACTAGGGAGTATAAGTTTCCCTCTTTTCGCCAGTGTTAAGTTCTGTTCTTTAGGTTAACAAACATATTTTTGTCTTACTGCAGATCTGGGTTAGACCAGAAGAACCAAATCAATTGTGGCAGGTGTTCCACAAATTAAGGCATGTGACTTTGACCCACATTTCTGAGGAATGCGATCTGACTTGGACATTGTTCATTCTCCAAGGTGCACCGTCCCTTCAGGGGCTATGCATCAAGGTAAAGTTTTGTACAGCTAATCTCCAAACAATTTCCCTTTCTGCCGCCCATTAAACTTGCAGTGGAAAATTCCCATCTCAAGCTTCCTGAGCGCATTAAAATGTTTGAGTAATCACATAAGTTTTTTTTTCTTTCATTTGAAAATTTTGCTTGCCAAAATGCAGGTGTGGGATCATCGATGTGAAATGATAGTGGATGGGGAGCAGAGGAGGCAGTATGGGTTCAGCGAGGACAAGAAGGATGCGCACGTATTATGGAGAGCACCTGCATCTGATTTCAAGCACCACAATTTGTCTGTGCTCATGGTCTTTGGGTTTTAGTGGGAGGCAAAGATTGTGAATTGCGTCGAAAGTGTCATGAAAGCATCGGTCGCCCTGGAGGACATATACTTGTATGAGAAGCCTGTGTGCGAGTACTGTAAGCAGACGGCATGGAAGCGCATATTTCTGCGGAGAAACAGTCAGCCGGCCACGCCTGCGAACATATTGGACATTGGAATCAGCTTGCGTGTAAGGGTTCATTTGCCGGGTTTGCATTACTTTGGCTGAATTTTGCGTATACACCTGGACAGTTTGTGTTTGCTGTGTAACTCCTATGTTATCAAGTGTGTTCTAGTATTTGGCAGTAGAGAAATGCCCTGCACACTCTTTTATATGGTCAACTGGGAATGTATCTATGGACCTTTGTTTGATGAACCTACTTTATCTAGTTCCTACTATCTGGCTGGTTGGAGTTGGCTTGCAAAATGATATTTGTTTTGCGTGTAATGTTTTAATCGCCTCTCATAAAATGGTTCCTTGTTTCACAAAATGATTTATGTTTTGTGTTAATTAGTTCGTCTCATGTACTGCTTTGGAAACTTGGATGTTTTTAAGCTAACACTGTAATCTTTGTGGCCGAAAGTAAAGCAAGAAATATCGCGGCAAAGCAGACTGCAAGTTTACTGTAGTCCATGAATAATCAAGTGTTATTGTAAACTGAAGAAACTGTAAGCGCTTGAACAGAAGTACAAATTGATGAAGATACTGCAGTAAAACTGCAAAAAAGCTGTGAGCAATTCACACAAGCAGATTGCACTTGCAGGCCAGATTGATGAACGTAAATTCCGCACAAAAATGCACTAGGCTAAAGTGAACATAAGAAAATGCACTACAACCTGCGACCACCCCTTAGCATAGGAGAAGAGCACAGCTGAGAACAGAGTTTCTTCCAGCAAAGATGAACATGCAGGCGGACACTAAAATAAGAGTCATACATCCCTACAATTAGAGTGGCTCCTGCAATTTGACATCCACTGTGAAGTCCTCAAACTGTATGAAGCCCCCAGATCGATGCAGCACAATGAAGGAAATAGACCCACTCAAATATGTTTCATAGCTCCTCTGTAATAAGTCTGTGCGCTTCTTTCTCCATAACAGGTGCTGTAGAAGCAGAGTAACCAACCAAGGGACCCTACCTGCTTTAGTGTGGGTTTTCAGTGAATAACCCAACATATAGGACTATCGTGTGTTGCCACTAACATGTTTTCTGCTTAAAGGGCAACAGCGCCAAGCCAGCAGCCTGCTCGGTCAGCTATTTCTATCTTCGCATGACACGGAATTTTTCTCGCTTGCGGAAACGCTCGAGCAACAATTCATCGGTAGCAGCTTCTCTACGTCCAGGAGGTGGACCACCTGGAATGTTACTATCTGTTGGTTTGCCTCCAGTTTCATTAGCTTGTGAATCTTGACCTTTGTACAACTCAGGATGTTCTGCATTGTAAACAATGGTTTAGTACCCTCAAATGAGAAGAAACATAACAAAGATGTGACATCAATAACATGACACTGACTGCATTTCAACAACATAATAGCATTAAAATGGCATCACTGCCACTAGATTTTCCATGGGACGTCAATTTGCCGACACAGGTTGTTACGCAGGCAGATTTAACCAGTAGTGCATTTTTAAGGACAGTCCCAGTACATAGAAGCTCCCACACAAGGTGGGGTCTGGGGGGGGATTATAGGAACCTAGTCTTACACTGTGAAGTGCAATGCAGAGAGGCTGTTTCGGACCCAGGACCTCTTGACACAAGTGGGGAGGACTTCACCACTGCGCCAGGCCTGCCCTCAAGCTCCCACAGAAGGTGGGGTCTGAGGAGGGAAATATAAATTAAATCTTACATTCGACTTTCTAAACTAATCCTACCAGACTCAAAATACCAATAGCAGATACTCTCTGAAGAGTTCTGCTACAGGAACAAAACTGTCTTCTTGACACATAGAATGCCGAACAATATCATATAAATATTTCATGTAACAGTGATACATGTCCTCACTAAGAAAATAAAACTAAGGAAATGACCTTAAGCGTATACAAACCTCTTCGCAATTTTTCAGCATAATCTCTCCCACGATGGAAATAATCAGCACTGTAACTTGATGGAATGTTTGCATCTGATTTTGTTTTACCCGCAAGCCTTCTCTCTTGCAACATTTTTTTAGCTGCCTCGGTTTCTTCAATATTTCTCAATTTGTACCTATCATGTGACAATAGTTTCTGTTAGTGATGATATTCACAGAAAAATCTTTTGAGATCACCAAGATTAATTTTAGAAAGCAAGAAATATAATATATCACCAATATCGAATTATTGTAAGCACGAAACCTTGTTATATGACTGAAAATCCTATATCCACAAGAAATTGTCATGGAGAAATTTATTAACCACACTACACTGTTAGGCCTCGAATATCAACAATAGCATTACTGCCGCAGAGAAATGCCTGTAGGTTTTCTGCATCCTTACACAACTTAATAGGTTCAGTTCCTATTTAGCATGCATAAATGACAAAGAAGATCAATAAACTAGCCATGATAGACCGCACTCATTACAAAGCAATCTTGAATTGGCATTGTAGATATTACAGGGATAAAATGCATAGCACACTTAATAACACCAAACGAGATCTGTATGCTTTCCTAGACTTCTGGCCGCAAGGATTTTGCTGATCATGAAAAACAAAAAATAAATTCTAAATGAACCCTAAAGAATAGGATGCTTGGAGTTCATACAAAATTAAACCTATCTAGCTAATTAAATGCTCGAAGTAGAACTGCCAGCACCCAGCAAAGAAACTTTGTCTGACAATGGACCATTGGACCGAATAGTTGGCATAGGTTATAACTGTTCCATGCACTTATCTAGAGATTTCTGAACAGTAGTAAATTGCTCTCCCTCACTGCTCGATATAAGCAACAATAACAAGTACACAACACTTGAGGCTTCTTTTAGGCACCTTCCCCTCTCAATCCAACATAATGACACAACTTTAGCAAGTTTTACTCTAAATGAAGACAGAAAAAGAGGGGTGCAAGCACACACTCAATGGGCAGCTGAACTTCAGCGATGCCGGTGGTCCACTGGGTCGAGCTCTCCTCCATGTTCTTCTTCCTCACCTGCAAGCAAACGATACAACACAATGTCATTGCAGCCCCACAACAATCTCACCCTGAGGATTGAATCACAGGGCTGTTCAGCCACAAACAAACCTTCAGGTGGTCCGGCACGACATAGAGCTCATCCACCTCGTCCTTATCGTCCTTGTCGTTGACCTCAATCGTCTTGCCCCTCTTCTTCAACAGCTCGTTCTCCACATACCTCAACCTTCAACGACCAGACCCAGGCTCAAGTTAGTTCTGGAAATCAGATTGGCAAGAGTAAAGCACATACAGATGCAACAACGCACATATTGGGGTCTTCGATGGTAACAGCGGTCTCCTGCGCAAAGGTGTCCTGAAGCACGAGGTCCTCCTCGCCCGCTGCCCCTGCCCCGCTGCCACCTCGGCCGCGAGCGGAGGACGCGTCAGTGGTGGCGGAGGCGGCGGCGCCGGTGGCCACGGACGCCGCGGGGATGCCGAGCTTCCTCTCCCGGAGCTTCTGCGTGTACCTGACCTCCTCCAGAGCAACGCTGCGAGGGGTGAAGGGCAGGAGGCATCAGCAAGAAACCCTAACGAGGCAAGAGGGGGGGGGGGGGGGGGAGCGGGAGAAGGGTACCGGCGGGTGTCCTCGTCGTCGGAGTTGTCGGCGGCGTCCGACTCGAGGCTTCGCTTGCGGAAGTTCTTCACCATGGTGAACCCGCGCCGGTGCCGGAGGAATTTGTGAGGATTCCTTTGCCGGAGCGGGAGTCGCCGGCGGCGAGCGGTGGATATTTGGAATGCTGAAGCGAATTAGGGTCGTCGTGTCGGAGTTTTTTTTTTTTGAGGGGTCGTCGTGTCGGAGTGAACCGGTGGATAGAAGGAAGTTCGGGCCCGTTCCCTCGCTGCTACCCAAAGCCCATAGGCCGGAGTGGGCTTCCTCATTGTTTTTTTTTGGACATAGGGCTTCTTCATTGTTGTTGACATAGTTTTCTCCGCCGTGCACACATCTAAGGCCAAAATCACTATTTTAACAAAATTTTAGCGCGCTGCGAGCGGCTAGTCGCCGAAAGCGTCGAACAGGAGCTCCCACACGGAGAGGACTGGAACGGAGCAAAAGAAAATCTAACGACGGTTTCTCTCCCCTAAGGCGACGACCTAGGGTTTCGACGTACTCCGGTGATGGCGGCCGGCCGTTCTCCCTCCCCACGAGGGTTCTCTTGCCGGGGTTCTTCTCGGGCTCGGGGCTGATCAAGGGGGGGGGGGAGCGTCTCTGCGACCCCGCCTGGCCAGTTGTGCGAGGCAGTCTGATCTAGGGTTTGGACGAGGAGCCAGATTGGATCTGTGATGGCGGCGGAAACAAGTACTCAGGGAAGGCATGGGAAGGAGACGACGGAGGAACTTCTTGCAAGGCTGAATCTGCAAGAGGAAGAGGATGACGCTTTTGTGTGGGAAGAGGAATTGCCGGACCTGGGAGAGCCGGCGAAGTGGCTGGCAATAGCCAGAGTTCATACTACAAGAACTTTCAGCCCTAATGCTCTGTATGGGGACATGCGTGCTGCGTGGAACCCGGCGAAAGCAGTTGTTTGGAGGAAGATTAAGGAAAACTTATTTACTGCCCAGTTTGGATGTTTAGGGGACTGGAACAAAGCTATGGCTGAGGGGCCTTGGCTGTTCAGAGATCAAGTGGTCATCATGGTTGAGTACGATGGGTTCAAAAACCCTGATAGTATCAAGCTAGACAAGTTGGCGGTGTGGGCACAAATCCATCGGCTGCCTGACAAATTTCTGATAGAGCCAGCTGTTAGAGGGATGGCATCACGCATTGGAGAAGTGGAGGAAGTGCAACTGAAGTTACCGGCAGGGTTCTTTGGTGAGTTTGTCAGAGTTAGGGTGAAGATAGATATTAATGCAAAAATCAGAAGGTTCGTAACTGGAAAAAAGGGAGATGAGATGGTAAGATACCAAGTCAAGTATGAAAAACTTCCGATCTTCTGCTATAACTGGGGCGAGTGTGGACATTGGCACGAGGAGTGCGGGGATAGAGTTCACGATTCAACGAAGTTTGAATGGGGAGATTTTGTGCTGGCTGATGGTGTACGTTTCGGGCAAGCTGGGAGAGGTGGCTATGGCTTTCAGAGGGGACGAGGTGGCCCAAGACCCACGGGAGGAAGAGGCCGGGGAAGAGAGCAATATAACTGTTGTCTAGAGTTGTTGCCGTGCGTCTCCTCGGAAGATTAGCTGCTAGGTTCCGGAGTGGAGCCGCTCGGGGAAGGAGGAGCTGCTTATTCGAGGCCTCCGCCGGCGACGGCGGAGGGCAGGCGGCGGCGCATAACGGACAAATGCTACACCTACGAACATGTCTTACTTAACAAACGTAATTACCATAACCACTAATCAAACCCCCCACCCCCCACCCCCCTGATTTCCAGGATGGGCCTGTGCCTCCAACTAATGAAGAATTAAAAACTGACAAATTGGCATTACTCCTCAATTTCACATCTGTTATTTTCATTCGAGAATTGAAATTTCCATATTGATGCAAGAAAATAAAGCTTTTACGAACTTCGATGTTAATGAAAAATATGAAGATTCTATTATTGATTATATTAGTTTTTTGGTCCAGATGGTCAACATCTCACCATATTCATTTATTCATGGTTATTTTGAAATACGTATGATAGATTTACTTGATTCTATGTTCTTGACAACAAACAATTAAATAGAGGCAAACTACACAAGGCACATATAGGCGGCTACCCAGTTGTTCTGGACTACTATATGAAGCACACCCATTCTAATAGTAAGAGAAAATAGCTACTAATTTCATGTCGATCTAACATGGTCTAGGAATTCTTGGATCTATTATTCGATACAAAGACATAGTACAACAAATGAGGGATATACTACGAATCAACCGCAAAAAACACATCCAGCTATCGGCACGTGGTAGACTTTTTTTTACTGATATATCACTTGCTCCTACGGAGCCTAGGTCAAATGGATTAGAGAAGGTAGGCATTCACCCAAATGGTTCATCTTACCAAATGTACCTAACGAGATCACAATAAACAGACCATTGTATTGCAGCTAAGTAAGTATCCCCTTTGTCATATTTATAAGGTTGGTGCGGGTTTTACGTCCTTAGTTTGACTAACAAAACATGTATTATATACCATAAAAAGCACATCACTGGATTTGTAATTGAACAAAGTTTCTAAACATATATTTTTGGTGGTATATAACATGTATTTTGTTAGTCAAATTGATGACCTAGGAACACACGCATGCCCTATGCACCTGTTTGGAGGGAGTAATAAATATTAATATGTTATTATTATATATTAAAGAGTTTATGGTCGAGATAGAAAATATCATCTTAATTCTCACACACATAAAAATGCCCAATCACATGTCTGGTGCATACTTCCTTAAATTATATCGTAGGATACTTGTGGCCAGCTCATAAAGATATCGGCGGTGCCATGGGATTGAAAATTTTATGTGGGTGAAGACACACAACAATAAAAGCATTACCTACCAATGTCAATATATGTATTAATCTTTTTGCGAGAATATATTTGTATTGAGTTCATTAAGCAATTTATTCCCTTTTTCATTCATAAATACCATCAAATGGTTCTAGAAGCACCATAAAAATATATTCATATAATGTTGTCTGACTATTTAGACGTCGATCCACATATGAAAATATATACGCCTCAAATATATTCATGACATAATGTACTAAAAGCACATGATCAACAACAAAAGAGAATTGAGCTATAAGTCCAACATAAAAACATTCTTAGTTGATAGGCCCGAGAAAGATAGATCTTCAAATCAATTTAGCATCGGATATAGAAATACAGTCTGAAGTTTACTCTCAATGTTATTATGAACAACTGACAATCAAAATTTTGACTTCATAAACAATTTTACATCAGATAAAAACTACATCTAGCGCGTGATCTAAACTTTCGTTTTATGTATACTAAAGTTATAATTATGCGCCCAAAACATAAAGAACTAATATAGTTCAATTAAGTGCCAGAGCGTAGTGATTAGGTCAGAAGGGAAACAAGGAGCAAGATTGACATAGGTCCGGGCCCTCTCGGATCAAGGTATTAACCTAACCCTGCTCATGTATATTGCGACAGGGGTGTATAAAGTACATGTACAGAACCAAAGGAATTGTATAATGATATATTGACAAGCCTTCACATGGCTTATATAGCACAGCAGGAGTTCTAGGGTTAGAGGTCCCAGTCAACTATCTTAGTGGAGGTAGAGTTCTCCTCGGCTCTAGAATCATCGTCTTGTACGACAAGTCTTTTATAGCCTTTCGTATAAATATCATGGGCTGCCCAATATGATCTAGGACGGAACCGACCTAGGGGTATGTAGCCTAATCCACCGGGCCAGGAACTAACGTAGCGAGGTAGCCCTGGGCCGAGAAACTGCCATTGTCCATATCATAAAAATGTTCTTCAATTGCTTCCACCTTCCATGAGCCAAAGTATGGTCAATAGACTCATTAACCGGCTACGACAGATGTAAAGATTCTTGGCAAACCGGACGCACCTTCAAATTTCGTGTTTTCAACAATGCCAATCTTGTTAATGAGGCCCAACTTGAGGGTATCCCTTCCCTAAAAAATGGAGCACCAAACTTGCAAAGTGTGCTTCTCAAGGCTCGCTTCCAAAATAGATCTCGTAGGGTCATACACAGACTTTAAGGAGAGGTCCTTGTTAGTGCTCATTGCGGCAGGTAACGCAACCAACGCTAACATGAGAGGATTTGTGCGCCGGCCCAACAAACTGACTCTCACATGAGCGAGGATTTGTTTTTGACCGCTGACTCCTTTGACCGGCTGACGGCTAATAGCTTAACCTTTGACCTCTAACTGCCGCCCATTGTCCATACATCATTTGATCCTTGACCATTTGATTTTTTTTGAAACATTTGCAAAAAAAACCAGGGATTGCCATAACAGTGTACATGAATTTGAAAAAAAAAATCACACATTCAAAAAGTTTATGAATTTGATTTAAAAATCATGTAATTGGTAAAAAAGTTCATGAATTTTTAAAATTACGCGGATTGGCAAAAAGTTTACAATTTTTAAAAATTGTTTGTGAATTTGAAAATTGTTCATGATTTCCAAAAAATTCTATGGATTTTGAAAGAGTTCACAGATTTGGAAAACGTTCGTTCATTTTGAAATAATCAAGAACTTTTAAAAAATCATGAAAAATATTTACGTATTTGAAGAAAGGTTACAAATTTGAAAATTTCCATTTTTTTAAAAACTGTGAATTTACAATTTTCACAATTTTATAAAAATAGAAGTTCATGAAATTAAAATGAAAAGGGAGAAGAAAAGAAAAATAATACTGAACAAAAATCAGCCAAAAAATAGACAAAAAGAATTAAAAATGAACCAACCTTGAGAAAAAATAGCTAGAAACCCACACTACTGGTACAGTCCTTAGTGAGCCGGCTTGTTCGGTCGTAGTGGGTGTGCACCCTGGACGAATTATCCTCTATTTTGGAGACTTTAAGATGCAAGCATTCAAAGAGTCAGGTTTCTGGAGTAGAGCTCTGGACATTGTGTCGCGCTCTGGGCGCTCTCTCTAGATTTTTTTTTAATTTTTGCACACGCGTTTTCAGCTTTTTTAGTGTTGTTTTTTTGGTTTTTCAACCATCTTCCTTAGCTTTTGGAACAAAAAGGAATTCTTGAAAAGATTGCACAAAAAACGCGTTCTCTTTCGAGAGGCACGGTTTTGCTTTCGCGAGAGGCGCGACCATGCCTCTCGGAAACCAAAAAAAAATGTGTTTTCTGTTTTTTTTCATCTGCGAGAGGCACGGTTTTGCTTTCGTAAGAGGCACGGTTGTACTTTCGCGAGAGGCATGGCCGTGCCTATCGGAAACAGAAAAAAGAATGCGTTTTTTGTTTTTTTTCTTCCGCGAGAGGTATGATTGTGCCTCTCAGAAATGAAAAAAGACGTGTTTATTTTTTTCCTTTCGTGAGAGGTACGATTGTGCCTCTCGGAAATGAAAACGCGTTTTTATTTTTTTTTCTTTTCGCGAAAGGCACGGTTGTGCTTTTTCGCGAGAGGCATGGTTGTGCCTCTCGGAAACGAAAAAAAAAAACATGCTCTCAGTTTGGTTTTTTGTTCGATCTTTTCGTGAAAAAGAAGCTCATCAAAATCTATTAACATGGGATATAGTTTTGAGAATCTTGACGCGAGGAATCAAACAGTGAAAACGGTTCAAAATTTGAACACACAATTTAAGAGATAAAACATTTTAAATAAACAGATCTACGAAAAAAAGAAAACTCTCAGATTGCGACAAGTGATACACATGAAACACGCCACTTGTCACAACCTAAGAAGGTGAGAGTGGTCTTTATAACGAGTATTTCTCAATTAGTGATTTTATGAACTTGAGTTTTATTTTTGAGCTGTGAACTTGTGTTGTTAGACGTGTGCACGGCGGAGAAAACTGTCAACAATTATGCGCAAAAAGAAAAGAGAAAACTGTCAACAATGAGGAAGCCCACCCCGGTCTATGGGCTTTGGGTAGCAACGGGCCCGGACTTTTTTTGTGAGGATTCCTTCTATCCACCGGTTCACTCCGACACGACGACCCCTCAAAAAAAAAAAAAACTCCGGCACGACGACCCTAATTCGCTTCGGCATTCCAAATCTCCACCCCTCGCCGCCGGCGACTCCCGCTCCGGCAAGGAATCCTCACAAATCCCTCCGGCACCGGCGCGGGTTCACCATGGTGAAGAACTTCCGCAAGCGAAGCCTCGAGTCGGACGCCGCCGACAAGTCCGACGACGAGGACACCCGCCGGTACCCTTCTCCCGCCCCCCCTCTCTTGCCTCGTTAGGGTTTCTGGCTGATGCCTCCTGCCCTTCACCCCTCGCAGCGTTGCTCTGGAGGAGGTCAGGTACACGCAGAAGCTCCGGGAGAGGAAGCTCGGCATCCCCGCGGCGTCCGTGGCCACCGGCGCCGCCGCCTCCGCCACCACTGACGCGTCCTCCGCTCGCGGCCGAGGTGGCAGCGGGGCAGGGGCAGCGGGCGAGGAGGACCTCGTGCTTCAGGACACCTTTGCGCAGGAGACCGCTGTTACCATCGAAGACCCCAATATGTGCGTTGTTGCATCTGACTCTGATTATTCTCGCCAATCCGATTTCCAGAACTGACATAAGCCTGGGTCTGATCGTTCAAGGTTGAGGTATGTGGAGAACGAGCTGTTGAAGAAGAGGGGCAAGACGATTGAGGTCAACGACAAGGACGATAAGGACGAGGTGGATGAGCTCTATGTCGTGCCGGACCACCTGAAGGTTTGTTTGTGGCTGAACAGCCCTGTGATTCACTCCTCAGGGTGAGATTGTTCGTGAGTCTGCAATGATATTGATGTTGTATCGTTTGCTTGCAGGTGAGGAAGAAGAACATGGAGGAGAGCTCGACCCAGTGGACCACCGGCATCGCTGAAGTTCAGCTGCCCATCGAGTGTGTGCTTGCACCCCTCTTTTTCTGTCTTCATTTAGAGTAAAACTTGCTAAAGTTATATCATTATGTTGGATTGAGAGGGGAAGGTGCCTAAAAGAAGCCTCAAGTGTTGTGTACTTGTTATTGTTGCTTATATCGATCAGCGAGGGAGAGCAGTTTACTACTGTTCAGAAATCTCTAGATAAGTGCATGAAACCTACTGGTTAATTCCCATTTGTGCAGATCAGTCATAACCTGTGCCAACTATTTGGTCCAATGGTCCATTGTCGACAAAGTCTCTTTGCTGGGTGCTGGCAGTTCTACTTCCAGTGTTTGCTGCAGCTAGATAGGTTTAATTTTGTGTGAACTCCAAACATCCTATTTTTTAGAGTTCATTAGAATTTGATTTTTTGTTTTTCATGATCAGAAAAATCTTTGTGGACGGAAGTCTAGGAAAGCATACGGATCTCGTTTGGTGTTATTACGTGTGCTATATGCATTTTATCCCTGTAATTGTAATATCTACAATGCCAATTCGAGATTGGTTTGCAATGAGTTCGGTCTATCATGGCTAGTTTATTGATCTTCTTTGTCATTGATGCATGCTAAATAGGAACTGAACCTATTAAGTTGTGTAAGGATGCAGAAAACCTACAGACATATCTCTGCTGCACTAATGCTATTGTTGATATTCAAGGCCTGACAGTGTGGTTAATGTCTAGGTTAATAAATTTGTCCATGACAATTTCTCATGGATATAGGATTTTCAGTAACCTAACAGTGTGGTTAATGTCTAGGTTAGTAAATTTCTCCAAGACAATTTCTCATGGATATAGGATTTTCAGTAACCAGGTTTCGTGCTTACAATAATTCGATGTTGGTGATATATTATATTTCTTGCTTTCTGAAATTAATCTTGGTGATCTCAAAAGATTTTTTCTGTGAATATCATCACTAACAGAAACTATCGTCGCATGATAGGTACAAATTGAGAAATATTGAAGAAACCGAGGCAGCTAAAAAAATGTTGCAAGAGAGAAGGCTTGCGGGTAAAACAAAATCAGACGCAAACATTCCATCAAGTTACAGTGCTGATTATTTCCATCGTGGGAGAGATTATGCTGAAAAATTGCGAAGAGGTTTGTATACGCTTAAGGTCATTTCCTTAATTTTATTTTCTTAGTGAGGACATGTATCACTATTACACGAAATATTTATATGATATTGTTTGGCATGGTATGTGTGAAAAAGACAGTTTTGTTCCTGTAGCAGAACTCTTCAGAGAGTATCTGCTATTGGTATTTTGAGTCTGTGGTAGGATTAGTTTAGAAAGTCGAACGTAAGATTTTAATTCATATTTCCGTATCATTAAAAATGCACTGTTGGTTAAATCCGACTGCGTAACAATCTGTGCTTCTGCAAATTGATGTCCCACGGAAAATCTAGTGGCAGTGATGCCATTTTAATGCTATTATGTTGTAATGTTATTGATATCACATCTTTGCTATGTTTCTTGTCATTTAATAAGCATACTAAACCATTGTTTACAATGCAGAACATCCTGAGTCGTACAAAGGTCAAGATTCACAAGCTAATGAAACTGGAGGCAAACCAACAGATAGTAACAATCCAGGTGGTCCACCTCCAGGACGTAGAGAAGCTGCTACCGATGAATTGTTGCTCGAGCGTTTCCGCAAGCGAGAAAAATTCCGTGTCATGCGAAGATAGCAATAGCTGACCGAGTACGCTGATTGCTGGCTTGGTGTTGTTGCCCTTTAAGCAGAAAACATGTTAGTGGCAACACACGGTAGTCCTCCATATATGTGTTGGGTTATCCGGTGAACACCTATCACACTCCCTTGGTTGGTTACTCTGCTTCTGCAGCTCCTGTTATGGAGAAAGAAGCACACAAACTTTTTACAGAAGAGCTATGAAACAGATTTGAGTGGGTCTGTTTGCCTCAACGTGTTGCATCAATCTGGGGCTTCATGCAGTTCGAGGACTTAACAGCAGATGTCAAATTGCAGGAGCCACTTTTATTCTAGGGATGTGTGACTCACAAATTGTCTGCCTGCATGTTTATCTCCCTGGAAGAAACTCTGTTCTCAGCTGTGCTCTTCTGATATGCTATGCATGAGCGGCATTCAAGGGGTAGTCGCAGGTGTAGTGCATTTTCTTATGTTCGCTTTACCCTAGTGCATTTGTCCACAGAATATACGTTCGTCAATCTAGCCTGCAAGCGCAATCTAAGTTCTGTTAATTGTTCATGGCTTTTTTGCAGTTCTGCTGTAGTATCTCCATCAATTTCTGCTTTTGTTCAACCCTTTACAGTTTCTTCAGTTAACAATAACACTTGATGGTTCATGGATGAGTAAACTTGCAGTCTGCTTTGCCGGCGATGTTTCTTGCTTTGCTTTTGGCCACAAGGTTAAAGTGTCATCTTAAAAACACCCAAATTTCCAAAGCAGTACATGATACGAACTAATTAACACATAAAACATACTCCCTCCGTCCCATAATGTAAGACGCTTTTTGACACTAGTGTAGTGTCAAAAAACATCTTATATTATGGGACAGAGGGAGTAAATCATTTTGTGAAACAAGGAATTCATTTTATGAGAAGGGGCGATTAAAACAGAACACGCAAAACAAAGATCATTTAGCAAACCAACTCCAACCAGCCAGACAGTAGCAACTAAATAAGTAGGTTCATCAAACAAAGGTCCATAGATACATTAATACTTTAGTCTACTGGCAATACAGTTCCAGTTGACCATAAAATGTGTGTGCAGCATTTCTCGACTGCCAAATAGAACACACTTGATAACATAGGAGTTACACAGCTAACACAAACTGTCGAGGTGTATGTATACTCTTGATCAGCACAAAACATGGCATGCGCAAATACAGTCAGCAATGCAATTTGGGAGACCTTCAGGCCGTTGATGAACCCGGCAAATGAATCCCCATGCCCAATATGTTCTTAAGCAAGGCCAGCTGACTCTTTCTCTGCACATATATGCCCTTCCGTGCCGTGTGCTTACAGTACTCGCACACTGGCTTCTCATACATGTATACGTCCTCCAGGGCTGCCGATGCTTTCATGACACTTTCGACGCAATTCACAATCTTCTCCTCATGCTGAAACCCAAAGACCATGAGCACAGACAAATTGTGGTGCTTGAAATCAGATGCAGGTGCTCTCCATAATACGTGCGCATCCTTCTTGTCCTCGCTGAACCCATACTGCCTCCTCTGCTCCCCATCCACTATCATTTCACATCGATGATCCCACACCTGCATTTTGGCAAGCAAAATTTTCAAATGAAAGAAAAAAAAACTTATGTGATTACTCAAACATTTTAATGCGCTCAGGAAGCTTGAGATGGGAATTTTCCACTGCAAGTTTAATGGGCGGCAGAAAGGGAAATTGTTTGGAGATTAGCTGTACAAAACTTTACCTTGATGCATAGCCCCTGAAGGGACGGTGCACCTTGGAGAATGAACAATGTCCAAGTCAGATCGCATTCCTCAGAAATGTGGGTCAAAGTCACATGCCTTAATTTGTGGAACACCTGCCACAATTGATTTGGTTCTTCTGGTCTAACCCAGATCTGCAGTAAGACAAAAAATGTTTGTGTTAACCTTAGGAACAGAACGTAATGCTGGCGTGAAGAGGGAAACTTATAGATGACTACGAGACTATTATCGCCTTCACTAACCTTCTCACAGAGAAAGTTTAAATTCAGGTGGCTTATGGTGGCTTTGCCAAGGAACTCACTTAACTTGAGCACCTTATGCCGTAAACGAGCCATATGAGTGATGCTCAGTGTCTGGAGCAGTGGGACATAATCTAAAGACAAAGGATTATGCTCACTGACCCATCAAGAAAAAGTCAGCATTGTTAGCTTTGGCGGCCACTTAAAATCAACCCTCTCAAAATTACACCTGACTAGCTCGAGTTCACGGAGTAGTGGGTGTGACACTTCTAGCAAAGACAGGAACCCCACGTCGCAGTTAAACAGGCGTAGGAACTCCAGTCGCTTGCATATGCTGAAAATTTTCTAGCTGGAGTCGTGCAAGACCACTGAATGCGTTTGGACAGGCGTCAAGAAATGACTTGAACTGTTTCCCTTAAGTGAGAACATCATCATTTGTGCATCGTTTGCCTTCCTTCATTGTAAAGAGAGATAACTCCGCTGACCCAACCTTCTCCGTTACCATGATGTTGGCAACAGTCTGGCCAATACTGAGAGTTCCATCGCCCAAGCAGAATCACACACACAGGAGGTTAATGGTGCATAGACTTGTAGTCCTGCTTTCCAGCATGATACGTCTGGCGAGGATTCTGGTTCTGGCAGCATCTGTGATGTCAAGTCGCCCTACAATATCGAGCAACACGCCATCAGGCAAAATTACTGAGCCGGTCCAATTGATCTTCTTCCTCTGCCTGCATTTAGCATGGAATAAAATCGGAGTTTGATTTCTTATAGTCTCCTGGATGCTATGTTTATACATGTTACCAAAAAATATGTAGTAATTTTTGCTGATTTCCAACAACAAAACTGCAATTATGCTATTTTCCGCTCACACAAGATGCAATTTTTACCACTCGTTTCTGAACGATTCCTACTTTGTATCTGCAAGAGGATTTAGATGAAGAACTGTCTCAGGGGAAAATAAAATATCAACAGGATAAGTAAATCACCAGATTGGCTAGACGGAACCATCGGTTATAGCTGCTGAAGAAAAGTCCATTTTTCAACCCCGAACTAACCGCTCGGTTTGATTTATAACTCTCATCTTTGAAACCGGACGTATTGCACCCTCAACTTGCAACAAAGTTTAAAAGACAACCCTGGTCTTGTTTGTTAGTAGGAAGCCATGCCTGTGATGGCAGCGTTCGCGTCAAGTGCACCAGGGGCGTGCACGGGCGCGCATCGGGCGAGTCGGACGTGGCCGGCTTGGTGGCGTGGGTGCATGTAGGGGTGTGTGTTGATCGTGTAGTGATCCTTTTTTTTTTTTGCGGGAAACTTCGAGCTTTATTCAACTATA
This sequence comes from Triticum aestivum, assembly GCF_018294505.1. Classification (NCBI taxonomy): domain Eukaryota; kingdom Viridiplantae; phylum Streptophyta; class Magnoliopsida; order Poales; family Poaceae; genus Triticum; species Triticum aestivum. The sequence continues at coordinate 615,203,323 of NC_057809.1, forward strand.
ATCTGTTCCCGCACGATCAGCCAAAACACTGGTCATGAGGAAGCCAGGTCGGGGGTCCATCCAGCAGTCGGTAATCCCCAAGGTGCTAGCATGTTTAGCACACAAGTGGACCGACATATTGGAGTTTCTCAATACATGTTGAACATCAAAAGATAGAAAAGATAAAGCTAGCTCTTCTATTTCTAATAATAGCGGCGCTACGATAGAGCGCGAAAACTGTCGCGAGTGCCATAGCTGAACCAATTCTAAGCAATCTGTTTCCATGAGCACTTGCGAAAAGCCTCGAAGCTGTGCGAATATCACCCCATCTCGCAAAGCAGACGCCTCGGCTATCAACGGGTCCGTGATGTGGGGGTAGGGCTTACTCCAGGCTGCCAAGAAGGTCGAGGAAGTCCGTGCCACTCCTCCAGCTCCAGTTCTGTGTTCAAGCACTGAAACACTAGCATCTGTGTTTACCTTTATCCAGCCTTGATCCGGTGGCCTCCAGCCATAGCCTGGTAGAACCTTCGTCTGTTCCAAAGGAAGCTCCAGCAAAGCAAGAGTTTCTCTTATACGTTTGAGAGATTGCACCGGGTTCATACTTGCTCTGTCACGCGTTATATTATTGCGAGAGGTCCAAATAGCCCACATGGCAGTAACAATTTTTGCCCGATCACTCTCTGAGAACCGAGAGTCACAGAGGATATCCCTACACCAAGTCATAGGGTGCAACTCCGGTAGCTTGACCTGCATCCATTTTCTAGCTTCTGTCCAGAAAGTTTGAGCATGTGAACACTTGATCAAAGCATGCATCAAGTCTTCATCAGCTCCCATGCACACCTTGCATCGTGCTAAGGTTGCAATATGCCTGTACTGTAGTGTGCTCTCCACTGGAAGAATGCCACGGAGGACCCTCCACCAGAACACACGCACCTTAGGTAGCACTTTGAGCTTCCAAAGACGAGTCCATAACTGCTTGTTATTCTATGAAGATTCTGTAATCGCCCCTTCCTCTAGAGCTGAATGCTCGTTATGAGTCATTAGAGCACGATACGCTGACTTCACAGTATAGGAACCCGATCTCTCATGATCCCAAGCCCAATAATCATCACCACCTCCTTGTCTGAGTGGAATATTCAAGATAGCATCAGCATCCGGTGGGATAAAGTTTTCTCGAACGACACCAGCTTTCCATGACCAATTCACATCATCAATCGGGTCTGAAACAAGATTAATAGGTGTTGTACCGATCTGTGCAGTTGGCCGCAGCGAAAGCTTGCCTGGTAGCCATCCATCCTACCACACACGCGTGGACGAGCCATCGCCGATCCGTTTTAGCAAGCCAGTCTCCAATGCCGCCTTCCCGGCAACGATCGCTCGCCAGGTAGCCGAGGCGTTGCGAGGAACAGTAGCATTCATAAAGTCCGTGTTCGGGAAATAGCGGCCTTTCAGCACCCGAGAGCATAACGAATTTGGGCTAGTGATAAGCCTCCATCCATGTTTCCCTAACAATGCAATGTTGAAGCATTCCAGATCACGAAATCCCATGCCTCCTCTGATTTTTGGAAGCGACAAAGACTTCTAGTCTATCCAATGTAGAGATCTTCGATCTATAGAACTGCTCCACCAGAATTTTGCCATCGGCGAGGAGATATTTTTGTACACTTTTTTCGTGAGTTTAAAGCAACTCATAGTGTATGTTGGCACCACCTGTGCTCTTGCCTTGATAAGCACTTCCCTCGTTGTGCAAGAAACCAACCTTTCGGTACCCCCATTCAACTTTGATCTCACCCTTTCTCCAACGAAATCAAAGATGCCTGAGGTAATTTGTCCAACTGCTATGGGGAGGCCCAAATATCTGTCATTGAATGCCTCGACTGATATACCCATCGCAGTTTTCACAATTGCTCGTACAGAACTAGGAGTGTTTGGACTAAAGAATATGAAACTCTTCTCTTTGTTAACACACTGTCCCGAACACTCACCATAAATCCTAAGAATGTTGTTTAGACGCTCTGCACTCTCCAGTTTAGCTTGCATGAATGTAAGACTATCATCTGCAAACAGCAGATGATTAATCCACGGTGACTGGGTGCACACTCGAATCCCCTTGTCCGCGTACACTTCACCATATCTGTTTAAAAGTGTAGTAAAACCCTCGGCACACAGAAGGAATAAGTAAGGTGACATGGGACATCCTTGCTTGAATCCCCTAGAAGGGGTGAAGAACGGCAACAACTCCCCATTCACTCGAACCGCGAACCGCACTGAAGTTACACACTTCATAATCAGGCGGATAAAGGTTGTGCTGAAGCCCAGCTTGGTCATAATCGCTTGAAGATAATGCCATTCGACGCGGTCATAAGCTTTCATCATGTCCAGCTTAACAGCACACACCCCATTCTTTCCTTTCCTCCTTTTCTTCATTGCATGGATACTCTCATGAGCAATAAGAACATTATCTGTAATGAGGCGCCCAGGCACAAAGGCACTTTGCTCCTCACTTACAACGTCATCCAGAAAGTCTCTCATCCTATTAACAATACATTTTGCTGCAATCTTGTATAGCACAGGACAAAGAGAAATAGGTCTATACTGGGTTATTCTTTGTGGATGCCGAACCTTTGGGATAAGGGTGATGGATGTATCATTCATACCTTCCGGAAGCTCGCCCCCATTCAAAAAGTTCAACACTACCGGGGTTATGTCATCTTTCAGCAATGGCCAGTGCCTCTGAAAAAATCCCGCAGTAAATCCGCCCACTCCGGGTGCTTTGGATGGGGCCATCTGAAACAGCGCCACCCTCACCTCTTCTGCCGTAAATGGCTTATCTAGGTGTGCATTCATAGGTGCTATCACCTTATTTGGAACTAAGTCCAGCAGTTCATCAAGGGGCCTGACTCCTTGAGATGTATACAAAGTTGTGTAGAACTGTTGTATTTCCTCATGGTCATCTGCCCAGGACTGGCATACCGACCCATCAGCTCGCACAAGTCCCTCAATTTTGTTCATTCTCCTGCGTTGAGCTGCTTGTGCGTGAAATTTTTTTTGTATTCCTGTCTCCCTCGCGCAAGTATGGTACTCTGGACCTCTGGCGCATCCATATTTCCTCCTGATGAAGTGCCTCACGTAGCTGCTTGACTATGGCTTTCTCTTCATCACTTGGACCTCTCCTGCCCGCGCGGCTCCTAAGCTTGTTCAACCTCTGTCGAAGTTTCCTCACTTTGGCCGTCAGGCTGCCGAACTCACGTGCGCCCCATGTGGATAATGAACTCTACATGTTATTGAGTGCACTAATCACCCCCGCTAGGCCATGCAAACCAGCTCCTTTTTGCCAATTATTCAAGACAACACTATCATAGTCTGCATGTGTCTGCCATACATCTTCATAGCGAAACTGCTTTCCTCCCCTTCTCCTCTCGGCCACATCCTTACGGAGTTCGACCAAGACCAAGCTATGGTCGGAGTCCGTGGTGCTTATGTGCCGAACTCTTGAGTGCCCGAACGTCTGGATCAATGCTGGGTTCCCAAACGCTCTATCAAGTCGGGCCCTGACGTTATCGTCCCCTGTTTGACCATTATCCCAAGTGTACTCTGTTCCAGACCACCCCATATCTTGGAACAAGCAATCATCAGCTGCTTCACGGAACACACGCATCTGCCATTCAGGTCGGGCAGCAAGCGAAAAATGTTCCGTAGCATACAGTGTTTCATTGAAATCCCCTACGCATAACCGTGCCGGATGTTGGATAGAAAACAAAGCCCGCAGACATCTCCAGCTGTGGTGCCTGTCTGATGCTCGAGGGGCCCCATAAAACCCCGTAAATCTCCATTTATCTCGATTCAGATTACTATTCTGCACCATCACGTCTATGTGCCCCGAACTAAAACTCTGAAGATCCACTTGAACCTCACTTGTCCAGAATAGACCAATGCCACCGCTTAGACCATCACTATCAACTGCAAAGCAGCCTGCAAAGCCCAGGAGATTTTGCAGACTTTCTACCCTCTTTTCCGAGTTGTAGGGCGTGCATGCATCGGAGTCGATCTCCAGCTTGCCGCGTACGTAGCGTAGACGAGCTGCATGCAGTAGAGGCCGTTGTGATCCGTTGGAGCCGGCCACGCAGCGCGCGTACGAGCGCGTCGTGGGTGCAGGCAGGCGAGGGCATGCGGATCGGGCGTGCCGGCCAGAGTGGAGGGCGTGGTGTTGCGTATGCATGCGCGTATAAATCCCTCCCACTGTAAACTGGTTCGGATGCGTTGGTTAGCCATGTATCCAGTTTGAGAGTTCGGTGCTCGGGAATAGTAAAAACGGGGCTGTGTTCAGCCGGGTGAAAATTCCAGTGTATCCTATACCTTCTTCTACCTCTAGTTTTGAGTGAGAGAGGGACTTCTACCTCTAGTTTTGAGTGAGAGAGGGAGAGCGGCAACAACATTGTTTTTGTGTGGCCAAGCGGTTTTGACCAAGTCAAAGCTTAGTCAGCGCCGAGTCAGCAGCCAACTCACACATACAGCATCTAAATCTATCCCCTCCTCTGTCTCGATTAGTCCACCCCGAACCCCTACAGTCCCTGTCGCCGCCGCCGCGGACGCCTCCACGTCTCCACTGCCATCGCCACCACCACCTCCGCTGCCGGCGACCAGAGACCGGCGACGCTGCTACACCGCCCCCACACGTTTTACCAGCAAGCCATCTCAAGCCCCGAGCCGCTCCACACCACCAGAGCCGACGCACCCTCGAGAGAGTTGCAGGAGTATGCCGCGGGAGAGCATGCTAGAGCGAGGAAGCAAGCACGGGATGCTAGTGTTGCGGCAGCTGCGCCGGTGAGGACTCACGGCGGAGCAGACCGGCGGCGCTAGGCCAGGGATGGTTCCAAGTCCAACCTCCAAGAATCAAGCATAGCACCCAGCGGCACACACTGCACGCATGCATGTATGTACCTCGCTGTTGTTTCGTTGGAGCTGGTGGAACTGCCCACGGTCTTTGCACTTGCTCACGAGCTGACTTTGAGGCCGCATGGGCCGCTGCCACGCAGCTGGTGCCGCTCGACACAGGGGAAGGTGAGCGCCGTATCTCAGCCCAGGTGAGAGTGAGAGAGAGCTCGTCCAGCGCGGGCCCAGAGGACGGCGATGCAGGGCGCTGCGCGTGGGGGTGGTGTGGCGGAGTCACCGGTCGCTGGTAGCCGGCGTCGGCGGTGCTGCCGGGGGCGGAGCTGGTTGGCGGTTGGAGCGTCCCAGCGACGGGGCGGGGACTGCGGTCGGGACTCGGGACTGAATGGAGGGAGAGAGGGGTAAGTTGAGAGATACTGCATGCGTGAGTTGGCTACTCAGACCCTTTTGGTTCATAAGAGAATTTTTACTAGTTTCAACTAAAAAGTCTTTAATCCCTAAAAAATCTTTTCCTGTTTGTTTTCAGAAACAAAAAAGTCCATAGTCCCTCTCTAAAGGTTATTAAATGACCATGTTACCCTTAGTATATAGAAAAATAACAACCAAACAACACCATGAGGTGATGGGCCAATAAGTGCATAGAGGGGCATTGATGGAAAAGTCTCAAAAGATCTCAAAAAAGACTCTCCTTGAGAGTCTTCTTCATTTAGTCCCAAAAAGCAACTTTTAATCCCTAGTAGTCTCTCCTGTTTGGTTAAAAGGTCTCTAAGAGGAACTTTTTCTAGTCCCTACACCAAAAGTCCCTGAAAACAAACACCCCCTCAGTCATCGTGGAGTAAGTTTTGACTTTGGTCAAAACCGGTTGACTAAACCAAAAACAAAGACTAGGTTTGTCATTTGAACTTTGTTGTAAGTTGAGGGTGCAATATGTTCGGTTTCAAAGATAAAAGTTGTAAATTGAGCCGATTGGTTAGTTCGGGGTTAAAATATGGACTTTTCTCTAGCTGCCGAGGGCCTTGATCGATGGTCTGGCAGCTGGTCGCCGGCGAAGAGATCTCGACATCGCCTGAGTTGCTGATGGCGGTCACTCTAAACTTGATGTCGATGGACCTGTTGATCGTCTTTCTCTTAAAACTGGCGGGTACCGATGGCAACTCGAAGACTGAATTCGAAAGAAGGCATGTTTCTGATTGTAGCCTGAAAAGGAGCATTGCTTCACAAGAGCAACTTTAGCAGACCCTGCAAAATCCTGACCCGCAAAACACGTTTGCGGTTTGACGAAGATTCCGCTTGCGGGTCAACAACAAGCGCGGCCGAACAAAAACCATAGATGAAACTGCATAATTAAAAAAAATAGTTTCGCGGAAGAAATTGCACCATACTAGTTCATCACATCCTACATATATTTACATGATCAAACACTACAAACACTAGTTCATACTACATACTACATCAGTACTAGTACTAGAGGGGGTGGGGATCTCACGGCGGCGAGCTCGCGGCCATGGACGACGCCGTGGACGAGCTCAATCCTCCTCGCTGGAGCTGCCGAGGTCGATGTACTTCTCCCGTTGTTCCTCGTGGATGCGCCGCCACTCATCGTCCTTCTCCTTGGCGGCGAGGTTGGCCGCGACCGCCTGCCGGAACACGAGATCTTCGAGCTCCTCGTGGTGGCGCTGGCACTCTGCCTCCTCGAGCAAGCTCCGCTCGGCAATGGCGGCCGGGACTGCGTCGACATCGGCGACGTAGCCCTCCGCCCCGACGACTCCACGGCGGCCGAGCTCCTCGGGCTCCTCGGGTTCCTACTTGACGGGGAGGAACTCGATCTCGTCCGGCTCCTCCGACCACTCCCTCTTCACAGGGAGAAGGCCCGCGCCGGAAGAGGATGAGCTCCCGGCTTACGAAGATCTCGCCGCGGAGGACGAGCCCACGACAAAGGACGGGGTACGGCCGTGCCGACGGTCGTACTCGTCTGTCTCGCTGACGCGGAGCTCGGCGGCAGCGAGAGGCCGCGGTTGGTCCACTTCCTCGCGCCGTCCGACCGGACGCACCGCTCGCGCTTGGGGTCGCTGCCGCCGCGGGATCTGCTCGCGGAGCCGCGTCCGCAGCTCCACATGCGTCCCCACATGGCGGTTGTGTTGGGCAACGTAGTAATTTTAAAAAATTCCTACGCACACGCAAGATCAATGGTGATGCATAGCAACGAGAGGGGAGAGTGTTGTCTACGTACCCTCGTGGACCGTTCGCGGAAGCGTAATATCAACGCGGTTGATGTAGTTGTACGTCTTCACGATCCGACCGATCCAAGTACCGAAAGCACGGCACCTTCGAGTTCTGCACACGTTCGGCTCGGTGACGTCCTCGCCTTCTCGGTCCAGCAAGAGGGGCGAAGTAGTAGATGAGTTCCGGCAGCACGACGGCGTGGTGACAGTGTTGGTGAAGAACAATTTCCACAGGGCTTCGCCTAAGCACTACGAAAACTATGACGGAGGATAAACTAGAGGGGACGGGGTTGCTGGCACACGGCTTGGTGTTTCTTGATGTGTCTTGGGTGCTAGCCCTGCCCCTCTATTTATATGTTGAGCCTTGGGGTCGAAACTTGGAGTAAAAGCCTCCACAAAGTCGGTTTCACCTGAAAGGCAAGAGTCCTTCTCGGACTCCAGGGCTAGACGCCAGGGTTCCCGGTGTCTGGACCCAGACGCCAGGGACCCTGGCGTCTGGCCCCTGGACTCCACAAAACTTCCTTTTGCGCTTTCCAAAAACCTCGTGGGCTTTCCCCTTTGGCCCAGATAAAGTGTTCTCGTGCCTAAACATTTTGGAAAACATCCGAAACCCCTTCCGGTGAATTCCGGAACCCTTCCGGAGATCAAACACTACTATCCACATATCAATCTTTACTTCCGGACCATTCCGGAGTTCCTCGTCATATCCGTGATCTCATCCGAAACTCTGAACAACATTCAGTCACCAACATACATAACTCATAGTACTATATCGTCAACGAACGTTAAGCATGCGGACCCTATGGGTTCGAGAACTATGTAGAAATGACCGAGACACCTCTCTGGTCAATAACCAATAGCAGGACCTGGATGCCCATATTGGCTCCTACATATTCTACGAAGATCTTTATCGGTCAGACCGCATAACAACATGCGTTGTTCCCTTTGTCATTAGTATGTTACTTGCCCGAGATTCGATCGTCGGTATCTCAATACCTAGTTCAATCTCGTTACCGGCAAGTCTCTTTACTCGTTCCGTAATACATCATCCCGCAACTAACTCATTAGTTGCAATGCTTGCAAGGCTTATAGTGATGTGCATTACCGAGTGGGCCCAGAGATACCTCTCTGGCAATCGGAGTGACAAATCCTAATCTCGAAACACGCCAACCCAACAAGTACCTTCGGAGACACCTGTAGAGCACCTTTATAATCACCCAGTTACGTTGTGACGTTTGGTGGCGCACAAAGTGTTCTTCCGGTAAACGGGAGCTGCATAATCTCATAGTCATAGGAACATGTATAAGTCATGAAGAAAACAATAGCAACAAACTAAACGATCAAGTGCTAAGCTAACGAAATGGGTCAAGTCAATCACATCATTCTCCTAATGATGTGATCCCGTTAATCAAATGAAAACTCATGTCTATGGTTAGGAAACTTAACCATCTTTGATCAACGAGCTAGTCAAGTAGAGGCATACTAGTGACACACTGTTTGTCTATGTATTCACACATGTATTATGTTTCCGGTTAATACAATTCTAGCATGAATAATAAACATTTATCATGATATAAGGAAATAAATAATAACTTTATTATTGCCTCTAGGGATATTTTCTTCAGTCTCCCACTTGCACTAGAGTCAATAATCTAGATCACATCGCCATGTGATTTAACATCAATAGTTCACATCTTTATGTGGTTAACACCCATAGTTCACATCGACATGTGACCAAAACCCAAAGGGTTTACTAGAGTCAGTAATCTAGTTCACATCGCTATATGATTAACACCCAAAGAGTACTAAGGTGTGATCATGTTTTGCTTGTGAGATAATTTTAGTCAACGGGTCTGTCACATTCAGATCCGTAAGTATTTTGCAAAGTTCTATGTCTACAAAGCTCTGCACGGAGCTACTCTAGCTAATAGCTCCCACTTTCAATATGTATCTAGATCGAGACTTAGAGTCATCCAGATCGGTGTCAAAGCTTGCATCGATGTAACTCTTTACGATGAACTCTTTTATCACCTCCATAATCAAGAAATATTTCCTTAGTCCTCTAAGGATAATTTTGACCGTTGTCCAGTGATCTACTCCTAGATCACTATTGTACTCCCTTGCTAGAAAGATGCTTGATACGTCTCCAACGTATCTATAATTTTTGATTGCTCCATGCTATATTATCTACTGTTTTGGACTATATTGGGCTCTATTTTCCACTTTTATATTATTTTTGGGACTAACCTATTAACTGGAGGCCCAGCCCAAAATTGCTGTTTTTTTGCCTATTTCAGTGTTTCGAAGAAACGGAATATCAAACGGAGTCCAAACGGAATAAAATCTTTGGGAACGTGATTTTCTCACCGAACGTGATCCAGGAGACTTGGACCCTACTCCAAGGAGTCAAAGAGGAGGTCACGAGGGTGGGGGGCGCCCCCCTGCCTCATGGGGCCCCTGTGGCTCCTCCGACGTACTTCCTGCACCCATATATATTGTCGTACCCTAAAACTTCCAGAATGGAGATTAGATCGGGAGTTCCGCCGCCAGAAGCCTCCGTAGTCACCGAAAACCAATCTAGACCCGTTCCGGCACCCTGCCGGAGGGGGCAATCCTTCTCCGATGGCCATCTTCATATCATCCCGGCGCTCTCCATGACGAGGAGGGAGTAGTTCTCCCTCGGGGCTGAGGGTATGTACCAGTAGCTATGTGTTTGATCACTCTCTTGTGTTCTTGAGATGATACGATCTTGATGTATCGTGAGCTTTTGCTATTATAGTTGGATCCTATGTTTCTCCTCCCCCTCTTCTCTCTTGTAATGAATTGAGTTTCCCCTTTGAAGTAATCTTATCGGATTGAGTCTTTAAAGATTTGAGAACACTTGATGTATGTCTTGCCGTGGATATCTGTGGTGACAATGGGATATCACGTGATTCACTTGATGTATGTTTTGGTGATCAACTTGTGGGTTCCACCCATGAACCTATGCATAGGGGTTGGCACACGTTTTTATCGTGATTCTCTGGTAGGAACTTTGGGGCACTCTTTGAGGTCCTTTGTGTTGGTTGAATAGATGAATCTGAGATTGTGTGATGCATATCGTATAATCATACCCACGGATACTTGAGGTGACATTGGAGTATCTAGGTGACATTAGGGTTTTGGTTGATTTGTGTCTTAAGGTGGTATTCTAGTACGAATTCTAGGGCTGTTTGTGACACTTATAGGAATAGCCCAACGGATTGATTGGAAAGAATAACTTTGAGGTGGTTTCGTACCCTACCATAATCTCTTCGTTCGTTCTCCGCTATTAGTGACTTTGGAGTGACTCTTTGTTGCATGTTGAGGGATAGTTATGTGATCCAATTATGTTAGTATTGTTAAGGGGACTTACACTAGTGAAAGTATGAACCCTAGGCTTCCACCCACGTACTCCTTCCTCCTATATATACCTACGTACCCCGAAACGATCAGAACAGGAGCCAAAAACCTAATTCCACCGCCGCAACTTTTTGTATCCACGAGATCCCATCTTGGGGCATGTTCCGGAGCTCCGCCGGAAGAGGGCCGGCTTCTACATCATCCTAGCCCCTCCGATGAAGTGTGAGTAGTTTACCTCAGACCTTCGGGTCCATAGTTAGTAGCTAGATGGCTTCTTCTCTCTCTTTGAATCTCAATACAAAGTTCTCCCCCTCTCTTGTGGAGATCTATTCGATGTAATCTTCTTTTTGCGGTGTGTTTGTTGAGACTGATGAATTGTGGGTTTATGATCAAGTCTATCTATGAATAATATTTGAATCTTCTCTGAATTCTTTTATGCATGATTGGTTATCTTTGCAAGTCTCCTCGAATTATCCGTTTGGTTTGGCCAACTAGATTGGTAGTTCTTGCCATGGGAGAAGTGCTTAGCTTTGGGTTCGATCTTGCGATGTCCTTTCCCAGTGAGAGAAGGGGCAGTAAGGCACGTATTGCGTCGTTGCCATCGAGGATAACAAGATGGGGTTTATTTCCACTGGTAGAAAAAGGGCCTACAGTCCCGGTTCGTAAGGGCCTTTAGTCCCGGTTCCTGAACCGGGACTAAAGTGTCGGTACTAATACCTCCCCCCTTTAGTCCCGGTTCAATCCAGAACCGAGACTAAAGCCCCTCCACGTGGGCAGTGCGCAGAGCCCAGGCAGGAGACCCTTTGGTCCCGGTTGGTGGCACCAACCGGGACCAATAGGCATCCACGCGTCAGCATTTCTGTGGCTGGGGTTTTAGTTTTTTTTGAAGGGGGGGGGGGGTTGGGGGTTTTGGGGGGTTAATTTAGGTGTTTCATATATTGTGTTAGCTAGCTATAATTAATAGAGAGAAGTGTCCTCTCTTATGTCCGTGCTTGGTCGACGCTACGTACTATACATACTTATAGAGAGGACTAGACACGCTGGCTAGCTAGTAAGCAAACGAAGGAAACAGAAGATCGTCATGAACATATATGCATACAGAGAGAAGTGATATCGACCACCTCTCCTACTCCGAGAGATTGGTCGAACAACAAGTTCTCGTATATCTATCTGACACTACCGGCTACATATATACAGTAATTATCTCTTACAAATATAATCATACGGACTCAGGTTTAACATAGAATTCTCCGTCTTCAGGGATCACGTGGTCAAGAAAGAATGCCGCCAATTCCTCTTGAATTCCTCGCATGCGAGCTGGTGCTAGGAGTTCATCCCGCTTCCGAAACATCTAATTTAAAGAAGGGGGTCAATACATATATATATATATGAATGAATGAAACTCAACACAAATGATGGTAATAAAATAAAATTATGAATGTTGTTATTTACGTACTTCATATTGTTCCTCAGTGTAGCCCCGCTCACAGGTCGTGTGGCGGATGGACTCGCAAACATAGTATCCACAGAAATCATTCCCTTGTTCCTGCCACAACCACTTTACAAGAAATAGAGGTTAATCAAACTGATAAGCAAGAATGCCAAATGGTATTGATGAAACTAGCGCTTGAATGACTAGTAGATGCGCTTAAAATGCTACTATAGCTAGTACTTACTTTCGGGTGTCTAAATTGCAGCTCCTTCGGCAGTCCCGGAGCTTTTCTGGTGAATTTTCTCGAAACCCTGCCGGACAAAGAAAACAATTACTTGATATATCAGGAAATGAACAAAGTTGCTGATATGGTGGATAATGATCGATTTAACTTACTTCTCGAGTATTTGAGTCATGTCTGCATAGTCCTTGGGATCTTTTCGTCTTGAGTCTAAGACGGTTACTAGTCCCTGCTCAAGCTTAATATGTAGGAGAATATAGTGGTAACTGCACACGCAAGCATAACTCATCAATTACATTACTATAACCTTGACTAATATATAAGGGAAACCGAATACGCACAAGACAGTAACACTCACTTGAAGTTGTAAGGAAAGAGTATTATATCTTTGTTTTGATTTATTATCAACGATTGTAGCATGCTGGCCTCGGTTTCTGCGGCATGAAATTTAACCTGAGTTGCATCTATGAGATATGTGTTAATGAACCCAATATCACCGACTTGTCTTTTCTTCAATTCGACGATCTTCAATCTGCATAATATAGTGAGGATGATTATAAATACATGCAATGAAAGAGCTAAGCTATATAGAGAAACTTAATGACAGAAGTAGTACTACTTACAGACAGTAGCAGGCGACCGTTGTTTTATCGAGGGCCAATTGATTGAAAAACTGATAGAACTCCTCAAATGGAACAGGCAACAGATCAATTCCAACGAGGTCATGCTCCTTTTTAACTTTCAAATACAAAGTACTCCTCCCCCCAGAGTCTCTGCAGATTTTCAAGTACCAATCATGCAATCTTCGCATCATCGTTGATAGAGATCTTTCATCTTTGATGAGAGGCTTCCCGTACTCGTATCTTTGTATCTGCATCTCCATGGGTTCATAATGTACTTCGTCGGGCAGGTAATCTGCAAGATTGCTATAACCGGGCACCATCCTCGGATCATTAGCGACGTTGTGGCTAGGCACCTTGAGCGGGGGGCATGATTGCTTCGCTTGTTTGCCGAGCTGGGCAATTTGTTTCCCAGCTCGTCGTTCTTTCAGCCTTTGATCACTGACAGTACTTCCCGACCGCTCCGCTTTGGCAAATTCCTTTCCAATAATGCGGTCATAGTTTCCTTTCGGCGGATCAGACTTCGGTGGTTTTGTCAGGGCAGCCAGAGTGCGCTTCACTTTCACCCGATCTACCTTCTCCTCCGGAGGTGGATGTTTCTTTGCTTTCACCCCTTCAAAGAATTTCCTCACTTCTTCTCGCGCGATCTCGGCGTTCTCCTCCTGGGTCCTCTCGTATGGTAACTTCTCTGGAGTCTTCAGAGAAGGACCGAATCTGTATGTCCTCCCGCCTCTGGTTGTACTGCTAGACGCCGACCGAGCAGACGAAGCGGTTGTCTTCTTTACTTGCTTAAGAGGCGGAGGAGAAGGACTACGACCCGCCGGAGCAGCTGGAGCGGCAGCAGGTCTCTTCCGCCCTTGCTGACGAGGCGGAGAAGGAGGAGGCTGGCTGCTCGGGCGCGTCGGCGCAGGCGGAGACGGAGGTGGAGTGTCGCCACGCGCCGGAGAAGGAGCCGGCCGAGGGCCCTAATCGTCACTCGCCGGAGGAGGAGGCGGTGGAGGAGGCGGAGTGCCCTGACTCGCCGGAGGAGGAGGAGGAGGCGGAGGCGTCTAGTTCGGAAGGTTGATGAGGTCCTTCCGCCATAGGCATGGAGTCTTCAGAGCAGACCCCAGCCGAGTCTCCCCTTCACCGGTAGGGTGGTCAAGCTGGAGGTCCTCAAATCCCTCCGTTATCTCATCCACCATCACCCTAGCATATCCTTCTGGAATCGGCCGGCAGTGAAAAGTTGCGCCGGGTTCAGTAGGATAAACAGAGCCAACAGCCGCCTTGACCTTCAAATTCATCCATTGCGTCATAAGGTGGCAATTTTGAGACTCCGTTATAGCATCCACAGGATAGCTGGCAGGAGCCGTCAAGGCATGCTGCAGCTGAAGCAGCTCAGTGGAAGCCACGCTGCTTCTGCGCTGAGATGGCGGGGTAGCTTCGGGGGAGGCTTCGGCAGTACGTTTGCTGCGATTTGCTTCTCGTTCCTCTATCGCTTGTACCCTTGCGTGCAGTGCCTGCAGTTCGGTCTGCTGCACTTTTTTCCTCCTCTCATGGGATTTGTAACCGCCTGCATCCGGAAACCCAACCTTCCACGGAACGGAGCCTGGCGTGCCTCGTGTCCGTCCAGGGTGCTCAGGATTCCCGAGGGCCATTGTGAGCTCGTCGTGCTCTCTGTCTGGAAAGAACGTCCCTTCCTGCGCTGCGTCGATATAGTGCTTAAGCTTACTGACTGGTATGTCCATTTGTTCGTTCGTCCAAATGCATTTACCTTTTTCAGGGTCCAAGGTTCCACCAACCCTGAAGAACCAAGTCCGGCAACGGTCTGGCCAGTTATTTGTCTCTGGTTCGATCCCTTTATGAACCAGATCATTCTCAACCTTGGACCACTTAGGCCGGGCTATGAGGTAGCCACCTGACCCCGTGCGATGGTGAAGCTTCTTCTTCGCGGCATTTTGCTTGTTTGTCGCCGACATCTTCTTACTCTTTTCCGATGTCTTGTAGGCCACAAATGCGGGCCAGTGATCTCTGATCTTCTCATATTTGCCCTTGAATTCTGGTGTCTCTTTTTTATCGACAAACCTATTTAGCTCTTTCTTCCACCTCCTGAATAGATCTGCCATCCTCTTCAGAGCAAAAGACTTGATTAATTTCTCTTTAATTGGGTTCTCTGGATTATCCTCTGGCGGTACGGTGAAATTTGACTTCAGCTCAGTCCAAAGATCATTTTTCTGCATATCATTGACATAAGACACCTCAGGGTCTTCTGTAGCCGGCTTAAACCATTGCTGGATGCTTATCGGGATCTTGTCCCTAACCAGAACCCCGCACTGAGCAACAAATGCACTCGTTGTCCGGAGGGGTTCAATAGGTTGGCCGTCGGGCGCGATTGCTGTGATCTCAAGCTTTTCATCCGAGCTCAACTTTTTCTTCGGGCCTCGTCTCTTTACCGAAGTTGTGCTCGATCCGGAGGGCTAGAAAAAAGAACAAAGACTTAATTAATATGTGTACATACCAAAACAATGAATGCATCAATCAGCTAGTCAGCATAGGCTTAACTAATATATATACCTGGCCGGACTCGGTTCGGTCACCGGAGCCGTCATCACGGTCTCCTTCTTGCACCGGCATTGGGTCACCGGCGCCGTCCTCATGTTCTTCTTCTTGCACCGGCATTAGGTCACCGTAGCCAGCTTGTTCACCCTCTCCTTCCAGACCATCGATATCGTTGAGATAGTACGAGACGGCATCACTTCCTCGTGCGATTATCTCCCTCAACAACGCTTCTTTTGTTGCTTCGTCTAGGGCGGTGTCCATAGTTTCTACAAATATTTACAACATGGCAATTATTATTCAAACATGACAGATGGATATATTAGTGCCAAACGTAGAACTAGCTACCTAATCATAGTAAGCTATCGGGAGGGGGTATATATCGACAACGACGACACTACATCTATATATGTCCCTCGACGACCCTCGTTCCCGATAAAAAAGAGGAAGAAGAAGAAAAAAAAGAGGAGAAGAAAGAATAGAGGAGAAGAACTCCTCTATTCTTTCTTCTCCTCTTTTTTCTTCTTCTTCCTCTTCTTTTTTTATCCTCTTCTTCCTCTCATGTTCGAGAGGATCGCCTTGGGGTCGGGAGGTTGCCTAGTGTCAAAGGATTCAACAAAACCATGTCTTCATCATTAGGCGAAAGTAACATGTGCATGATGGTAGGAAGCTCTTCAAAGTTGTTCTGGAACGGAGTCCCAGATAGGATAATTCGCTTTTTCGTACAAAGTTCAGCAAGAGCCTTCCGAATATCGCTATTTGGAAGGCCTTTGCTGAATTCGTACCAAAAGGCGGATTATTCTATCCGGGACTCCATTCCAGAACAACTTTGCAGAACTTCGTACCAACATGCCCTGGTTACTTCCGGCTAATGATGAAGGCATGGATTTCTTCAATACTTTGACACTAGGAAACCTCTCTCGACCCCTCGGCGATTCTTGACCCCTCGAACCCTCAACGACCCTGAAACCCTCGACCCTTGACCCCTTAACGACCCTCGACCCTCTACCCTAGTTCCCGACCCTCGACCAATAGAGGAGAAGAAGAAAGGAATAGCTAGAGGAGAAGATCGAAGAAAAAAAAGAAGAAACAAAAGAGGAGAAGAAGAAAGGAATAGTGGAGAAGAAGAGAAAATAGAATATATTCTATTTTCTCTTCTTCTCCACTATTCCTTTCTTCTTCTCCTCTTCTTTTTCTTCTGTTTTCTTCTTCTTATTTATTTCTCCTCTTCTTTTCGGTAGAGGAAACCCTAAATAGCTAGTAAGTATCGTGGGTGTGAGATACATGTGGCCTTCGGTGTCGGACACTACATCCACGTCCCACAAGTGACGTGGGCGTCGAAACCCGCGCCACTTGTGGGATGTGGATGTAGTGTCCGACACCGACGGTACATGTATCTCACACCGACGATACTTTCTAT
Organism: Triticum aestivum; assembly: GCF_018294505.1. Taxonomy (NCBI): domain Eukaryota; kingdom Viridiplantae; phylum Streptophyta; class Magnoliopsida; order Poales; family Poaceae; genus Triticum; species Triticum aestivum. The sequence continues at coordinate 615,220,043 of NC_057809.1, forward strand.
TTAGGGTTTCTCGACCCTCGACCCTCGACCCCTAGGCGACCGTCGATCCCTCTCTTTTTTTTCCTCTTCTTTTTTATCCTCGTCTTCCTCTACCGCTCGGCGACCCTCGACGACCCTCGTTCCCGATAAAAAAAAGAGGAAGAAGAAGAAAAAAAAGAGGAGAAGAAAGAATAGAGGAGATCTTCTCCTCTATTCTTTCTTCTCCTCTTTTTTCTTTTCTTATTCCTCTTCTTTTTTTATCCTCTTCCTCCTCTCATGTTCGACGACCCTCGACCCCTCGGCGACCCTAGACCCCCTCTCGACCCCCTCTTCTTCTCCCTCTTCTTCCCCTTCTTCCCCGCCTAAAATGACCTAAAATGAAAATAACCTAAAATTCACTAAAGTTATCGATGACCCTCTTCTCCCCTCTTCTTCTCCTTTCTTACACATATACATTATAGCCACATACACATATATGAACAGAAAAAATAGACATATACATTGTTCACATACACATATATATTTTATGAACAGAAAAAATCCTAGTTTTTCTAAAAAACAGAAAAAATAGAAAAAAAATCCTAATTGTTCACATACACATATACACATATATGAACAGAAAAAATAGACATGTATGAACAGAAAATATCCTAATTTTTCTAAAAAATAGAAAAAAAATAGAAAAAATCCTAATTGTTCACATACACATATACACATATACATATGAACAGAAAAATAGACACATACATTAGAAAAAATGTATGAACAGAGAAGAGGGAGAAGAAGGCGCGCGGGGGCGGGACGAGGGCGGCGGCTCACAGCGCGGGTGCCGGCGACGGCGAGCACGGGGCAGGGACGACGAGCACGGGGCGGCGACGGCGAGCAAGGCGCGCGGGGGCGGGACGAGGACGGCGGGGGCGGCGAGGGCAGGGGCGACGGCGACGGCGAGCACGGGGCAGGGGCGCGGGGCGACGGCGACGGCGAGCACGGGGCAGGGGCGCGGGGCGACGACGGGGCAGGGCGCGGTGACGGCGACGAGGAGGACAAGCAGCATGGCGGCGTCGGCGATGGGGAATGGAGCAGTTGGCGAAAATTTCGCAAGTGCTGTATATATAGGCATAGCAATGGTCCCGGTTCGTGGCACGACCCGAGACCAATGCCCCCCTTTGGTCCCGGTTGGTGCCACGAACCGGGACCAAAGGCCAATTTTCAGCAGCCCAAAGGGCGGGAAGCGGCGGCCTTTGGTCCCGGTTGGTGGCACCAACCGGGACCAATGCCCTTGTGCTGCTCGCGCCCAAAAGTTTCGAGCTCCTCTCTAATGCAGGCTTGCTTATAAGCGCTGCTGAAGGGCGCCGGCACTTGCTTATAAGTGCTGTTGTGCCACCCATTTCGAGCTCCTCTCTAATGCAGGCTTTCGGGCCTAAACGTGCTACTGCCTGTGGGCCTATTGGGCCTCCGCGGGCCTGAATCCTGACCCATGTAGGGTTTCTAGTCGTATTCAGGCCGTGGAGGCCCAGTAGGTGGCATTTTTTTGGTTTTTTCTTTTTTATTTCTACATTTTTTTGGTTTTTTATTTTTTTATTTCTACTTAAAACTAAATACTTATAGTTTTTTAGTGATTTCTTTTTGCTTTTAGGTCACAAAAATTATAAACTTTCTGTTAGTGCCATTAGTTTTAAATTTTGAATAGTTTAAATTTGAATTTTTAAAAATTTGTGTGAATCACTAGTTTATGAATAACTTTACTATAAAAATAGAATTTGTTTTCTATTTATTTTTTATTTATACTTACAACTAAATACTTATAGTTTTTTAGTGATTTCTTTTTGCTTTTAGGTCACAAAAATTATAAACTTTCTGTTAGTGCCATTAGTTTTAAATTTTGAATAGTTTAAATTTGAATTTTTAAAAATTTGTGTGAATCACTAGTTTATGAATAACTTTACTATAAAAATAGAATTTGTTTTCTATTTATTTTTTATTTATACTTACAACTAAATACTTATAGTTTTTTAGTGATTTCTTTTTGCTTTTAGGTCACAAAAATTATAAACTTTCTGTTAGTGCCATTAGTTTTAAATTTTAAATAGTTTAAATTTGAATTTTTGAAAATTTGTGTGATCACTAGTTTATGAATAACTTTACTATAAAATTAGAATTTTTTTCTTCTTTTCTATTTATTTTTTATTTATACTTACAATTAAATACTTATAGTTTGATTTTAGGTCACACAAATTATATTCTTTTTGCTATTGAAGAATATTATAGTTTTATTTTAGTTGATCATAACATAATATTTTAATTGATTGTTTTTATTTTCATAAAAGTTTTGTAGTTCATTCTGTTTGCTATTAATTCATTCTTTGAGCTAAATGACTCTGAAATTGGAAAGCATTTCAAAATAAACTCTGAAAAGGTTGAAAGTTGGCATGGTATCATCATTTCACCCACATAGCATGTTCCAAAAAGTAGAGAGGGTTACGACAAAAACTTGATGCACTTCGTGTACAAAATGGACAATCACTTTCGAAGTATCAAAGTTTCAAACCATAAGACATGAAAGCATTTCAAATGAACTCTGAAAAAGTTGAAAGTTGGGATGCATGGTATCATAATTTCACCCACATAGCATTTTCTTATTGCGGGAGAAAGTCTTCACTTTTTCTTCGCTCGTGTCATTTGCTTATTGCGCCGTAACCATGGATAATCTTCATTGTTTATCAGGATGCTTGGGTCAGCCTTGACATTGAAGGGAGGAATTTCATGAAACTTTTCATAATCTTCAGACATGTCTGTCTTGCCGTCCACTCCCAGGATGTCCCTTTTTCCTGAAAGAACTATGTGGCGCTTTGGCTCATCGTATGATGTATTCGCTTCCTTATCTTTTCTTTTTCTCGGTTTGGTAGACATGTCCTTCACATAGATAACCTATGCCACATCATTGGCTAGGACGAACGGTTCGTCAGTGTACCCAAGATTTTTCAGATCCACTGTTGTCATTCCGTACTGTGGGTCTACCTGTACACCGCCGCCAAACAGAATGACCCATTTGCACTTAAACAAAGGGACCTTAAAATCAGGTCCGTAGTCAAGTTCCCATATGTCCACTATGTAACCATAATATGTGTCCTTTCCGCTCTCGGTTGCTGCATCAAAGCGGACACCGCTGTTTTGGTTGGTGCTCTTTTGATCTTGGGCGATCGTGTAAAATGTATTCCCATTTATCTCGTATCCTTTGTAAGTCAATACAGTCAAAGATGGTCCCCTGGACAACAAGTACAACTCATCACAAACAGTGTTGTCACCTCTGAGACGTGTTTCCAACCAACTGCTGAAAGTCCTGATGTGTTCACATGTAATCCAGTCGTCGCATTGCTCCGGGTGTTTGGAGCGCAGACTGTTCTTGTGTTCATCGACATACGGGGTCACCAAGGTAGAGTTCTGTAGAACTGTGTAGTGTGCTTGAGACCAAGAATATCCGTCCCTGCATATTATTGAGTCTCTTCCAAGAGTGCCTTTTCCAGTCAGTCTCCCCTCATACCGCGATTTAGGGAGACCTATCTTGTTAAGGCCAGGAATGAAGTCAACACAAAAACCGATAACATCCTCTGTTTGATGGCCCATGGAGATGCTTCCTTCTGGCCTAGCGCGGTTACGGACATATTTCTTTAGGACTCCCATGAACCTCTCAAAGGGGAACATATTGTGTAGAAATACGGGCCCCAGGATGACAATCTCGTCGACTAGATGAACTAGGACGTGCGTCATGATATTGAAGAAGGATGGTGGGAACACCAGCTCGAAACTGACAAGACATTGCGCCACATCACTCCTTAGCCTTGGTACGATTTCTGGATCGATCACCTTCTGAGAGATTGCATTGAGGAATGCACATAGCTTCACAATGGCTAATCGGACGTTTTCCGATAAAAGCCCCCTCAATGCAACCGGAAGCAGTTGCATCATAATCACGTGGCAGTCATGAGACTTTAGGTTCTGAAACTTTTTCTCTGGCATATTTATTATTCCCTTTATATTCGACGAGAAGCCAGTCGTGACCTTCATACTAAGCAGGCATTCAAAGAAGATTTCTTTCTCTTCTTTCGTAAGAGCATAGCTGGCAGGACCTTTATACTGCTTCGGAGGCATGTCATCTTTTTCGTGCAAACGTTGCAGGTCCTCCCGTGCCTCCGGCGTATCTTTTGTCTTCCCATACACGCCCAAGAAGCCTAGCAGGTTCACGCAAAGGTTCTTCGTCACGTGCATCACGTCGATTGAGGAGCGGACCTCTAGGTCTTTCCAGTAGGGTAGGTCCCAAAATATAGATTTCTTCTTCCACATGGGTGCGTGTCCCTCAGCGTCATTCGGAACAGCTAGTCCACCGGGACCCTTTCCAAAGATGACGTAGGGTAAATCATTGACCATAGCAAGCACGTGATCACCGGTGCGCATGGCGGGCTTCTTCCGGTGATCTGCCTCGCCTTTGAAATGCTTGCTTTTCTTTCGACATTGATGGTTGGTCGGAAGAAATCGACGATGGCCCAGGTACACATTCTTCCTGCATTTGTCCAGGTATATACTTTCAGTGTCATCTAAATAGTGCGTGCATGCGTGGTATCCTTTGTTTGTCTGTCCTGAAAGGTTACTGAGAGCGGGCCAATCGTTGATGGTCACGAACAGCAATGCCTTAAGGTTAAATTCCTCCTGTCTGTGCTCATCCCACGTACGTACACCGTTTCCATTCCACAGTTGTAAAAGTTCTTCAACTAATGGCCTTAGGTACACATCAATGTCGTTGCCGGGTTGCTTAGGGCCTTGGATGAGAACTGGCATCATAATGAACTTCCGCTTCATGCACATCCAAGGAGGAAGGTTATACATACATAGAGTCACGGGCCAGGTGCTGTGATTACTGCTCTGCTCCCCGAAAGGATTAATGCCATCCGCGCTTAAAGCAAACCATACATTCCTTGGGTCCTTTGCAAACTCATCCCAGTACTTTCTCTCGATTTTTCTCCACTGCGACCCGTCAGCGGGTGCTCTCAACTTCCCATCTTTCTTTCGGTTCTCACTGTGCCATCGCATCAACTTGGCATGCTCTTCGTTTCTGAACAGATGTTTCAACCGTGGTATTATAGGAGCATACCACATCACCTTTGCAGGAACCCTCTTCCTGAGGGGCTCGCCGTCAACATCACCGGGGTCATCTCGTCTGATCTTATACCGCAACGCACCGCATACCGGGCATGCGTTCAGATCCTTGTATGCACCGCGGTAGAGGATGCAGTCATTAGGGCATGCATGTATCTTCTCCAGCTCCAATCCTAGAGGGCATACGACCTTCTTTGCTGCGTATGTACTGTCGGGCAATTCGTTATCCTTTGGAAGCTTCTTCTTCAATATTTTCAGTAGCTTCTCAAATCCTTTGTCAGCCACAGCATTCTCTGCCTTCCACTGCAACAATTCCAGTACGGTACCGAGCTTTGTGTTGCCATCTTCGCAATTGGGGTATAACCCTTTTTTGTGATCCTCTAACATGCGATCGAACTTCAGCTTCTCCTTTTGACTAATGCATTGCGTCCTTGCATCGACAATGACCCGGCGGAGATCATCATCATCGGGCACATCGTCTGGTTCCTCTTGATCTTCAGCAGCTTCACCCGTGGCAGCATCATTGGGCACATCATCGTCTGGTTCCTCTTGATCTTCACCATCTCCCCCCGTTGCAGCATCACCGTATTCAGGGGGCACATAGTTGTCATCGTACTCTTCTTCTTCGCCATCTTCCATCATAACCCCTATTTCTCCGTGCCTCGTCCAAACATTATAGTGTGGCATGAAACCCTTGTAAAGCAGGTGGGAGTGAAGGATTTTCCGGTTAGAGTAAGACCTCGTATTCCCACATTCAGTGCATGGACAACACATAAAACCATTCTGCTTGTTTGCCTCAGCCGCATCGAGAAACTCATGCACGCCCTTAATGTACTCGCGGGTGTGTCTGTCACCGTACATCCATTGCCGGTTCATCTGCGTGCGTTATATATAATTAAGTGTCCAAATTAATAGAAGTTCATCATCACATTAAAACCAAAGTGCATACATAGTTCTCATCTAACAACATATAGCTCTCCAGAGCATCTAATTAATTAAACCATACATTGAAACTATGTAAAACATTTCAATGCGAAAACAAATGCGATCATAATCGCAACCAAGGTAACAATTGATCCAACGGCATAATGATACCAAGCCTCGGTATGAATGGAATATTTTCTAATCTTTCTAATCTTCAAGCGCATTGCATCCATCTTGATCTTGTGATCATCGACGACATCCGCAACATGCAACTCCAATATCATCTTCTCCTCCTCAATTTTTTTTATTTTTTCCTTCAACAAATTGTTTTCCTCTTCAACTAAATTTAACCTCTCGACAAGGTCGGTTGGCATTTCCGATTCACATACATCCTAGATAAATAAAATCTATGTCACGTTGGTCGGCATAATTTTCATAAACAATAAATGAACCAATAGTTATAAAGATAATATACATACCATATCCGAATCATAGACAGGACGAGGGCCGACGGGGGCGGATACCAAAACCATCGCACTATATAAGATGCAATAATAAATGTAAGAAAATGATACAAGTATCTATCTAAACATACAAGTAAGAATATTTTTCCTTTCAGAAAGAAGATAAGAATAAGAGGCTCACCACGGTGGTGTCGGTGATGAGATCGGCGCGGGTGATCGACGGCGCTGAAGACGGGGACGGGGCGTGACGGACCGCTAAATCTAGACAAATCTCGAGGAAAATGGAGCTTGGAGGTCGAGCTTCGAGAGGAGAAAGCTTAAGTAGTGTGGCTCGGGCATTCCATCGAACACCTCATGTGCATAGGAGGTGAGCTAGAGCACCACAAAGGCCTCTCCCCCTCGGCCAGAAAAAACAAAGCACTGTGCTCTGCTCTTGCGCGAGGGGGTATATATAGGCAATTCATTGGTCCCGGTTCGTGGCATGAACCAGGACTAAAGGGGAGCCTTTGGTCCCGGTTCAAGCCACCAACCGGGACCAATGGTGGTGGGCCAGGAGGGAGGCCCTTTGTTCCCGGTTCGTCCCACCAACCGGGACCAAAAGGTCCAGACGAACCGGGACCAATGGCCCACGTGGCCCAGCCGGCCCCCTGGGCTCACGAACTGGGACCAATGCCCACATTGGTCCCGGTTCAAGACTGAACCGGGACTAATGGGCTGAGGCGGCCTGGACCATAGCCCCTTTTTCTACTAGTGTTCATATTGCATGAATTTATCTCTCTACATCATGTCATCTTGCTTAAGGCGTTACTCTGTTTTTAACTTAATACTCTAGATACATGCTGGATAGCGGTCGATGAGTGGAGTAATAGTAGTAGATGCAGAATCGTTTCGGTCTACTTGTCACGGACGTGATGCCTATATACATGATCATGCCTAGATATTCTCATAACTATGCTCAATTCTGTCAATTGCTCAACAGTAATTTGTTCACCCACCGTAGAATACTTATGCTCTTGAGAGAAGCCACTAGTGAAACCTATGGCCCCTGGGTCTATTCTCATCATATCAATCTCCATCACTTTAATCTTGTTTTGCTTTTTACTTTGCCTTTACTTTTTTACTTTGCATCTTTATATCAAAAATACCAAAAATATTATATCTATCAGGTCTCACTCTCGTAAGTGACCGTGAAGGGATTGAAAACCCCTAATCGCGTTGGTTGCGAGTAGCTATCGTTTTGTGCAGGTACGAGGGACTTGAGCGTGGCCTCCTACTGGATTGATACCTTGGTTCTCAAAAACTGAGGGAAATACTTACACTACTCTGCTGCATCATCCCTTCCTCTTCGGGGAAAACCAACGCAAGCTCAAGACGTAGCAATGCTAAGGTATACAATAGGACTCATAAACAACATAACATACTTTATAGAACCTATGACTGAGGCATAGGGAATGACTTATCATTCTCTTCCTATTTTCTGCTGTGGTCGGGTTTTGAGTCTTTACTCAACTTCACACCTGGCAACACAGGCAAGAACTCCTTCTTTGACTGTTCCATTTTGAACTACTTCGAAATCTTGTAAAGGTATGTATTCATTGAAATAACTTATCAAGCGTCTTGATCTATCTCTATAGATCTTGATGCTCAATGTGTAAGCAGCTTCATCGAGGTCTTTCTTTGAAAAAAATCCTTTCAAACACTCCTTTATGCTTTGCAGAATAATTCTACATTATCTCCGATCAACAATATGGCATTCACATATACTTATCAGAAATGTTGTAGTGCTCCCACTCACCTTTTTGTAAATACAGGCTTCACCGCAAGTCTGTATAAAACTATATGCTTTGATCAACTTATCAAAGCGTATATTCCAACTCCGAGATGCTTGCACTAGTCCATAGATGGATCGCTGGAGCTTGCATATTTTGTTAGCACCTTTAGGATTGACAAAACCTTCTGGTTGCATCATATACAACTCTACTTAAATAAATCCATTAAGGAATGTAGTTTTGTTTATCCATTTGCCAGATTTCATAAAATGCGGCAATTGCTAACATGATTCGGACATACTTAAGCATAGATATGAGTGAGAAACTCTCATCGCAGTCAACACCTTGAACTTGTCGAAAAACCTTTTGCGACAATTCTAGCTTTGTAGATAGTAACACTACTATCAGCGTCCGTCTTCCTCTTGAAGATCCATTTATTCTTAATGACTCACCGATCATCGGGCAAGTCAATCAAAGTCCATACTTTATTCTTATACATGGATCCAATCTCAGATTTCATGGCCTCAAGCCATTTCGCGGAATCTGGGCTCATCATTGTTTCCTCATAGTTCGTAGGTTCGTCATGGTCAATTAACATGACATCCAGAACAGGATTACCATACCACTCTAGTGCGGATCTTACTCTGGTTGACCTACGAGGTTCGGTAGTAACTTGATCTGAAGTTACATGATCATCATCATTAGCTTCCTCACTAATTGGTGTAGGAGTCACAGAAACAGATTTCTGTGATGATCTACTTTCCAATAAGGGAGCAGGTACAGTTACCTCATCAAGTTCTACTTTCCTCCCACTCACTTCTTTCGAGAGAAACTCCTTCTCTAGAAAGGATCCATTCTCAGCAACGAATGTCTTGTCTTCGGATCTGTGATAGAAGGTGTACCCAACTGTCTCCTTTGGGTATCCTATGAAGACACATTTCTCCGATTTGGGTTTGAACTTATCAGGATGAAACTTTTTCTTATAAGCATCGTAACCCCAAATTTTGAGAAACGACAACTTTGGTTTCTTGCCAAACCACTACGGTGTCGTCTCAACGGATTTAGATGGTGCCCTTTTTAACGTGAATACACCTGTCTCTAATGCATAACCCAAAAAATATAGTGGTTAATCGGTAAGAAACATCATAGATTGCACTATATCCAATAATAGTATGGTTATGACATTCAGGCACACCATTATGCTGCGGTGTTCCAGGTGGCATGAGTAGTGAAACTATTTCACATTGTTTTAACTGAAGGCCAAACTCGTAACTCAAATATTTTACTTCTGCGATCATATCGTAGAAACTTTTATTTTTGTTACGATGATTCTCCACTTCACTCTGAAATTCTTTGAACTTCTCAAATGTTTCAGACTTGTGTTTCATCAAGTAGATATACCCATATCTGCTCAAATCATTTGTAAAGGTCAGAAAATAACGATACCCGCCGCGAGCCTCAACACTCATCAGACTGCATACATCAGTATGTATTATTTCCAATAAGTCAGTTGCTCACTCCATTGTTCCGGAGAATGGAGTCTTAGTCATCTTGCCCATAAGGCATGGTTCGCAAGCATCAATTGATTCATAATCAAGTGATTCCAAAAGCCCATCAACATGGAGTTTCTTCATGCGCTTTACACCAATATGACCTAAACGGCAGTGCCACAAATAAGTTGCACTATCATTATTAACTTTGCATCTTTTGGCTTCAATATTATGAATATGTGTATCACTACGATCGAGATCCAATGAACCATTTTCATTGGGTGTATGACCACAGAATGTTTTATTCATGTAAATAGAACAACAATTAGTCTCTAACTTAATTAAATAACCGTTTTGCAATAAACATGATCAAATCATATTCATGCTCAACGCAAACACCAAATAACATTTATTTTGGTTTAACACTAATCCCGAAAGTATAGGGAGTGTGCGATGGTGATCATATCAATCTTGGAACCACTTCCAACACACATCGTCACTTCACCCTTAACTAGTCTCTATTCATTCTGCAACTCCCGTTTCGAGTTACTACTCTTAGCAACTGAACTAGTATCAAATACTGAGGGGTTGCTATAAACACTAGTAAAGTACACATCAATAACATGTATATCAAATATACCTATGTTCACTTTGCCATCCTTCTTATCCGCCAATTACTTGGGTAGTTCCGCTTCCAGTGATCAGTTCCTTTGCAGTAGAAGCACTCAGTTTCAGGCTTAGGTCCAGACTTGGGTTTTTTCACTTGAGCAGCAACTTGCTTGCCGTTCTTCTTGAAGTTCCCCTTTCTTCCCTTTGTCCCTTTACTTGAAACTAGTGGTTTTGTTTACCATCAACACTTGATGTTTTTCTTGATTTCTACCTTCGTCGATTTCAGCATCACGAAGAGCTTGGGAATCGTTTCCGTTATCCCTTGCATATTATAGTTCATCATGAAGTTCTACTAACTTGGTGATGGTGACTAGAGAATTCTGTCAATCACTATTTTATCTGGAAGATTAACTTCCACTTGATTCAAGCGATTGTAGTACCCAGACAATCTGAGCACATGCTCACTGCTTGAGCTATTCTCCTCCATCTTTTAGCTATAGAACTTGTTGGAGACTTCATACACTACAAAAAAGACACATCCGTGACATTTTGGGCCGAACGAAATTTTTTCTGTCATACATATGACACTTCTATGACGATAATTGTGACAAAACCCGGTATCATCATAGATGTGGTGGGCTCCTACTTCTATGACAAAAAATCATGATAGAAAATGGGCTTTTCGTCCTGGGCGGGCCGGAGACGCAGCTGCATGACATTCTTTGGGCCGTCCATGACAGAAAAAACCGTGGTAGAAGCGAGGGGGAGGAAAATTTCGAGGAGTTCCCGGTTACGGCGGGAGGTCGGGGGCCGAGCGATGCGCGTTTCTCTCGTACACGTATGCGCATGTGTGCGAGGCGTTGGCTCTAACTGAACCCGAGCGAGGCGTTGGGCTCTAACTGAACCTGAGCGATTGCATAGCAGGTTACGCATTACTGAACCCGAGCGATCGATCAATGGCTGTTAACTGAACCCGATCGAGCGATTCCTTCGCTATTGCTGCTAACTGAAGCCGACCGATGGGATGAACAGTGAGCGTTGCGGCGCGGGGGGGGGGGGTTGGATGAATAGTGAGTGGTGGCGTTGCCTCTGGATGAACAGGACCCCGTGGTGTGGTGGAGGGCTGGATGAACAGTAGATGGTGGAGGGGTGCCCGTGGAGGGGTGGATGAACAGGACCCCGTGGTGTGGAGGGCTGGATCACTAGTAGAAAAAGGGTCAAACGTGAAGCACATTAGTGCCGGTTTGTATTTGAGCCGGCACTAATGTGCACATTAGTGCCGGTTCGTGGCGGCGATCAATAGTACCGGTTCGTGGCGAACCTTTAGTACCGGTTCATGCCACGAACCGGTACTAAAGAGGCTGTGTCATCCTGCGGTCAGGCTATGGCCCCACCATCACCATTTAGTGCCGGTTCGTACCACGAACCGGTACTAATGAGCGGTGCCGGTTTACGGCAAGCTGTTTTTAGTCCCACCTCGCCAAGAGAGAGGCAATATGAGCGGTTTATAAGCCGTGAGTGCACAGACAATGACGAAGAGTTGCAATGCTCACCTACATGTTGATTTGCTTCAAGCATTGCGGAATAGTATAGATTGCACTGCGCTATGTGCAGTGGCTTAGTGCAATCTACACTATTCCGAATGGCTTGAAGCAAATTAACCAGCATTGCACCTCTTTTTTTATTTTTAATAACTTATTTAAACTCCGGACTTCTTTTGTGTTCAGTATGCAGCATTTAAAGCTTGTTATGCCTCAAGGTTGTTGTGGTTTGGAAATTATGGATTTGACAACCATGAATCATAGCTTTTTGTGTAAGTGACTTGGGAAACTCAAGTTTGGCAAACTCTATTGACTAGTAGAAAAACGGTCAAATGTGAAGCACATTATAGTGCTGGTTTGAATTTGAGCCGGCACGAATGTGACCATTAGTGCCGATTCCAACGGCTAGGCGGGCTGCTACCATTAGTACCGGTTTGTTGCCAATCTTTAGCACCGGTTCGTGGCACGAACCGATACTAATGTGCATCCCACCAATTAGGAAGAATCACACGGATCATGTGTTTCTTTCTAGCTCTTGTGAGTCGTTGGATCAAGGGTGTGTTTCTTCCTATCTCATGTGAGTCGTTGGATCGAAACTATCACAATCACTTTGTGAGCCAGACGACCCTATATATAGCCCATCTCTCGCCTTCGTCCCTGCATAAGTCTTTCAGTTCATCGACTACATACATCTACCAGTTCATCGACTGCATACATCTACCAGTTCATCGACTGAATACAAATCATTCGTATTCGCCATCATACGCCCAACCATACATTCGATATGCATATATATGCATCACGAGCCACGGTAGGGCTGTATGATGGCGATACCGATTGGTTTGTTCTAGATCCGACATAAAAGGTTTGATACAACTTCTTTTTTGTGACATAAGATCTAACATTGTTGCTTCTAGTAGTTCTCTTGATTCCACTAACGATTCTCTTAGCCAAGTTACACTTGAGCAAGAAAATAGCTTATTGAAGGGAAGAATCAAGGTGTTGGTTTTGAACGAAAGTTCAATGCCAATGGAGTTGAGTGGGAAGAAGATCAATACCCCAAAGACAAAGTTTGTTCCTCAACAAGAGAAGTATCCTACTTCCTTCAAGGGGACACAAGCTCAAGATGATCTTCTACATGTTGATTAGCTTCAAGCCTTGCGGAATAGCATAGATTGCACTGAGCTATGTGCAGTGCAGTCTACACTAGTCCGAATGGCTTGAAGCAAATTAACCAGCATTGCACCTCTTTTTTATTTTTAATAACTTATTTAAACTCCGGACTTCTTTTGTGTTCAGTATGCAGCATTTAAAGCTTGTTATGCCTCAAGGTTGTTGTGGTTTGGAAATTATGGATTTGACAACCATGAATCATAGCTTTTTGTGTAAGTGACTTGGGAAACTCAAGTTTGGCAAACTCTATTGACTAGTAGAAAAACGGTCAAATGTGAACTCTGTTACATGGCCACACTTCAATGTTTTTTAAACTTATTTGAACTCCGGACTTCTTTTGTGTTCAGTATGCAGCATTTAAAGCGACGTCATCAATATCCAACATGTTCTGACATCATTTGTTGTTTTTCGGTCATTTACCTAGCTAATTGTTTAGAGAGCTAAATGACCGTGAAATTGAAAATCAGTACAAAATGAATCGTGAAAATGTTGAAACTTGGCATGGTATCATCATATCACCCGCATAGCATGCGCGAAAGAGTAGAGAGGGTCACGGCAAAAACTGGACGCACTTCGTGTACAAACTGGACCTACTCTTTCCGAGTATCAGGGTTTCGGACGAGAACTCATCTGTTACATGGCCACTTCAATGTTTTTTATACTTATTTGAACTCCGGACTTCTTTTGTGTTCAGTATGCAGCATTTAAAGCGACTTCATCAATTTTCAACATGTTCTGACATCATTTGTTGTTTTTCGGTCATTTACCTAATTGTTTAGAGAGCTAAATGACCGTGAAATTGAAAATCACTACAAAATGAATCCTGAAAATGTTGAAACTTGGCATGGTATCATCGTATCACCCGCATAGCATGCGCGAAAGAGTAGAGAGGGTCATGGCAAAAACTGGACGCACTTCGTGTACAAACTGAACAAACTCTTTCCGAGTATCAGGGTTTCGGACTATGCAAAAATAAGTAATGCAGAAAATAAAAGAACTATACAAAAAAATTACTCAAAAATAAATAGAAGAAAATAAATAATGCAGAAAAAACTATATAAAAACTACTCAAAAATAAATAAATAAAAATAAGTAATGCAGAAAAGAAAAAACTATATAGCAAATTTGTTGGCGCACTGCCCTGTGCGTCTACCAGACCTAGGGTGTGTAAATGCAGGCCCAGAAGGGCCAGCAGACTCACAGGGCAGCGCGCCCTAATTAATTAGGCCTAGAAGCCTGCTATATAGAGGAGTTCGAAGAGGTAGCCGCGGCTGGGTTTATAAACCAGTGCGGCTGCCCTTCGCCGGGCGAGGTGGGACTAAATTTTGGGGTGGTAGCGCAAACTCTAAATACAGCAAAAAACAACTAAATGAAAAAAGCCCACCTACTGGGCCACAGCGGCCTGCATACGACTAGAAACCCAACCTGTTGTTGGGCCAGGATGCAGGCCCGCAAGCCCAATAGGCCCCACAGGGCAGAGTAGCAGAGGTAGGCCCAGAAGGCCTGCTTTAGAGAGGAGCTCGAGACTGCAGCGGCGGCGGGGCTTATAAGCAGGTGCGAGTGCCCCTCGGCTAGCGAGGTGGGACTAAACTTTTGTGCACCGCGGGTGGCAGCGCACCCCCTTTAGTACCGGTTCGTGGCTCCAACCGGTACTAAAGGGGGGGGTCTTTAGTACCGGTTCGTGCCACGAACCGGTACTAAAGGCCAATCCTATATATACAGCACGTACGGAAATTTCAGTTTCAACTCGCCACTTCGTCTCCAACCTCCGCCGCGCGCGGCGCTCGATCCCATCGTCGCCGTCCGTCGTCATCGTCGCTGTCCCCGCCGCCGCCCGTCGTCGTCGTCGTCTCGCGCGCTGCCGCCCCGAACGCCACCGCCGTCCGTCGTCATCGCCGCGGCCGTACGTCTCTCTCTCGCTCCCGGCCGCACACACATACACACACATACACACACACATACACACACACAACGCCGGCGCCCCCGCCCCGTACGCCGGCGCCCCCGCTCGTAGTACGGGGCGGCGACACCGCACACACACACACACACACACACACACACACACATATACCACACATGCACACATCACACGCATACACATATACACACATACGTACACACATATACGTATATATACACACATGCATACACACACATACACACACACAATTTTTTTTTTACTTATTTTCTGTTTTTTAGAAAAGTTAATTAGATGATCGAATGTTAGATTAATGTCGAATGTTAGATATGAATTAGCTAGCTAGATAGAAAAATTGTCGAACTAGAGATTAGAACTAGCTAGTTGAATAATTAATATAACTAGTTTATTTTTAATAAGGAAATTTAGGTATATGAGATTAGAACTAGTTGAATAATTAATATAATTAACTAGTTTATTTTTAATAAGGAAATTTAGGTATATGAGATTAATTAGAACTAGTTGAATAATTAATATAACTAGTTTATTCTTAGTAAGAAAATTTAGGTATATGAGATTAGAACTAGTTGAATAATTAATATAACTAGTTTATTTTTAGTAAGAAAATTTAGGTATATGAGATTAGAACTAGTTGAATAATTAATATAACTAGTTTATTTTTAGTAAGAAAATTTAGGTATATGAGATTAGAACTAGTTGAATAATTAATATAACTAGTTTATTCTTAGTAAGAAAATTTAGGTATATGAGTTAGAACTAGTTGAATAATTATATAACTAGTTTATTTTTAGTAAGAAAATTTAGGTATATGAGATTAGAACTAGTTGAATAATTATATAACTAGTTTATTTTTAGTAAGAAAATTTAGGTATATAGAAAATTTAGGTATATAATTATTATTTGTTAATGAATTAGATAGAAAAGTTAAATATATAGTAATGTCAATTGAATATATAGTTAGATATATTAATGTCAAATGTTAGATGAATATATATATATATTTGGCTAGATATATGTGTTTAATGTTTCACCTATATGAACATAGGAAATGTCATCTGACGACGAAAAAGATTTTATTATGTGCGAACACTGTGAAGACCAGCGCGGCCTGTGCGACCAAAATTTCCTTGTTGATGGTAGGCGCTTCAGCATCAAGCTGGATGAGACATTCGAAGTTGATACAGTAAGTCACTTTGTCAATTATTATTTGAATGCAAAACTTATGCTTCATTTGCTTCAACTTATAATTTTAAATTTTCACTATTCTACTAGCGCATCCCCTGCCATGCAAGAATTTTTGTCTTGGATAAGATAGGTTTCAGTGCTATAGATGATATGGAGGTAAAGAGAGTTTACTTGAAGACGCAACATGGTTATACTTTCAACGTCAAATTATATAATGGAGACACATACACCCATTTTGAATGCAAAACTTGGCAAGCACTATGCAAGGCTTATGCATTTGAGCCTGATATGGTTATCACCTTTGATATTCGTCCGGAAGATGATATTGAAGGTAATATAGACATCTGGGTCGATGTGCAAATGCCTCCAGTTCTACCATTTGGTGAGTTTTTCTCAACCATGCATGCATATGTTTATGTCTTTCGTACAGTTTATTCAAAAATAGTTGACAACTATTTTGTATTGTCAGCTTATTTCGGTTCAAGCAAACATGTCCGGCGTTTGGTAGACAGGACCTACTACTGCCCCGGGGCTCAACTAAACTGCGAGGAGATAAGTCATTATGTTTCATGGCTTGAGGATCTTAATACTGTCAAGACAAATTTTTTCCCTACACTTAGAAATGTTAGTACTCAAAATGTGCGACCAATGGTGATCGTATTGAACTACGGTCACATCTATAATCAAAAGATGGTAAGATTTTAAATATTTGTCCTTAATTTAGTGCATCTTTGGCATACATTATTTTTGAAGCTAAACTTTCATTGCTTAGTATATTAATTACTATACGATGTTGTTCAACAGGGACTTCCGATGACAGTTGTGCCCCAGTGGATCGAGACAAAAGGTCGCATGTCAATGGTTAGCTTACGACCAAGATTTCCTACATTGCACATGAGTGAATTCAGGATTTCTAAAAGCGAAGAATGCTTAATAGTGAAAGATTGGAGCAAAATTGTTAACGATCGCAGAGAAGTACTAGGGGGCAGTACGGAGAAGCGCAACCCAAGATTAGGAGACAGATTCATCTGCATGCTCCAGTATGATGAATCAGGAGAGCTATACATGTTCTATGCTATTCTACCTGAGAGGGAGCAACAGGATCAGTAGCTACTCTTCATGCTCTTAATTAGTACTTGTCTCATGGATCCGTGTCCTGAACTTCGATGTTGGTGATGATTATGGTGAACTTGATGATATCTCTTTGCTTCTGTTACAAAGTGAATGTTTCCTCTTTAAGCTAGCCAACATTGATGATGAATTACATAGCTAGCGGTAATGACTATGATGATTAAATAGTGGTAATTAGACGACCACGATGATTTTTAGCTAGCTAGAGTTTATTTATTTATTAATATGCGATGATGATGATGATGACGACTACAACTCATTATAACATAAAACAATCGTAAATTAAATTGATAACACAAATTAAATTGAAAATACAGAATAAAACAAAAACCCACAACCATTTAGTACCGGTTGGTTTTACCAACCGGTACTAAAGGGCTCCCGGCCCCCGGAGCTGGCTCGTGCCACGTGGTACCCCTTTAGCACCGGTTCGTGCTGAACCGGTACTAAAGGGGGGGGCCTTTAGTGCCGAAATAATAGTGCCGGTTCCATAACCGGCACTAAAGGCCCTTCCGAGCCGGTGCTATTGCCCGGTTTTCTACTAGTGGATGAACAGTAGACGGTGGAGGGGTGGTTGAACAGGACCCCGTGGTGTGGAGGGCTGGATAAACAGTAGACGGTGGAGGGGTGCCCGTGGAGGGGTGGTTGAACAGGAGCCCGTGGTGTGGAGGGCTGGATGAATAGTAGACGGTGGAGGGGTGGTTGAACAGTAGCCGGTGGAGTAGCGCGTGGTGGAGGCTGGATGAATAGGAGCCCGTGGAGGCTGGATGAACGGGAGCCCATGGAGGCTGGAGGAGGTCGACGGTGGAGATGAATAGTATCCTGTGGAGTCCCGTTTTGCGGTACGCCACACCCCTCCCGATGAACAGGACCCCTGTTTCGACCGTAGCGCTCCAATATAAGTCCGTTTCGTCCGTTTTGCGGTACGCCACACCCCTCCTGATCAACAGGACCCCCGTTTTGACTGTAGGAGGTCCGTTTCCTCCATTTTGCGGTATGCCAGACCCCTTCCGATGAACAGGACCCCGTTTCGAACGTGGCCGGTCGAACACAAGGCTGTTTCCTCCGTTCTGCGGTACGCCAGGCCTCGTTTCCATCGCATGTTCCGTCCAAGCCCTCCCGATGAACACGACGCATTCCGTTGCCTCCCCACGAACACGACGACGACGCTGTTTCTCCGTTCCTACCCAGCCATGTACACGAGCATTGGCCGTACGTATGCGCGAGTAGGCGTTCGAGACCCCGCCCGTATGTACACATACGTGGCCGTATTTTCTTTCTTGCACACCGGCCGCTGTACGTACGTGTACATACTACGTGCGCGCCTCTACTACGACACATGCGCGCCTCTACATCGACCAGTATATATGTACGTACATGTTCGCGACCAGAATGACAGCGCTACATACGCTTCGACCAGGTGGGTCCCGACTGTCAGGCACTTCCTTGCGTGCGAAGATGTAGCTGGTGGGTCCCAGCAGTTAGGGGGGCGAAATACGGTGGCCCGTCCGGTGGGTCCCCGCTGTCATGTGGAGGAATAATTATTTTGCACGTAATAAGGAGGCACTTCCTTGCTGCGGCCGTGGACCTAGCTGTCAGCCTCTCCATGTACAGTCCACGTCCGATGGAAGCCGTTCCTTGACCACGTTGACCACGCCGCGCCGAGAGCACCAGGGCGGTGGACGACGGCGAGGCCTAGGAAGGGGACGACGCGGAGCTGGGGAAGACGCGGCAGTGGATGCCCACGCGTAGAGGAGTACGAGGGTTCACTGGTTCGCTGCGGTGTGAGGCTGTCATCGCTGCAGAATAACAGGGGGTGTGGGTGAGTAGAGGGATGGCCTGGCCAGCGGTGGGAGTAGTAGGGGGCGGTGAGGCCTCCGCCGCATCGCAGCCGGCCACGGGAGGCAGGAGCACGAGGCACGACCGACGCTGGTTTGGGCAGCTAGAGCAAGAAGACCAGAGGTTGAAGAAGCACTACGACCGTTGGATGGACATCGTACGATCACTGGAGCTAGAATCATGCATATTGACTAAGTTGATAAAGCCCTCCGTCCCCGTCAACTTAGTAGGCCCACAAGATAGCCTCCCACCAAGGTGGGTCCTAGCTATCAGGGGGTATTCATTTTTTTGAGCGTAATAAGGAGGCACTTCCTTGCGTGTGAAGATATAGCTGGTGGGTCCGAGCTGTTAGCGGCGGTAACTTTTTTTCGCGAAATACAGAGGCCCTTTCGGTGGGTCACTGATGTCAGGTGGAGGAATCATTATTTTGCGCGTAATAAGGAGGCATTTCCTTGCGTGCGGCCGTGGACCCAGCTGTCGGCCTCTCCACGTACAGTCCACTTCAGATGCATGTCGGTCGTTGATAATTGTCTATTGACTCTAGTGCAAGTGGGAGACTGTTGGAAATATGCCCTAGAGGCAATAATAAAATGGTTATTATTATATTTCTTTGTTCATGATAATTGTCTATTGTTCATGCTATAATTGTGTTATCCGGAAATCGTAATACATGTGTGAATACATAGACCACAACACGTCCCTAGTGAGCCTCTAGTTAACTAGCTCGTTGATCAAAAGATAGTCATGGTTTCCTGACTATGGACATTAGATGTCATTGATAACGGGATCACATCATTAGGAGAATGATGTGATGGACAAGACCCAATCCTAAAGCATAGCTCAAAGATCGTGTAGTTCGTCTGCTGTAGCTTTTCTGAATGTCAAGTATCATTTCCTTAGACCATGAGATTGTGCGACTCCCGGATATCGTAGGAGTGCCTTGGGTGTGCCAAACGTCACAACATAACTAGGTGACTATAAAGGTACATTACAGGTATCTCCGAAAGTGTCTGTTGGGTTGGCATGAATCGAGACTGGGATTTGTCACTCCGTATGACCGAGAGGTATCTCTGGGCCCACTCGGTAATGCATCATCATAATGAGCTCAATGTGATCAAGTGGTTGATCCCGGGATCATGCATTACGGTATGAGTAAAGTGACTTGTCGGTAATGAGACTGAACAAGGTATTGGGATAACGACGATCGAGTCTCGGGCAAGTAACATACCGATTGACAAAGGGAATTGTATACGGATTGATTGAATCCTCGACATCGTGGTTCATCCGATGAGATCATCGTGGAGCATGTGGGAGCCAACATGGGTATCCAGATCCCGCTGTTGGTTATTGACCGGAGAGGCTTCTCGGTCATGTCAGCATGTCTCCCGAACCCGTAGGGTCTACACACTTAAGGTTCGGTGACGCTAGGGTTGTAGAGATATTAGCATACGGTAACCCGAAAGTTGTTCGGAGTCCCGGATGAGATCCTGTACATCATGAGGAGTTCCGGAATGGTCCGGAGGTAAAGATTTATATATAGGAAGTCCAGTTTCGGGGGTCACCGGTATTGTATCGGGACCACCGGAAGGTTCCCGGGGGTCCACCGGGTGGGGCCACCTATCCCGGAGGGCCCCATGGGCTGAAGTGGAGGGGAACCAGCCCCTAGTGGGCTGGTGCGCCCCCCCTTGGGCCTCCCCCTGCGCCTAGGGTTAGAAACCCTAGGGGTGGTGGCGCCACCCTTGCCTTGGGGGGCAAGGCACCCCCTTGGCCGCCGCCCCCCTAGGAGATTGGATCTCCTAGGGCCGCCCCTCCTAGGCACCCTATATATAGTGGGGGGAGGGCTGCACAACCAAGCCCCTGGCCTCTCCCTCTCCCTCCCGTGACACTCCTCTGTATCCTTGCGCTTGGCGAAGCCCTGCTGAGATCACCGTTGCTTCCACCACCACGCCGTCGTGCTGCTGGATCTTCATCAACCTCTCCTTCCCCCTTGCTGGATCAAGAAGGAGGAGACGTCTCCCAACCGTACGTGTGTTGAATGCAGAGGTGCTGTCCGTTCGACACTTGGTCATCGGTGATTTGAATCACGTCGAGTACGACTCCATCAACCCCGTTCTCTTGAACGCTTCTGCGCGCGATCTACAAGGGTATGTAGATGCACTCCTTTCTCCCTCGTTGCTAGATGACTCCATAGATTGATCTTGGTGATACGTAGAAAATTTTAAAATTCTGCTACGTTCCCCAACAGTGGCATCATGAGCTAGGTCTATGCGTAGTTACTATGCACGAGTAGAACAGAAAGTAGTTGTGGGCGTCGATATTGTCAACTATCTTGCCGTTACTAGTCTTATCTTGATTCAGCGGTATTGTGGGATGAAGCAGCCCGGACGAACCTTACACGTACGCTTACGTGAGACCGGTTCCACCGACTGCCATGCACTAGTTGCATAAGGTGGCTGGCGGGTGTCTGTCTCTCCCACTTTAGTCGGATCGGATTCGATGAACAGGGTCCTTATGAAGGGTAAATAGAAATTGGCAATTCACGTTGTGGTTTTGGCATAGGTAAGAAACGTTCTTGCTAGAATCCTATAGCAGCCACGTAAAAACATGCAACAACAATTAGAGGACGTCTAACTTGTTTTTGCAGCAAGTGTTTTGTGATGTGATATGGCCAAAGGATGTGATGAATGATATATGTGATGTATGAGATGATCATGTTCTTGTAATAGGAATCATGACTTGCATGTCGATGAGTATGACAACCGGCCGGAGCCATAGGAGTTGTCTTTATTTATTTATGACCTGCGTGTCAACATAAACGTCATGTAATTACTTTACTTTAATTCTAAAGTGTTAGCCATAGTAGTAGAAGTGATAGATGACGTGACAACTTCAAGAAGACACGATGATGGATATCATGGTGTCATGCCGGTGACAACGATGATCATGGAGCCCTGAAGATGGAGATCAAAAGGAGCGAATGATATTGGCCATATCATGTCCCTATTTGATTGCATGTGATGTTTATCATGTTTTACATCTTATTTGCTTAGAACGACGGTAGCTTAAATAAGATGATCCCTTGAAATAATTTCAAGAAAGTGTTCCCCCTAACTGTGCACCGTTGCGAAGGTTTGTTGTTTCGAAGCACCATGTGATGATTGGGTGTGATAGATTCTAATGTTCGAATACAACGGGTGTAAGCCAGATTTACACACGCAATACACTTAGGTTGACTTGACGAGCCTAGCATGTACAGACATGGCCTCGGAACATAGAAGACCGAAAGGTCGAGCATGAGTCGTATAGAAGATACGATCAACATGAAGATGTTCACCGATGTTGACTAGTCCGTCTCACGTGATGATCGGACACGGCCTAGTTAACTCGGATCATGTTATACTTACATGACTGGAGGGATGTCTATCTGAGTGGGAGTTCATTGAATAATTTGATTAGATGAACTTAATTGTCATGAACTTAGTCTAAAATCTTTACAATATGTCTTGTAGATCAAATGGCCCACGTTGTCCTCAACTTCAATGCGTTCCTAGAGAAAACCAAGCTGAAAGACGATGGCAGCAACTATACAGACTGGGTCCGGAACCTGAGGATCATCCTCATAGCTGCCAAGAAAGATTATGTCCTAGAAGCACCGCTAGGTGACGCACCCGTCCCACAGAACCAAGACGTTATGAACGCTTGGCAGTCACGTGCTGATGATTACTCCCTCGTTCAGTGCGACATGCTTTACAGCTTAGAACCGGGGCTCCAAAAGCGTTTTGAGAGACACGGAGCATATGAGATGTTCGAAGAGCTGAAAATGGGTTTTCAAGCTCATGCCCGGGTCGAGAGATATGAAGTCTCCGACAAGTTCTTCAGCTGTAAAATGGAGGAAAATAGTTCTGTCAGTGAGCACATACTCACAATGTCTGGGTTACATAACCGCTTGACTCAGCTAGGAGTTAATCTCCCGGATGACGCGGTCATTGACAGAATCCTTCAGTCGCTTCCACCGAGCTACAAGAGCTTTGTGATGAACTTCAATATGCAGGGGATGGAAAAGACCATTCCTGAGGTATATTCAATGTTGAAATCAGCGGAGGTGGAAATCAAAAAGGAACATCAAGTGTTGATGGTGAATAAAACCACCAAGTTCAAGAAAGGCAAGGGTAAAAAGAACTTCAAGAAGGACAGCAAGGCAGTTGCCGCGCCCGGTAAGCAAGCTGCCAGGAAGAAGCCAAAGAATGGACCCAAGCCCGAGACTGAGTGTTTTTATTGCAAGGGAAGTGGTCACTGGAAGCGGAACTGCCCCAAATACTTAGCGGACAAGAAGGCCGGCAACAAGAAAGGTATATGTGATATACATGTAATTGATGTGTACCTTACCAGTACTCGTAGTAGCTCCTGGGTATTTGATACCGGTGTGGTTGCTCACATTTGTAACTCAAAGTAGGAGCTGTGGAATAAGCGGAGACTGGTGAAGGACGAGGTGACGATGCGCGTCGGGAATGGTTCCAAGGTCGATGTGATCGCCGTCGGCACGCTACCTCTACATTTACCTACAGGATTAGTTTTAAACCTCAATAATTGTTATTTAGTGCCAGCTTTGAGCATGAACATTGTATCAGGATCTCGTTTAATTCGAGATGGCTACTCATTTAAATCCGAGAATAATGGTTGTTCTATTTATATGAGAGATATGTTTTATGGTCATGCTCCAATGGTGAATGGCTTATTCTTAATGAATCTCGAGCGTAATGCTACACATATTCATAGTGTGAATACTAAAAGATGTAAGGTTGATAATGATAGTCCCACATACTTGTGGCACTGCCGCCTTGGTCACATAGGTGTCAAACGCATGAAGAAGCTCCATGCAGATGGACTTTTAGAGTCTCTTGATTACGAATCATTTGACACGTGCGAACCATGCCTCATGGGTAAAATGACCAAGACTCCGTTCTCAGGAACAATGGAGCGAGCAACCAACTTACTGGAAATCATACATACTGATGTGTGCGGTCCAATGAGTGTTGAGGCTCACGGTGGCTATCGTTATGTTCTCACCCTCACTGATGACTTGAGTAGATATGGGTATGTCTACTTATTGAAGCACAAGCCTGAGACCTTTGAAAAGTTCAAGGAATTTCAGAATGAGGTTGAGAATCAACGTGCCAGGAAAATCAAGTTCTTGCGATCAGATCATGGGGGAGAATACTTGAGTCACGAATTTGGCACACACTTAAGAAAATGTGGAATTGTTTCACAACTCACGCCGCCTGGAACACCTCAGTGTGATGGTGTGTCCGAACGTCGTAATCGCACTCTATTAGATATGGTGCGATATATGATGTCTCTTACTGATTTACCGCTGTCATTTTGGGGCTATGCTTTAGAGACTGTCGCATTCACTTTAAATAGGGCTCCGTCGAAATCCGTTGAGACGACACCGTATGAATTATGGTTTGGGAAGAAACCTAAGCTGTCATTTCTAAAAGTTAGGGGATGCGATGCTTATGTCAAGAAACTTCAACCTGAAAAGCTCGAACCCAAGTCGGAAAAATGCGTCTTCATAGGATACCCTAAAGAAACTGTTGGGTATACCTTCTACCTCAGATCTGAAGGCAAGATCTTTGTTGCCAAGAATGGGTCCTTTCTAGAGAAAGAGTTTCTCTCGAAAGAAATAAGTGGGAGGAAAGTAGAACTTGATGAAGTATTGCCTCTTGAACCGATAAGTGGCGCAACTCAAGAAAATGTTCCTGAGGTGCCTGCACCGACTAGAGAGGAAGAGAATGATGATGATCATGAAACTTCAGATCAAGTTGCTACTGAACTTCGTAGGTCCACAAGGACACGTTCCGCACCAGAGTGGTACGGCAACCCTGTCTTGGAAATCATGTTGTTAGACAACGGTGAACCTTCGAACTATGAAGAAGCAATGGCGGGCGCGGATTCCGACAAATGGCTGGAAGCCATGAAATCCGAGATAGGATCCATGTATGAAAACGAAGTATGGACTTTGACTGACTTGCCCGTTGATCGGCGAGCCATAGAAAATAAATGGATCTTTAAGAAGAAGACATACGCGGATGGTAATGTGACCATCTATAAAGCTCGGCTTGTCGCTAAGGGTTATCGACAAGTTCAAGGGGTTGACTACGATGAGACTTTCTCACCCGTAGCGAAGCTGAAGTCCGTCCGAATCATGTTAGCAATTGCCGCATTCTATGATTATGAGATATGGCAAATGGACGTCAAAACGACATTCCTTAATGGTTTCCTTAAGGAAGAATTGTATATGATGCAGCCGGAAGGTTTTGTCGATCCTAAGAATGCTGACAAGGTGTGCAAGCTCCAACGCTCGATTTATGGGCTGGTGCAAGCATCTCGGAGTTGGAACATTTGTTTTGATGAGGTGATCAAAGCGTTTGGGTTTATGCAGACTTATGGAGAAGCCTGCATTTACAAGAAAGTGAGTGGGAGCTCTGTAGCATTTATCATATTGTATGTGGATGACATACTGTTGATGGGAAATGATATAGAATTCTTGGAAAGCATAAAGGCCTACTTGAACAAGTGTTTTTCAATGAAGGACCTTGGAGAAGCTGCTTATATATTAGGCATCAAGATCTATAGAGATAGATCGAGATGCCTCATTGGTCTTTCACAGAGTACGTACCTTGACAAGATATTGAAGAAGTTCAAAATGGATCAGTCAAAGAAGGCGTTCTTGCCTGTATTGCAAGGTACGAGATTGAGCACGGCTCAATGCCCGACCACGGCAGAAGATAGAGAAAAGATGAGTGTCATCCCCTATGCCTCCGCCATAGGGTCTATCATGTATTCTATGCTGTGTACCAGACCTGATGTAAACCTTGTCGTAAGTTTGGTAGGAAGGTACCAAAGTAATCCCGGCATGGAACACTAGACAGCGGTCAAGAATATCTTGAAGTACCTGAAAAGGACTAAGGAAATGTTTCTTGTTTATGGAGGTGACGAAGAGCTCGTCGTAAAGGGTTACGTCGATGCTAGCTTCGACACAGATCTGGATGACTCTAAGTCACAAACCGGATACGTGTATATTTTGAATGGTGGGGCAGTAAGCTGGTGCAGTTGCAAGCAAAGCGTTGTGGCGGGATCTACATGTGAAGCGGAGTACATGGCAGCCTTGGAGGAAGCACAAGAAGCAGTCTGGGTGAAGGAGTTCATTACCGACCTAGGAGTCATACCCAATGCGTCAGACCCGATGACTCTCTTCTGTGACAACACTGGAGCTATTGCCCTTGCCAAGGAGCCCAGGTTTCACAGGAAGACCAGGCATATCAAGCGTTGCTTCAACTCCATTCGTGAAAGTGTTCAGAATGGAGACATAGAGATTTGTAAAGTACATACGGACCTGAATGTGGCAGATCCGTTGACTAAACCTCTCCCTAGAGCAAAACATGATCAACACCAGAACTGCATGGGTGTTCGATTCATCACAATGTAACTAGACTATTGACTCTAGTGCAAGTGGGAGACTGTTGGAAATATGCCCTAGAGGCAATAATAAAATGGTTATTATTATATTTCTTTGTTCATGATAATTGTCTATTGTTCATGCTATAATTGTGTTATCCGGAAATCGTAATACATGTGTGAATACATAGACCACAACACGTCCCTAGTGAGCCTCTAGTTGACTAGCTCGTTGATCAAAAGATAGTCATGGTTTCCTGACTATGGACATTAGATGTCATTGATAATGGGATCACATCATTAGGAGAATGATGTGATGGACAAGACCCAATCCTAAAGCATAGCTCAAAGATCGTGTAGTTCGTCTGCTATAGCTTTTCTGAATGTCAAGTATCATTTCCTTAGACCATGAGATTGTGCGACTCCCGGATACCGTAGGAGTGCCTTGGGTGTACCAAACGTCACAACGTAACTGGGTGACTATAAAGGTACATTACAGGTATCTCCGAAAGTGTCTGTTGGGTTGGCACGAATCGAGACTGGGATTTGTCACTCCGTATGACGGAGAGGTATCTCTGGGCCCACTCGGTAATGCATCATCATAATGAGCTCAATGTGATCAAGTGGTTGATCAAGGGATCATGCATTACGGTACGAGTAAAGTGACTTGCCGGTATCGAGTCTCGGGCAAGTAAGGTATCGATTGACAAATGGAATTGTATACGGATTGATTGAATCCTCGAGATCATGGTTCATCCGATGAGGTCATCGTGGAGCATGTGGGAGCCAACATGGTATCCAGATCCCGCTGTTGGTTATTGACCGAAGAGGCTTCTCGGTCATGTCTGCATGTCTCCCGAACCCGTAGGGTCTACACACTTAAGGTTTGGTGATGCTAGGGTTGTAGAGATATTAGCATATGGTAACCCGAAAGTTTTTCGGAGTCCCGGATGAGATTCTGTACATCATGAGGAGTCCTGGAATGGTCCGGAGGTAAAGATTTATATATAGGAAGTCCAGTTTCGGCCATCGGGAAGGTTTCGGGGGTCACCGATATTGTACCGGGACCACCGGAAGGTTCTCGGGGGTCCACCGGGTGGGGCCACCTATCCCGGAGGGCCCCGTGGGCTGAAGTGGGAGGGGAACCAGCCCACGCCCCCCTTGGGCCTTCCCCTGCGCCTAGGGTTAGAAACCCTAGGGGTGGGGGCGGCACCCTTGCCTTGGGGGGCAAGGCACCCCCTTGGCTGCCGCCCCCCTAGGAGATTGGATCTCCTAGGGCCGACGCCGCCCCTAGGCACCCTATATATAGTGGGGGGGGGAGGGCTGCGCACCCAAGCCCCTGGCCTCTCCCTCTCCCTCCCGTGACACTCCTCCGTCTCCCTGCGCTTGGCGAAGCCCTCCTGAGATCACCATTGCTTCCACCACCACGCCGTCGTGTTGATGGATCTTCATCAACCTCTCCTTTCCCCTTGCTGGATCAAGAAGGAGGAGACGTTTCCCAACCGTACGTGTGTTGAACGCGGAGGTGTTGTCCGTTCGGCACTTGGTCATCGGTGATTTGAATCACGTCGAGTATGACTCCATCAACCCCGTTTTCTTGAACTCTTCCGCGCGCGATCTACAAGGGTATGTAGATGCACTCCTGTCTCCCTCGTTGCTAGATGACTCCATAGATTGATCTTGGTGATACGTAGAAAATTTTAAAATTCTGCTACGTTCCCCAACAGGTTCACTGGTTCGGCTGCGGTGTGAGGCTGCCATCGCCGCAGAATAACAGGGGGAGTGGGTGAGTGGAGGGATGGTTTGGCCAGCGGTGGGAGTAGTATGGGGACGGTGAGGCCTCCGCGGCAGCACAGCCGACCACGGGAGGCAGGAGCATGCGGCACGACCGGCGCTGCTTTGAGCGGCTGGGGCAAGAAGACCAGAGGTTGAAGAAGCACTACAGCCGTGGATGGACATCGTTGACCACGCCGCGCCGAGAGAACCAGGGCGGTGGATGACGGCGAGGCCTACGAAGGGAATGACACGGAGCCAGGGAAGACATGGCAGTGGCTGCCCACGCGGTGGAGAGTACGAGGGTTGACTGGTCCGGCTGTCGTCTCCGGAAAATAACAGGAGGTGTGTGTGAGTAGAGGGCTAGACAGGCCAGGGATGCGAGTATGATGGGCCGTGAGACCTTCCCAGTAGCACTGCCGACCATGGGAGGCGGGAGCAGGCAGTTCCGATGGCGCTGGTTTGGGCAGCTGGGGCAGGAAGATCAGAGATTGAAGAAGCACGATTGCCGTTAGATTGACATCTAACGGTCTGATGCTGGTAGAGTCGATTGTTGACTAAGTTTCTTTTTTGTGAAACCTTGTGTACGCATGAACTTAGTAGGCCCACAAGTCAGCCACCAAATCTGTGGTAGACAACATAAAGCCCATTTGCTATTTTTTATAATTTGCAGCCCATTTGCTAATTCTGAAGTAATTTATTACAGCCCATTTTCTGCCCAGGACCATGGTCAAAAAGTCCAACCTTATTTTGCATATTTCGGTGGAGTCCGAACTGTTGTAATCCCGAAATGATAAACATTTTTCTAAGAACTTATTGATTTGCCAAAAAATCGTTTTGTTTTTGTAAGCAAATAGGACGTGGGACAATTTAGTTGGTTTAAGGGAAAACCAGTGGTAAAAAATCAGCGCTGGGTGGGAAAAACAACAAAAATAAGGATGTAAATATGAAAAGGGAATTTTATGTGTTTTCAATATAATGCTACGTGTATATGAACTAGTAAAACTATAGGTAGAGATTAGAAAACGGATGTAGGACATGCGTTTCAAGAGGAAAATAGAACTGGGCTGTGTGTTTGATTCAATAAAAAAACTGCCTGCGAATGTTGGAAGACAAAATATAACTAACACTGGCAGGTCAGAGGCCAGTAGATACCTGCTGGATCTTTGTGCCCCGTTGTCGTCATGGGCTGGGCCTGTTAAAAACAAAACAACTCTGGGCAATCTACAGCCCAGTTGAAACTTGCTCGACCTGAAAAAACAATATACGTGCTCAATAAACGAGAGAATTCTGCAAGTACAGACTGATAACTGGGATGCAACACGGATATTGTTTTTTTATCATGATAATAAGTGCATGCACTTGTTTCGAAAAAATTGGAGAACTGGAAATTCGAACGGCAGGTGCTTATGCTACCCATCAAATGAAAATCAGGTGCCTGAAAATTCGTTTCGAAACAAATGATTCAGTTTTATATCCACGTCGACCCTCGGCATGATGGTTGGAAGCAAATGCAAGTTCATACCAAAAGATCGTTAACAACAATACCAACTTGCGGACGACAAGGTAGTACAACTACCAATACCAAACTAACTTATAATCTTTTTACTCCTGGCCCTAGTGTTCATCTGGTAGAAAATCTTGCAGAGGACCAGCTCCCGCTCCTTCTCTTGCTCCAGGTCCCCGAGGTGGTACTGGTGCATCACCCAGTTGGTCCTCTGCTGGTCGAAGTTCTTGTTGGTGTACAGCACCAGAACCTTTTTTGTTGCCCGTCTGCCGGCCGTTGACCATCACCGGCAAGGTATTGCCGGTCTTGTGCCACATCGCATGCATGCCACACTCCAACTGTATCTTGCGACGCGTCCACGCGCCCCTTTTGAACGCCCTAGAATTGCGCTGGAAGAAATGCTTCCTTAGGCCACTCAGTGTGATACCTGCAGTATTGTGGAATACAGGTTTTAGTGTACCTAGTTGGCATTTTCATAACATCTTTGGCATGTTGCAGTCACTTGTTTCACTTTTTATTAACTGTCAAATTGTAATTGCTTCACCAGGTCTACGGCTAAAAAGAAAAATAGAGCTATAAACAAAGGAATATGTTTGTGCAAGTAGACGGCCGATCAGTGTCTTACCTGGAAGTTTCTCAGGTTGGGTGTAACATATGCCGTGCTCGCTGTCGATGGTTGGTATGAACAAATCGATGAGAGACTGAAATCTTGCGCTGTCAGCACTCACTTTGGCCTCAAGGTGCTCGATCAGCTCCTGATCCGTGGGATCGAACTTAACGCCAGCCGGCAGCATGGGCCAATCCTTCTTCGACTTGCATCGGTAATTCCAGTTATATGGTACTCAATGTATGATCAATCGACTGTTTAAAGTGAATGATGAAAGATTTCAACAGATAAGTAGTACTCCAAATCTGAAGTCCAGAATACCCGAACACGCCGTCGGGATTCTTGTGTCACCTCACATGCAGCGTGTTGTCACATCAATTCAATGTGTGGACATGATGAATAATTTAACCAGTCAACAAAGTGCCACGTGACTATGTGGCCGGTCAGTAGGGTGCAATACGGTGCTCTACAATGAGCTAGTGATCGCATAATCGCCGCAAAACTATATATAGTGACCATAAAGAGCGTATGTTACATACGTTGACCGCCAGTGTATTTTTCTCGTTTCAAGTTAAGCCATATTAATCGAAAAGGACGCAGTATGGACTACTACTACTAGTACTAGTACTGCTTTGATGTGTCCCATCAACTCGCCGAACGAGGAGAAGCTTGCTTTCTACGCCTCTCCCTCGCCCACGCGCGCGGTGGTTTGCAGGACGAGGAGAGGGTTTTGACTATAGCACCCTCGCGGTGGACGTGTAGCAGTTCAATCGGTGTCAGATTGCCACAAGCATATTGTACTATAGTATCATCATTGTTGGACCTTCCAAAGAGGCGAAGAGCCAAGTGCAAGGTTCACATGAGTACGAACTGTTGAACCTCCCGAAGAGGCAAAGAGCCAAGCGCAAGGTTTTATAGGAGTTGTCGTCCTAGTAGGAGTGTACTAGTACAACTATAGCGAACGATGCTACTGTATGATGCCGCCACGTCACGTATATCCAAAGCTGTGCCACCTTTTTTCTCAAAGAGCGTGTTGGAGCCCGTGCAACAACCACACAAGTTGCACGTACACATAACACATTTACTAGTAATAAATTCTAAAGGACAAATGCCAGTATGCCACACAAGTTCATCTCCAACTCATGTGATAAATTTGTGCACGACTAGTCTACATATATTCACAGCGCTACCATTCACAATTACCATACTCCACTTACACGTTATAGATGGGCTACATGTCCTCCTCTAGGTTCCAGTCCCAGGTGTTCTTCATGGATGGCACGATCCATAGCGGCGGGCAACGGGAATCATTGTCGCAGCTTTCTAGTCCGGTTCCACACGATGGAGACTCATCCAAGCTGAAGCGGCATAAATCAGGGATAGCGTGTCCCAGCATGTCGTTCATCCGGTGGTGCGCACTGAAGACACAACCATGCTTCATGAACGGCAGGCCTTCCGTGTCGTGCACAGAAGGTGGCATCCGCTTCACAATGGGGTAGCTGTCCCCGATGAAAAGCGAGTACTCTCCAAGAGTGTTCCTTGGCACCCACGTAGCATCACGGGGGTCGAACTCGCCGCCGTTCATCTAGTACACGCGGCATCCCAGATCTGGACACATGGTGACGTACATAGTCAAGGTCCATGCATAATAATGTTGTGCTCAAATGTGGCGGTCAGTAATACTGTGCAGCAAATAGTACTACTCCAGTATAGAGGAAGTAAAATAACCGGCTTATTATATATAGCCACTCTTGGCTGCATGGATGAGATAGTAAGACATGGAAAAAAATGGTGGCAGCTAGTGGGTTCAAGTCTTCAAGGGCCTAGCTAGCTATACGCGTCCTCCAAGGTAAAAAGTACTCCTACTAGTACTACAAAGTATACTACTCCTACTAGTACTACAAAGTATACTACTAGTACAACAATGAAAGAGAAGGCGAGAGGGTTAAAAAATGGAATACCTGGGTAGATGGTGACGGTCCGATCGTGGTAGATTATGTGACCATGTTGCACATCAGTGGTACCATGGGTAACGACTGCTAAGATAGTTGATCCCAATATGCCAAAGTCAGCTACAAGGTTCCAGGTTAGACTGAATCACGGATGCAAATGCACATCCAGGATCGGCGATCTTATTTTGATCGGGGGATGACTGGTCCCTGCAAAATAATGGAGTACCGTTAGGGATGCAAATGATGGTTTGTGCATTCCGTTTGTAATCTCCCGTACCATAGGATGTCAACCAGATGAAACAAGTCCCCTGGCTTGTCACCGCGAAGATGCGGCCTAGATGGCGCACGGTGTCTTCGAACGTGTAGGGGTACAAATCTGCCGCCGCCAACATGCGCCAGCCTCTGCCATTACTGCCTCCTGCATTGATGGCAATCCTTATGTCGAACACCGCAATGAGATAGTAATCGTCGTAGCCACGTCGCTTTGTCGGCGGGTCCGCAATTGCTATCTTCTTCGATCTCATGTAGGCATCATCATACGTATTCTTGCCCAGCCAGTTCGGAAGGCCGATCCCAATGGTGGAGAAGGGGTCTACCGGAACGGCTGCACTACTGTGGATGTTGTGCAAAATGATGGTGGTATCCGGCCGAAGGTATGCAAGCCAATTTTCGTTGGCACCGACCCAGACCTATATATAAGACGGTGGGCAGCGGAGAAATTACGGGATGGAAATGGAATAACTATGTACTACATGATCAAACTCCATTACTGACCTGCTCATCAGACAAAATCCGACTACCTCTCAATGTCGGCAACTCTAGCGGAGTCAACGTGCAACCATGGCCAGGGAGCGGTGGACTGTTCGAAGGATTGTCCCATGGAAGAACCTTCTCCTCGAGGATGCATGGAAGACCAACAAGCATGGCCTGTTTAAGCAGCGTCTTGAAAAAGTTGGTGCAGGAAGCACCGAGTCTTGCGGCGGTGAGGACGTCAGAGCGGCGTGCGATTTCTCCCACAGGATCGTCGTCCAAGGTCTCCCAGCCCCGAAGAGGTGGAGAACCGTCTGGCGAATCCATGGGAGCAGTGACGAACTGCCTTCTCTTCGGGGGGAGGGGAACTGGCGAGGAGGAGATAAGAGCGTAGTAACCGCAGGGCCTCGTCCCTTCCAACTATAGATCGTTCCTCAGCGAAGGGGTGAGGCTATTATTTACTACTAGTACTCCCTCCGATTCTTTTTACTCTGCGCATAAGAGCTGACCCAGATACCAAGGCAGGGGCTCGCTGCATGCTTTCTGGACGGAAATACCCCTGGCGCATGGATGGGAGGAGTTAGCAGCTATAAATGCCCCATGCAGCCCATTGGCTGTCCGCCCGCGTTCTCCTCTGTCTGCATGCTGCATGGATGTCTCCCTCTCTCTCACATGACTGCATGTGGTGGCGCTGGCCTATGAGAAGCTCGTGTGGAGATAGCAATCTTCTCTCCTGAAGTGATTTT
Organism: Triticum aestivum; assembly: GCF_018294505.1. NCBI lineage: Eukaryota > Viridiplantae > Streptophyta > Magnoliopsida > Poales > Poaceae > Triticum > Triticum aestivum. Next base: position 615,254,030 of record NC_057809.1, read on the forward strand.
TTTGAAAGAAAGGGATTATGGAACGTTATGGGATTGCATTATACTGTAAATAATAGCAATAGTAAGAAATTTTTGGCACTAGGTAGTAGTTTTTGGCATGGATTAAGAAATTTTGGGTATGTTTTTGCCATTTTTTGTACACGCCAACTAGTGTCAAAAAACGTCTTACATTATGTGATGGAGGACTACGTACTCATACTGTAGCAGTACTAGTACTACTTTTCTCAACTAGTAGTGCGATGTACTGTACTTCTAGTCTAGTCTAGTATAGTGCACCAGTTTTGAACTCTTGAATCTCAGGGCCAAAGAGCTACAGTTGGAAGTGGAGGGTACTACTGTTCTCTAGAACCATCGCTGTACTATCAATGCAGGGGAAGTACACATGCGTAGTGGCCTAGTGGGTACTCTCGGTGCTCTATTCAACCGCTCCTCTCACGCAGCTGGCCTACTCAGCCGCTCCTCTCACGCACACACTAGCAGCCTGTTTATCAGCGGCGGTTACTGCGGGGGCAGAACATTTGAGTTATTTGATACAGCGAGACTAGGCTTTTCGCTTCCATTTGTGGAGGTGTAATGGATCTCGTCAAACTTTGTTAGTAGTTCCTTCTTTATGAATGAGACGAAGCAAAGCTTTTGCCTCCGTTTCAAAAAAACACAGCAAGAGGAATTTCTTTTATAGTAGAGCCGATAATGGAGTGAAGTCCATGCATGCAACGCCACAAGCTACAGAGTAGTAGTAGAGCACTTTACGTACAGAGCCATATTGCACAGTTCCCAATGCCCCGCCAGGCTTTTCCGGCTCCTCAGGCTTAATTGGGAGGCTCTAGTTTAAATATGCTACTAGCTGGAAGCTGCAAGCGAGGTGCGGCTAGGGCGAGCAAGCGAGCCACAGGATGCTGGGAAGGAAAACCCGTTCACGTGGCTAGGTTGTCCAGTGCACCCAGATTGTGGGGCCGCACGTCCGTTTGACTTCAAAACTCAAACTACCCGTGTAAAATATTGGCTCGCAGCGAAGTGTAGTAGTACTATTTTTTTAAAAAAAAAGGCCGCTGTGCGTTCGGCCGGGATCGAACCCACAAAACGAGGTATACACTCCCACGACCACTAGTAGTACTCGTTGGAGTACAACGCAACCTAGAATCGTCTTTTGTCGCTAGTAGTACGCACATTGTTCCTTACAAGAAACCCCTAAGAGCATGGTTAATAGTATAGCCAGCTGCTGGCTATAAGCCAGTGCCATGTCATCTACAGCTCATCTTATAGCCAACATGTAGTAGTAGTTTATTTCTTATAGCCCGCTGACTCAGCTCTATTGTACTTGCTCTAATAATGCAAGAAACCACTAAAATGCCAAGAAACTACTACCACTTGCATACGTGGCAGACTTAAGATAAGACTACCTTATCAACCATTGTACATGCTCTTACCAACAACAACCTCGAGTGACCTCCTACCTCCGGCCCGTCCACCTAGTCATCCTCGGCCATGGGACGCAGCTACTGCCGCCGGCAGAAGGCGAGGTCAAAACCGCCGGCGGTGCGGAGCCCATGTTGCGGCAGCTCGGTTGCCAGCTCTGTCCGGCGCTCGCGGCCGCTAGCTAGCCAAGATAGCTCCGTCCAGCTGCTTGTCTGCAAGGTTTGCTAGCTAGATTCGCAAGGTAGCGCGGCGGCTTGCTCGCGCGCGCCGCGCTAAGGCCAGCCATCTAGCTTGAGCGAAGGCCAGCGCGGTGGCTTGCTCGCTCGTGAGTCACGCTTGGGCCAGCCTGCCAACCCGTGCGGAGGCCAACGCGGCGTCCGACCCGTCCGGCGGAGTGGCGGCCAACTCGCTCATCACCGGTGCCACCGACGAACACGCATCAATACTGTTTGAAGTAATGTTCAGGAAAAATAATGATTTGAGGGGGAATAACGGGATAGAAGGTCAGATGTGGGTCCCTCGTGTCAATGGTCAAACAAAATGTGTTGGTTTAAGCTGCCTCGTCAGCACGGACATGTGGGCCAACCCTGTCATAAATGGGTTTAAACGAACCTAATCGGTGGGAGTACTAGATAGTTTTTGGCGTGGATTAAGAAATTTTGGGTATGTTTTTGCTATTTTTTGTACAATAGATTCCTCCTAGGGCTGGTTGAAAGTGGTAGTTTTTTTGTTAAATACTCTACATATTGTAAGTAGGAGTGAAAGTTAAGCTTTGGAAGCCAATAAGCAAGGCTAGTTACATAGTGCATATGTGTACATGATTGAAAGTAAATATCAACCATGAGTGACTAATATCTTGATGGAAACTCGAAACTATGGAATACTAGGAAAAGAAATGCATGGTTGGAAATATTAGCAATGTTCATGTCTGTTGCAACGAATCATAATTAGAATAATACTTATTCACAAACTTGGTACAACACACTCTAATTTTGATATACATATGTCACTAGAGATATATTATGTTTCAATTAGAATATATTCCTTGGGCTGTTTTGGCGAGGTCAGGGAGGGATGTGGTTGGTTTTAAGATACTAATTATGGGTTTTTCTGCAAATTGGTAGACAAGTGGGATGTTGGTGAGAAAAGGCGACAACTTACCTCACAATCGTTAGATGTAGATCTAATGGTCAGAAACGACGGATGGCAGACACACCAGCATCACCAACTTAGTCTTGTGTAGGAGTACTAGCAAGATCCGTGCATTGCACGGAACATCAAGATGCATTTTTTATAAAACACTTGTTGTGATTGACCCTTGCAGGAATAACCCCATGTGTAAAAACTAATGATATCTCGAGAAATATGAGATAAGGTGAAGAGGAGTGGGGTGTGGTGATGGTTGGTGGTCGAACTGAGCGGAGGCATGGGGATTGACAACGCCGGCAGCGGCCACCAGGCCAGTTTGTTCCAGAGGCTTCCTTTCTTAATTGCTCAACAATGAGGTTTGTTGGAGATAAGGATGAACGAGGGAAGGCCTTGTATGCAAATGTGGAGAGGGGTGCGGCTATCTTTTAGTTTAATTTCCATCCGTCAGATATAGATCGGGCGGTCTATATTGCAAGATGGCACACGTACCATCATCACCAACTCGTTTTTTTATAAGAGAAGAAATATAAGTATGGAGATACAAACGTATTATCGATACTTGCTTCTGTAAACTAGCATCTACATTCTATTCAACGCCTCGGCATGTGGGGCCTTAGCACAATGACTTCTCGACTGTGTAAAACGAAGATTTTCCCGTCGCCGACAAGGAGGGGGTGACGGCGGCGCGCTTTTTGGCTTGCTCTAGTCCTAGTAGTCATACTAGGTGGTCTAAGCACGTGTAGATTTATTCTTTTTCACGTCTCGTGTTCGCTGTACTGCCACGACTGTTCATGAATAGACGGTAAGTTATTCACGGGGAAACCCTTGTTGGGCATGTTTGCGAGAGAGAGAGAGAGAGAGAGAGAGAGAGAGAGTGCGTGTGTGATATGTTAGAGACTGAGGCAATGATAACAGATTCTTTGTGTCTATGTGTGTGGAGGATAGAGAGAGACATGTACATGGGGCTTTTTGTTGTGTAACGTGGAGACACATATACATAATTAGAGAGTGAGTGTGTGAGATACACATGCAGACATGAGGAGAGATGAGGATCCAGGTAAATGGGTGTTTGTGCGTGTCTGTGTGTTTGTGCATGCATTTGTGTGTGAGAGGGAGAGAGTGTATGTGGAGTAGAGAGACCACTGATGATGTAAACCTAGTATAAGGGAAGGGGGATGGTGTGACATGTGTAGTAGCGAGATAGCACGGGTGCGGGTGGGGGGCAGACTATTTGGAAAAGACATCGAGTGTGTGTGGGGGAGAGGGGTGTGAGAGCGAGAGAAAGAGAAAGAGAGAGCTAGCACCGGAGAGAGAGAGGAAGAGAGGGGGCGAGAGGGGTCGTTTGTGTCCATAAATGGCGTATAGATAGGGAGACAATGTTGATGTTGTCCGAAATTGGCCTATGAACGGAGACGCAAGGGAAGCGAGTCATCGTGTGTGTGATAGGAACTTCATGCGAGAGCTAGAATAGATGGTGTAGAGAATAATGTGCGAAATCGAGAACGATTATACATTAGGGAGCTATGCAAAGAGTCACGACATATATGTATACAGGGAAGGAGCTGGGGCGGGTCCGCATGTGGGAGGGATAGAAAGAGGAGAGTGGTGCACAAGGAGACAAAGTGTGCTTGTTTGGAGTGGGGGTGGTGTGTGAGGTGAGTGCGCGAGAACCACATAACTAGGGAGATAGACGTTTGGGGGCGACGTTTTGTGTGTATAGGAAATATACACTCTACATAGTGTGTGTGCTTGGGTAAGAGAGATAGCGGGAGACCTAGAGAGTGAGGGAAGAGATGTGTGCATGCCCGAGAGACAAAGTGATAGAGACCTATGTTGGGGTCCGGACTTTACAAGAGAGAGGGGTGTTAATTTGCTCGTGTGTTGATGTTTGGGGGAGAGAACGACTTCTGTGTGTGTGTGTGGTGGGGGGGGGTTGACTTCAGATAAAGAGTGAGGTGTCTATATTTGAGGGACTTTAGCGCAATTGAGATATTGTGCACTCATGGTTGATCAATTTGTTTCACAGTTTGTACTATGAGATAACGATACTTTTGAACATGTGTGATATACCTTGATGTACCAGAATTACAAACCTAAGATTGGAATTTTGGAATTCGACTCCATCATTAGCTTTTGTAATTCATTTAAACGGAGGTACAGTGTTTAAGCTGGGATTTCGTGATTTCAAATTCATATATCAAACATAGAGATATACACATACGGGCATGTTCAAACTTTATAATCATCCACTTTATTCATACACATACACATTTTTGCTTTTGTCATCATATTTAGGATAAACACATTTGGAATTTCATTTGAATTGGACCGTATGATGGTATTTGCTTGTAGTAGCTCAATGATCCATATTTGAATTGAATGGGCAATCTAAGTTTCGAGTTGGAGACACTGATTTTCAAAACTTGCACATTTTTTTGCATGCAAAACAAACAAATTGTCGTCCATGATATCATAGTCGGCCGTACGAGAGCAGAATACTTATAATTTTGGGCGCCAAAAGCTTTCAAACTTCCCGCTCACATTGAAATATCACGTGCGCGAAAGTTTAGCCCTACGATATTCCTGTTTTACCCCTGCCACATGAACGGAAAAGGGCTGCTTTGGTAACTCCATTGTTTTCCCCTCTTTGCCCCCAACATTCTTCCCTAGAGCCCCTCCCCTTCCCCTCCCCGACCCCCCCCCCCAACCACGGCAAGCCACCGAATCTAGTCCTCCGCCGCAGCGGTGGACCTCACACCCCGCCGGATCTACCTTCCGCACCTTGGAACCCCAACTGCCAACTCACCACTTCACCGGAGCCGCTTCAGCGACTGGCTTGTCCACCGCTCCAGATCTCCTTGACCGCTATCATGGTCCACCGCACCGGATCTGCTTAACCGGCGCCCTCGTCCACCACAGCATAGGCCCTTCACTGACTACCTCGTCCGCCCCTTCGCTGGCCCTTCATACAAGCCCTCGTCCGCCGCAGTAGATCCGCCTCACCGAAAGCACTGTACAACGCGCCCGCGGAAGCCTTCGTCCACTGCACCGGACCCGCTCCACGGACGCCATATTCAACTCCACCGGCCCTGCTTTACCGACGCTGCAGCCTCATCAGGTTATTTCGATTTGTACTCCTTCGGTTTTTCTCTTTATCGTGCAACTGTTCACTTACCACAGATGAGCTTTCTTGTATGTCGACAGGCGCCGCAACCGTAGCACCGGAGCCGCTTCAGTGACGGCGACAGCCGGCCCAAACTCAACCGCAACACGAGCACCATCGACGATCCTTAGCTATCAAGTATGACAACGATACCCATACGCCACCGAGAATTAGGTACTATTATCCAACGGTCGGCACCTACGTTCACTTTCCTAGCATAAGCACCGCACCTTTGAATTTCAGGGCATCATTCAGTTTTTCATGAGACGCGTTATTCTGCTTGTACCTGTAGGGCCATACTTCTGGCAGTGAACATGTTACATGTGCTAAATTACATACTAGTGCACATATAGTTAATATGCTTTAGTTTTGTTATGATGCCACCTGTTGGTTCCATCATACTGCTTAATGTTCTCTATGCTTAATTACACATCAGCAAACTAGCATGTGGTTCCATTGCTTTTTGTTTGTTTTACCCTACATTTTCTGATGCTAGCTATTACATCACTGCTCCGAGCCTCTGTTCATTACTTGTTTGTGTGTTCTTGATCTTCCCAAGTTGCATGACTAATTTGATGCTTCTATTAATTATGGAGCTGCCAACCCCATCAAGCAAAATATTTGTTCTTTTGGGGCTGGCACCTCGAACAAGCATAAAAATAGAGGGAAGCAGATATACTCCCTCTGATTCTATTTACTTTGCGCATAACTCTTGACCCGCATACCAAGGAGGGCACTGGTTTAATTTTTCTGGACTAATTTGCCAATTAATTAGGGCAGAGGCGGATGGGGCGGGGCACAAAAGGAAACCAGTGCTAGGAATCGGCAACGCGCAGACTAATACGAGAAAACTGAGAAAAAGTTATACACAAAGTAAAAAGAATCGGAGGGAGTATTGTCGTGTATGCACACACCCTTCTTTCATTAGTTTAGATGAACCATTGATGATCAATTCGGACCAGTGCATGCGATTAAAATTAATTTTACCTACATAGATGGTGCAAAATAAACTACAACAACTAGATTTGGAACCACGGGATGCTGACGATATCTTCAAAGAATATTGCAACAGCAGCTAGGCTTCACGGCAACATATGGTAAGCCAGTGTGTTTTTAGTACATGTGAAATGTAATGCGAGTGGGCTGCTTTCTTGGCTTGTGCCCTCAACGTGTAATCCTACCGAATTACAAATAGTTCAGTTGTCTGCTTTGCTGTATTGCTTGATTCGAATGCTTATTTGTTGTTACGCTATACCTGAGTTGGCCAATATGTCAGCAGTGCCTGCTGTACTATCGTAAAGAATTGCATGCCTATTTCATTTGAGTCCTTAACTTTTCCTCTCAACTTCATCACAGGACTGTCTTCGTAGTTTATATGAGGCCACACTGTTAAGTGCTTTCTCAGATTATTTCAACTGCTTAGATGCCTTGGCAACTTAAATATAGCGCTTGTACACTCCCTTTCAACTAGGGATGTCAACTAGGTCCGGTTTAATCCCGATTAAGGTCCACTAGTGGTATGATAGTTCAAAATAGTTTTTGTTTTTTTGAGGAAAATGAACTAGGGAGGTAGCAAAAACTAACTAGATGGGACTGGTGGATTTTGTTTATTTGCCACTTACATCCCTAGTTTCATCTTACCATTTTAATTTCTTTTCGGCTGATGCTGCTTCGAACCATTTAAATATAGTTTGCCATGCTTGGCAATAATTCGTCTGTCGTTTACCATGTAAGCTTACTGCCTGGATCATACGATAACTATCTCTTACTGATGTCGAGCGGAAACCTTTCAGAATGCCGTTCACACTAGGACACAATGTACAACCCCAGAATCTATTTGTGGAAACAGTGCGCCATCCATGTTACCACATGGTAGCAGTTCAGAGGCAACACCGTCGGAGAGCAGTCTGAGCACAGATATTATAGTGCTTGAGGCTCTACTAGAGGCAGAAAGAGATGGTGTGGCTACCATGAATGAGGTAATATTTATCTTGAGGCTGGAAATTACGGAATTAGCGGCACACATTATGCAAGCAACCCAAGAATTGGAGGAAGTAAGAATGTTGCATTTGAAGACAGAGGAGGTCCTGCTGTTTCTACTATCTGAAGCCCAAGATAATCCCGGTTCTTCTTTAGATACCAGTTGAAATTTTCATTAGATTATTGTACTTGCATGTTGTGTCATGTCTCTGAATGGATTATGTTGCAAGACCCCCTATGTTGTCCATGTGTTGTAATGATCCGAATTTTTTAGGCGAGGTAATCCTCAGAACTTGTATGATTGACATAAGGTGAACTATTTGTCGTGTGAGCATATTTGTATTGGATGAAATAACTGTTTGACTCAGAGTGTATCCAACCTACTGAATTCGAAGATCACGGCATTTCTAAATCATAATCATATATAAAGGTGGAATAAATCCTTGTTGTGGTTTTGAAGAAATAAATAACAAAACGTTTAATTATCTGTGGATATTCGTAATCGAATACAAATTGGATTTGAATTTAGTTTGCCAGGTCCCAGGGCAAACGTGAATGCTAATTCTCTCAAGTTTTGAACGAAGTGGCTAAACACCCACTATAATTTGTGGGCTGCTCGAAGCAAGTGTTTGCGAGATGGAAATTACTGTCTACCCCTGACACTTGACATCCTTATCAACAGGATTTACATTTCTGTCGATAGGGGTAGACTAGTAACTTCAATCAGACGTGACACGACGGCCTCTGAGCCCATTCAGACACGGTGGACGCTAAACGTGGGCGGCAAAACACATTTCATTCAAGCTCGTCCGAAAGACATGTGTCTCTTCCTCCATTTCCCCATTCATACACGGTGGGTGGCAAAACAAACTCTCCTCGTCCGAAATCGATGTAGGCTTATATTTTAAATAGGGGCACATGTGTAACTTCCATCAGACGTGACACAACAGCCCTACCTGTCAGCCCCGTTCATACACCGTGGGCGCCAACCGTGGGCGGCAAAACACCCTCTCCTCGCCCGAAATCGGTGTAGGCTAATATTTTAAATAGGGGTAGATGTGTAACTTCCATCAGACGTGACACAACCATCCTACCTGTCAGCCCCGTTCATACACCGTGGGCACCAACCGTGGGCGGCAAAACACCCTCTCCTCGCCTGAAATAGTTATTGGCAAATATTTGGGAGATGCGAGATTTCCGTCCTATCCCCAACCGACGCGATGTCCGAAATTTTAAACGGGGGATAAGTTCGTAACTTTCCCCCATTTCAGAGAAGCGCGTCCCAAAGTTTGAGATCCCCCCTCCCCTCCATTTCCCCATTCATACACTATCGGCGGCGCGACAACCTCCGCATTGCGGCCAGCCTCCTTCGTCCGCCACCCCATCCTCCACCTTGCCGGAGCCGCTACCCCTACCCCATCGTCCACTGCAAGAGATGGATGTCTCTCATCCACGGCGCTGGACCAACATCCTTTCATCGCCTCCTCTCGCTTCATCGGCGCCGTTGTCCACCTTTCCGGTGCCGCTCTTACGACCGCCTCGTCCATGGCAATAGGATATATGCCCCGACCCGGCCGTCTGCCGTCTAAAGTCTTCTTCCCCGCCGCTGACAGCCATCGCACCCGCAGCACCCTCACCGTATCAGCAGAGGCCTACATGGCGTCGCAAGAGAGGTGGTACTCTTCCATATGTGCTTAAGTTATTGATCTCACCCGAAAAATAGATCGTAATTTGTTTACTGTACTTTTCTTGTCCGTACCAAATCGTAGTGGCTAGTTGAAAGCAAACATTGGTTGCGAAGTAGCTTTGTCCGGTTTGCACCTTCAGATCCGCCATGGCACGGGCACTATACTCGTAAAGCTTATGGTTTCCCCCTTTATATTCACTACCATCATCGTAGGTGCTTCGTGTCGTGCTAGCACTACTCCTCAAGACCTCAACCCAAAGCTTACGTGTTGAAATACGAATCTGATATGATGCTCATATCACTAAAATAGAGAACATTTAATTGGTCACCTAATGTTCCTATATTCATTTCAAAAAGTATGTGTGCCACCCACTGGTCCAGCTAGTTCCACGTTCCTGATTTTTCTCTTGATGCTTAGGGTTTTCCCCTTTTATCTACTCTACTATGATCTGCGTAGGTGCTTTCTGTCGTACTAGCATTACTCCACCCTTCAAGCTAAACAACACAACACTCAGAATTCGAAAGCTTAGTTGTTCAAATATGATTGTGATATGATACTGATATTAGTTAACCGACACTTGAGTTTCCAAATGCATGTCGCGACATATAGAGAGACAGCATAATTGCATTTCTTTGTCACTTGTTGACCGTACTTTCTTGTCCATACCAAATCTTAGTTGTTATTTCAAAGAAAACATCGGTTGCTAACTACCCTTTGCGCGGTTTGCAGCTTCAGATCTGCCATCCCACTGCCACGGTCAACACTGTACTCATCATGCTTATGTTTTCCCCATTTTATGATGACCACAATCAGCCTACGTGGTTCGTGTCGTAATAGCACTGCTCCACCCATCGAGCTAAACAAGCTTAGTTGTACAAATTCATATCTGATATTATTTCTGATATTAGTAAAACTAAGAGATGTTTAATTGGTTAGCTAAATGTTCCTACTTTAGTTTCGAAATGCATGTGAGCCACATATGGAGAGACCGGAAAGAATAGTATTTCTCTGTGCGCTCTGGTTCATCATGGGTGGCCAACCGACATTGTATTAAAAGACTTGTAATATCTTCAATTTGCTTGCTCTTCTGCTCTTCTTTAAGATGATATTCTTCTCTTGCGGTCGACTGGTCAGGTCAAGTTGTTCTCCCTTAGTATATTTTGAATCTGTCAGGTCAGGTCGACTTGTTCTTCTTTACTATATGTTGAAGCTATCATCTGCGAAGTGTCATCACTTCTGGAGCTCTCATATTTTGAGTAGTAGGCCACATTATATTAATGCACACAACAAATTACAGCATGCATGGCATCTTTTAAAAGAATTGCAGAGATAGCATAAAGGGGTTTTCAGGGAGGCAATATTGGATTAGAATCACTTCTGCATTACAAAGAAAATCTCACTTGTTTTTATGTTTTCATGCATGTCAGATATTGAACATTATCAAAATGAATATGAGAATGGGCGCACAAGAGGAATATTGCGGAATGATCCACTGCCTAACAAACTTGGCATGTTGGAGGATGGCCTATCTTATTCACCCATCAAGGTGCTTGCTCTAACTTTGCAAAGTTGTATTGGTCGCACATATTTTGCTTCTGACCTCTTGCATTACTTCTACTTTGTTACACCATCTGCTTAGTTTAAGCATCATATATGAGTATATGCCATACCTATCCATTTTTGGTACCTATTCCATGTGTCGTCACACTATATTTTTCCAATCAAATGTTGTTCTTTCGTAATAGGTGTCCAAAAGGAAGAGGGTGAGTGCAGGTCGTCAAGGAGTACAAACTAGGTATTTGGAAAAGGTAGTGATACCTGTTAAATCAGATAGATCAGCAGCCACAGAAAACACAGGCCTAACTGTACCACACTTTACCCCTACTCCAGTGGCCAAACCCCTATTAGAACTGCTGGGAGCCCAGCGTCAGGTACTGTCTATGATATCAATTCAAAATTTGAACTCCTAAATTTCTGCTTGTGCCTTACCTTCTCTCTTGTATGAAAACTAATTTCAGATGAATCTCCTTGCTCAAAGGATCATACGATCTCAAAACAATAATGGGCTCTGCATTGCTCTTGTCAGTACCTCTCTCCCTTTTGCCTTGTAACGCTGTACTTAATTAATTGCTATTTGATTATGTATCATCAGTCTGCACCTGAGCTTCATTATCCTCTGTTTCTTCTAATATTATTTGATCTATATTTACTCTTTGAAAAATGTAGAATAATGGCAACGCTTATAAAGAATTTTCTTTTGGGAATTTATTGAATTATCCTTCCATCAACATGGAGAATGGCTTTGTCCAACCCGTGTTAACATGTAATGTAAGTTCATCCTTCTCAAGCCTTCAAACTTTGATCTAGTATAGATTTGGATATGCATCATTTCCTCCACTGTTGTTTGCTTTGCTATTTACATCTGATTGGATGTTTGCAACAACTACCAGTTTCAAATTGTAGTTGTAAAAACATGTTCCTTATGCAGAACAGATCCATTTATTTGCTTATATAATTGTGAAACCTGTTGCGTGTCTCCTTGTTTCTCTTTCAGACTCGTATCTCTTACGCCAGGCAGAACTTTAGGGAAGATAGTGAGCCAAACCATCTTGAGGACAACGAGATGACCCCAAGGTCCTGTCTTGATGAAGACAGTGAGTTAAAGCTACTCACCAGCAGGTATGAGACAACCTCTGTGCAGTCGCTGCCTCAATCAGTTCGACTTCTTCAGTCTCGACTTAAAGCGGAAAGGCTTGCTTCAGCTCAGCTCCGACTTGAAGTCAAAGATGCAATGAAGATGTCAGAGGACTGCCGTGCGCACCATCATGCCTTAAATCTAGTGTTGATGCATCTATCGTTGACACAACTGAGGTCTACTCAGCTTCTTCAGCTGTTTGGGGGGGGGGGCGACCTGGCCAGGCCTAGTGCCTTCTGAAGTGCTCTCAGTTTTGTATATTCTTTTGTCGGGACGTTTATTTGCACTGGTGGCAAACTTTGATGCCCAGTGGATGTAATATGTGTGATAGCCGTGATAGCCTAGCGTAAGTTGCTTGCTTATTTATTTCCTTGTTTGCTTCTAGTCATTGCAGTTCTTTTTCCATGGTTTGCTAGTGGCTGCAATAACCTATTTTTTAAAACTAGGCCACAATAACCATGGCCTAATATTTATTGTAGTGACACTGGGCCTCCTACGGGTCGTAGAAACAGTGGGCCTTCTACGGGCCGTAGAAACAGTGGGCCTTCTACGGGCCGTAGAAACAGTGGGCCTTCTACGGGTCGTAGAAATAATGGGCCTTCTACAGGACGTATCATCAATGGCCCTTATATGGGCAGTATGATCGATGGCCAAACATGGGCCAATAACAGGCCGCATTATGGCCGTAAATGGGCTAGAGTTGGAATCGTCCGTTCATGGGCCGACCATAACGGGCCATCGTTAATAGGCCGTATTTGATGACGCTATGAAAACGGCCCAACATATTAACAGACCACAAACGGGCCGACTGTAACCACGGGCTGAATTTGGCCCACAAGAAGAAAATGACAGTAACGGGCCGTAAGTAAACGAATCCTGGAAATGAGCCCAAGAATAAATGGGCTCTGAGAAGGCCGAAAGATATCATGGGCTGGAAATGGCCCAACGGAATAATGGGCCGTTAATGGGTATAAAGTGATACACTATTCATTACGGGCCAGTTTCACCACGGGTCGTAAATGGGTGTGAAGTGATACACTATTCATTACGGGTCAGTTTCACCACGGGCCGTTAATAGGCCAAGAGTTACATAGGGCCTCATATGGGCCGAAAGATGTCATGGGCCAGAAGTGAAAATGGGCTGGAATCATATTGGGTGGCCCAGATGACGCTACTGGGCCTAATTTGGATAGGGCGTAACGGGCCTTGGGTTAGCGGGCTGTAAATGGGCTATATGCGAACATGCCGTTAACAGGCTTTACATGGGCCGGTCTGCCACCTTTTGACCAAGTCAAACGGGTCGGCCTTTTCACAGGAATGGGTTCTCTGTTGGGCCGTGCCACGTGTAGACATATCATAGGCGCCTATCTGACCCACTGACGAGCCGACACGTGTTTCGTCCGGCCAATAAGAATTTTACACGTGGAAATTTCCCATTGGTCGGGGCTGTTAACGGGTTATCGGATCCAAAACCCGACCCGATAGCTTAACGGCATTCCGTTACGGTGGATGCCACGTGTCGGTCACCCTTGACGAAAGCACTTCTGTGACGCGCGATTTATCGTCATGGAAGTGGACACTTCCGTGATGATAATTTTGGTAATGTCATGGAACACTTCTATGACAGCACAGGTATGACTATCTTGATTCTGTCATAAATTTGTCATGGATGTATATGCATGGCAAAAAAGCGACCTACCGTGACAAACACGTATCATCACGGAAGTGTATTTTTTTTGTAGTGATATCTCTCAACTCGGGTATTTGCTTGAAATATTAACTTCAACTCCTGGAACATCTCATATGGTCCATGACGTTCAAAACGTCTTTGAAGTCCTGATTCTAAGCCGTTTAAGCATGGTGCACTAAACTATCAAGTAGTCATCATATTGAGCTAGCCAAACGTTCATAACATCTGCATCTGCTCCTACAATAGGTTTGTTACCTAGCGGTGCATCAAGGACATAATTCTTCTGTGCAGCAATGAGGATAAAGCTCAGATCACGGATCCAATCCGCATCATTGCTACTAACATCTTTCAACTTAGTTTTCTCTAGGAACAAAAAATAAAACAGAGGAGCTAAACGCGAGCTATTGATCTACAACATAGATATGCTAATACTACCATGACTAAGTTCATGATAAATTAGTTCAATTAATCATATTACTTAAGAACTCCCACTTAGATAGACATCCCTCTAATCATCTAAGTGATCACGTGATCCATATCAACTAAACCATAACCGATCATCACGTGAAATGGAGTAGCTTTCAATGGTGAACATCACTATGTTGATCATATCTACTATATGATTGTGGCTCGACCTTTCGGTCTCAGTGTTCCGAGGCCATATCTGCATATGCTAGGCTTGTCAAGTTTAACCTGAGTATTCTGCGTGTGCAAAACTGGCTTGCGCCCATTGTAGATGGATGTAGAGCTTATCACACCCGATCATCACGTGGTGTCTGGGCACGACGAACTTTGGCAACGGTGCATACTCAGGGAGAACACTTTTATCTTGAAATTTAGTGAGAGATCATCTTATAATGCTACCGTCAATCAAAGCAAGATAAGATGCATAAAAGATAAACATCACATGCAATCAATATAAGTGATATGATATGACCATCATCATCTTGTGCTTGTGATCTCCATCTCCGAAGCACCGTCGTGATCACCATCGTCACCGGTGCGACACCTTGATCTCCATCGTAGCATCATTGTCGTCTCGCCAATCTTATGCTTCTACGACTATCGCTACCGCTTAGTGATAAAGTAAAGCATTACAGGGTGATTGCATTGCATACAATAAAGCGACAACCATATGGCTCCTGCCAGTTGCCGATAACTCGGTTACAAAACATGATCATCTCATACAATAAAATTTAGCATCATGTCTTGACCATATCACATCACAACATGCCCTGCAAAAACAAGTTAGACGTCCTCTACTTTGTTGTTGCAAGTTTTATATGGCTGCTACTGGGCTTAGCAAGAACCGTTCTTACCTACGCATCAAAACCACAATGATAGTTTGTCAAGTTGGTGTTGTTTTAACCTTCGCAAGGGCCGGGCGTAGCCACACTCGGTTCAACTAAAGTTGGAGAAACTGACACCCGCCAGCCACCTGTGTGCAAAGCACGTCAGTAGAACCAGTCTCACGTAAGCGTATACGTATTGTCGGTCCGGGCCGCTTCATCCAACAATACCGCCGAACCAAAGTATGACATGCTGGTAAGCAGTATGACTTATATCGCCCACAACTCACTTGTGTTCTACTCGTGCATATGACATCTACGCATAAAACTTGGCTCGGATGCCACTGTTGGGGAACGTAGTAATTTCAAAAAAAATCCTACGCACACGCAAGATCAATGGTGATGCATAGCGATGAGAGGGGAGAGTGTTGTCTACGTACCCTCGTAGACCGTTCGTGGAAGCGTTATATCAACGCGGTTGATGTAGTCATACGTCTTCACGATCCGACCGATCCAAGTATCAAAAGAACGACACCTCCGAGTTCTGCACACGTTCGGCTCAGTGACGTCCTCACCTTCTCGATCCAGCAAGAGGGGCGAAGTAGTAGATGAGTTCCGGCAGCACGACGGCGTGGTGATGGTGTTGGTGAAGAACAATTTCCGCAGGGCTTCGCCTAAGCACTATGAAAACTATGACGGAGGATAAACTAGAGGGGACGGGGTTGCCGGCACACGGCTTGGTGTTTCTTGATGTGTCTTGGGTGCTAGCCCTGCCCCTCTATTTATATGTTGAGCCTTGGGGTCGAAACTTGGAGTATAAGCCTCCACAAAGTCGGTTTCACCCGAAAGGCAAGAGTCCTTCTCGGACTCCAGGGCCAGACGCCAGGGTTCCAGGTGTCTGGACCCAGAAGCCAGGGACCCTGGCGTCTGGCCCCTAGACTCCGCAAAACTTCCTTCTGCGCTTTCCAAAAACCTCATGGGCTTTCCCCTTTGGTCCAGATAAAGTGTTCTCGTGCCCAAACATTTTGGGAAACATCCAAAACCCCTTCCGGTGAATTCCGGAACCCTTCCGGAGATCAAACACTACTAGCCACATATCAATCTTTACTTCCAGACCATTCCGGAGTTCCTCGTCATATCCGTGATCTCATCCGAAACTCCGAACAATATTCGGTCACCAACATACATAACTCATAGTACTATATCATCAACGAACGTTAAGCGTGCGGACCCTACAGGTTCGAGAACTATGTAGATATGACCGAGACACCTCTTTGGTAAATAACCAATAGCGGGACCTGGATGCCCATATTGGTTCCTACATATTCTACGAAGATCTTTATTGGTCAGACCGCATAACAACATACGTTGTTCCCTTTGTCATCGGTATGTTACTTGCCCGAGATTCGATCGTCGGTATCTCAATACCTAGTTCAATCTCGTTACCGGCAAGTCTCTTTACTCGTTCCGTAATACATCATCCCGCAACTAACTCATTAGTTGCAATGCTTGCAAGGCTTATAGTGATGTGCATTACCGAGTGGGCCTAGAGATACCTCTCCGACAATCGGAGTGACAAATCCTAATCTTGAAACATGCCAACCCAACAAGTACCTTCGGAGACACCTGTAGAGCACCTTTGTAATCACCCAGTTACGTTGTGACGTTTGGTGGCACACAAAGTGTTCCTCCGGTAAACGGGAGTTGCATAATCTCATAGTCATAGGAACATGTATAAATCATGAAGAAAACAATAGCAACAAACTAAACGATCAAGTGCTAAGCTAACGAAATGGGTCAAGTCAATCACATCATTCTCCTAATGATGTGATCTCGTTAATCAAATGACAACTCATGTCTATGGTTAGGAAACTTAACCATCTTTGATCAACGAGCTAGTCAAGTAGAGGCATACTAGTGACACTCTGTTTGTCTATGTATTCACACATGTATTATGTTTCTGGTTAATACAATTCTAGCATGAATAATAAACATTTATCATGACATAAGGAAATAAATAATAACTTTATTATTGCCTCTAGGGCATATTTCCTTCAGGTTGGAGGCGGAAGAGGCTCGCCGGTGACGAGAAATGCGGGAGGGGAGTGGGGAATTGCGGGGCTCGGCGGCGGCGGGGATAGGGTTTCGACCCGCAAACGTGTTGCGAACCCGTAGATATACTGGTCGGGGCGGGCGATTTGCAGGCCGCGGTAAAAAAATTTACGGGTCGGGCGAGTATGTGGGGTCTGTTCTGGCCGCAAAATTGGGCCGAGCCCGTATACTCGCCAGAATTATGTGGGTTTGCGGCTTCTGTGGGGTCTGCTAGAGTTGCTGTAAGCATCTTGAACGATAACCCACAAATTTGCTCCTACATCCGTCCAGGGATAGAGGGAACCAGTCCGTCCAACGCTAACTGCATACATTTTCACAACAACTCAAAATAATCGAACGGAATTCAATCAAATCAGACGATTTTACTATAAACAGGGAGGATTTCATTAAAACTAAGATAATTTGTACATAAAACCGGACGATATTTCGTCTGATGAACTAAAAACCTTAAAATAAAACACCGAAACTAGCCTATACTTCATGGTGACCTCGCAGGTCATGCCAGGCTGGCCGGTGGCTCCTCCTCCGTCATCGACGCCCGACCCGGCGTCTGAGTCGTCGTTGTCAGGCTTGGGGCGGCGGAAGGTGGCGGTAGGGCTTCCCGGCGGCCGCCTGACGCTCGTGGATGATCATCTCTGCTTCCTCCTACGTCATGCGCAGTGCGGCCGCGACCAGAGAGAACGTGGGTTTGGGGATGGGCAGCGGTCGTCGGAAGGGTCGTCGGTATCGGCGATGGACCATTCCTCACCGTACCTGGCCATCTCACCGTCGAGGCGGCGGAGATGGCGCTTGGCCGTCTCCGACATCGTCAATGAGTGGTCTAGGTCCCAGGCATACGCCAGGTCCTGATCCGCCGCGATGTGTGTCGGGAGGACGTCCGAGTCCGCGAACCCAGACCGACACGTGGTATTGTGGCTGTCCCACTGGCGCTACTCCCGGTCGGCGTACTCATGTGTCGTTATGGCGCTTCGGGAGGATGAAGAGTTGCCACCACTCCGGAGGTAGTGGAGAAGGCGACCCCGCACCTTGGACAGAGACGGCGGCCCTCCACCTTGACGATGCACCAAAGCGGTGGTGAGAGTTGCTCCTCCTTGACGCGCCGGGCGGCAATGATCGCCGCTCTTCCTTCATATGACGTCCGATTTAGACGGGGACGGGCGGCGGCGGAGAGCATGGAGGGGATGCCGGCTCCGGCTTCACAGGGAGGAGCACCCCGGTGGCGGGGACGGTCCGTTCATGTGGACGACGGAGCGACGGAGCATCAACTCCATCTGCTCCTCAAACTCCACATCGGTGGCGGCGTAGACTTGGCCCGGCACCGCTAGCGCGGAATGCAGCGGTGACGACTTCTGGTCCTCCTCGTCGCTGGAGGAGATGAAGATTTCCGCCCATGTCGAG
Source organism: Triticum aestivum (assembly GCF_018294505.1). Lineage (NCBI taxonomy): Eukaryota > Viridiplantae > Streptophyta > Magnoliopsida > Poales > Poaceae > Triticum > Triticum aestivum. The sequence goes on from NC_057809.1 coordinate 615,272,610, forward strand.
TCGCCGCCAGCCTATGAGGACGACGACCCCGGAGTTCGAGTGTGGTTGATGACCTGCAAGGGCACATGGCTATTGCAATTCGCGATAAGTAGAGTATGCCGATCCTAGAGGGAGCAGTGGTTGCTTTGATAACTATCAACCCCGCAGCTACGTCGTCACTTACGTGGCTACATTCACACCCAGAGTGTTTTCCCCTCTCTATTTTGTTGTGATGAATTGAGTTTTCCCTTTGAGATTTTGTTTTATCTAATTGAATATTTTTATGGATTTGAGAGCACTTGATATATGTCTTGCATATGAATACCCGTGGTGACAATGGGGTATTATATTGATTCACTTGAGATATGTTTTGGCACTCCGCTCACGAATTCCTAAGGTGACGTTAGGGTAATCTATGCATGCATGTTCTCATCTTTTGTTTCTCCGGTAGAAATCTTGGGGCACTCTTTGAGGTTCTTTGTGTTGGATTGAGTATTATAAATCTGAATTTTTTGGGTGTTATTTTAGTACGAACTCTTGATAGATCAATCGGAAAGAATAACTCGGTGTTATTTTAGTATGAACTCTTGATAGATCGATCGGAAAGAATAACTTGGTGTTATTTTAGTATGAACTGTTGGATAGATCGATCGGAAAGAATAGCTACAAACAATTTTTTCTTATGTTCTCCGCTAGATAAGAACTTTGGAGTGATTCTTCATCGCACTTTGAGGGATGGTTATATGATCCAATTAGATTAGCATTGTTGAAAGATTGCACTAGCGAAAGTACGGACCCTAGGCCTCATTCTCAAGCATTGTAGTACCGTTTGTGCTCCGTTTTATCAATTGCTACCTTGCTGTTTTCTATTATTCCTATTACAAAAATCAATATCTACTATCATTACTGCACTTTTATCGCCATCTCTTCGCCGAACTAGTGCACCTATACAATTTACCATTGTATTTGGTGTGTTGGGGACACAAGAGACTCTTTGTTATTTGGTTGCAGGGTTGTTTGGGAGAGACCATCTTCATGCTACGCCTCCCATGGATTGATAAATTTTAGGTCATCCACTTGAGGGAAAATTGCTACTGTCCTACAAAACTCTGCGCTTGAAGGCCCAACAAGAGTCTACAAGAATAAAGTTGCATAGTAGACATCACCGGGGGGGAGGCGCCGCGGCTCAGAGGTCGTCGGGGGAGGGGAGGGCGCAGGGTCCGGGGAGCGGGTGAGATCGTCGGGGGAGGGGCGGTTGCTGGTGATGTCATCGAGGAGAGGCGGCGGGTGAGGTCATCGGGGGAGGGGCGGCGACGGGTGAGATCGTCGGGGGAGGGGCGGCGGCGGGTGAGGTCGTGGGGGGAGAGAGAAAGGAACAAAGAGAGAGAGATGGGGTTTGGGGGGCACGACCATTAGTTAGGCAAGTTCTTTGTTGTCCGCTAGCAGACGACAAAGATAGGAAAGCGGACGACAAAGATATGTCGGATGGCAAAGATTTGACCTAGCCAGCTCCACGCCCCCAGTGGGGCCTAGCTAGTCTCTTTGCCGTCCGCTGGTTGACGGTAAAGAATTAACAGATGGCAAACTATATCTTTGCCATCTGCTAGTTCTTTGTCGTCCGTTTTTTGGAAGGGGCGGATCAAAAAACTCAAAGATCTGATCAGAAAACTCAAAAAACTCAAAGAGATCAAAATACCCCATGCATATAAGAGATCGAAAAACTCTAAAACCTCAAAAAACTTTCATGGATAAAAAGATCTAATCAAAAACTCAAAGTTCATCGGATCTCAACAAACACACCGCAAAAAGATTTACATCAAATAGATCTCCAAGATGCCATTGTATTGAGAATCAAGAGAGAGAGAGAGAGAGAGAGAGAGAGGGAGGGAGGGAGGAAGCCATCTAGCTACTAACTACGGACCCGTAGGTCTACAATGAACTATTCACGCATCATCGGAGAGGCACCAATGAGGATGATGAACCCCTCCATGATGGTGTCTAGATTGGATCTGGTGGTACTGGAGCTTGCGGCGGCTGGAATTGTGTTTCGTCGACTTCCCTAGGGTTTTTGGATTTTTAGGGTATTTATAGAGCAAAGAGGCGGTGCGGGAGGTGGCCGAGGTGGGCACAACCCACCAGGGGGCGCTTGGGCCCCCAGGCGTGCCCAGGTGGGTTGTGCTCCCCTCGGAGCCCCCGTCTAGTACTTCTTTGGCCCAACAGGTGTCTTCTGGTCCAGAAAAAATCTCCAAAAAGTTTTGCTGCGTTTGGACTTCGTTTGGTACTGTTATTCTGCGAAGTACAAAACAAGCAAAAACAACAACTGGCACAGGCACTATGTTAATAGGTTAGTCTCAATAAATGATATAAAGTTGCTATACAATGATTGTAAAATATCCAAAATGATAATATAACAACATGGAACAATAAAAAATTATAGATACGTTGAAGACGCATCAAACCTCTGTTATGCTCTACCCTCGAGTATTACCCTATGGTATCTCGAGAATATCATGGAACTACATACCTTCTTATGAGTTGTTCATCAACTATTATTATCGCCGATTCCAATTTCCATGGGTTACGAGTTTTTAGACACTTGAGAAGACCGATAACTGATTCGAGTCTACACTTTCCTTTCCATTGTTTTGTTTAACATTTCTTGTAACCTAACATATATGACTAGTGACAATTCCCTGCTTATGTGTACACCTCGGTGTACAAGCTCTGTCGGCAAGACCTTGTTATTATTGTTGATGACATTCCGATAGCCATTGATGGATGAGAACTTTGCCTATTGGTCCGCCTTGCCTTGCAAGCAGGAAAATGGTTCTCTTCGTCCCTCGCCCTTGGTACCAACGTTGTTGCCAACATAATTGACAGGCTATCCTCTGACCTGCCTTGCTATCATGACCGTGCAAAATGTTAGCACCCTTCTTGCTTTTAACCCACATGATTGGCCCATAACCCACAGTTCCATATGGTCGAAATCTGGCTCTCCTGTACAACCTTGATTCCTAAATATTCTTTGCACTTGGCTTCGTATGTAATTCACGAGCTAACTTCCTCACCATGTTTCATTCCAGTATCAGAGGCAACATTATTCTTCATTGCTCTGTACCCACTGATCACATGTTTTAGGCATCAGTTGGATGCCTATCTGTGTCGGAGTAAATAGCCATGGGTAGCCCAGCCGGCTTCCCCTGGCCCATCAGAAAAAATTACAAGCCTGGCCGACTTTCAAGAAGATTCAAGACCTAGGGCCGCCTCCCCCCTCAGCCGGCTACCTCCTAGGCCGGCTTCGGGGGCGGCCCGCCCTTCACCCTCATGAAGAAAGCTGTGGATGGCCGACTACGAGAAGCCGCCTACAGCAGGGCCGGCTACCAAAGGCCGGCTCCCATAAAGCAGTCAAAGCCGTACCCGCAATGTACGCGTCCACCCTGCGATGATGAAGCGGGGCGTGGCTACAGTGGAGCCTGCCACCCCCAAAACCCGGAGCACGCCTGGTACAGCGCGCCGTGCAGGCAGCCACGGCCCGCCCGGCGCGGCACTGTAGCCACGGCGGCTCTGACACCGTCCATGACGGGCCGCCAGCACGGCCCCCGAGGCAGTGGGTCCCTTTGGGCAGAGAGATGCCGAAGGCAGCCGCACCTCCTCTCAAGCCGGCAAGATAGAGGGCCGGCTTCCCACAGCCGGCCTGCCACCCTCCTCGAAGGAGACGCCCATTAAGGAGACAAGATGCGGCGGGGCTACAGTAATCGCCCGCCAAGGCGGCGTTACTGTAGCCACGCTTACCCCGACCAAGCATGCGTCAACAGCACGGAGTAACAGTAACCAGCCACTGACCAGGCCCTGGCCTATGGGGCCTGCCTGTCGACCAAGAAGCCGGCAGCCGGCGGGACCCACTAGCCGACGGGCCCCAGTAGCCGGCGCAGAAGCCGGCGAGCATGGTCACAGACAGCTGGGCCCCGCGCCCAGCTGGATTACCATTGTACCCCCGGGGGGTAGGCCTATATAAACCCCCCGGTGCACCCATGCAAAGGGTTGGACTCTCAATCTAGACCTAGACACCATACAAGGAGAGGAAGCAAGCTAGCTGAGCCTTCTTCCTCCTTCCACCCAAAACAGCTCAAGGAGCATTGTGTAGTTACTTGTTCATATAGTAACCATGCGGAGACCCCGCAGAGCAGCAGTAGGGGTGTTATCTCCTCGGAGAGCCCTGAAGCTGGGTAAGATTCGCCGGCGTGCATGTCTTCGCCTCATCCCGTTTCCAGGCACCGGCGATGTTTTATTGGCCCCCGCAATGATAAGCCACCCGTTGGCATATGTCGCTCCTACCACCCGACATTTGGCGCCCACCATGGGGCTAGGTGCACCGTCGTCCGGATACCTGTTCTGGACGGGAACCCTTTTCCTTCCTCGTGAGCGAAGCCAGCCTGGCTCGCCCGATGGCGCTTGCCGCGACGCGCTGCATGGCGTCACCAACATCTGCGCGGCGAGCAGCCTCGCTGACCTCTTCGACAAGGCCCGCATCTCCGACGAGCTTGCCTCCGATGCGGGCACCGATCATCTCGCCAACCTCCTCGGCCAGCTCCACGTCTCCAGCGAGCCCGCTGCGGATTTGGAGTCGGTTGGCTCCACCGACCCGGTGCCTGTCGACTCCGACACGGCACCCTACGATACCTTCCCCACCAACGTCACGATCTACAACGACCCGCTCCCTCCGGCTGGTGATCGCGATTCTGACACTACCGAGGTGATGGTTATCGGCCTCGACGGCCCGACTGACGAGGGCGCCCGCGACGCCCCACGCACGGCGGCCCATGACTTGTCCGCCCCCCTTCTGGCTGACGCCAACGACGAAGTACTGGAGGCACGCCGCCTCGCCCTCCTCGCGGAGGGCCGGCGGCTGGCCTCCGTAAGACGCCTCACCGAGGCCTACCAGCGCGAAGCTGACCGCGCCGCCTTCGGCACGCCGGCTCCGGCTGGCCCAAGCCGGGCTGGTGCTGTCAGGCAACGCGGCACCGTCATCGCCGACACGCTTGGAGTGGATCGCCCGGTTTACGCCACCCCGCTTGAGAACCTGCGCGCCGCCCAGGCGGCCGTAGACGAGCTGGACGGCTTGGAAGCCGAAGACCTCCCCCACATGACGCGGCGCATACAGCAACTTATTAATGCGGCCGCTCGGCGGCACGAAGCCGACGCCTGCGCGGGGAGCCCTCCCCCGCGCTGCGACCACGGCGCGACTTCCCGATCGCCGACTACGAGCAACACCCGCGCGCGGCGCGAGAAAGAGTCGGCTTCCAGCCGAAGCTGGACCCAAATCTCCATCGAGCGAGACGCGGACGGCCGCCCCCGAGCCATGGAATGGCGGGGCACCCCGCCTCCGCCTCGAGCTCGTGGAGAGAGATACCCCACCCCGCCACCAGTGCCGCACCCGACTCTCAGCGGCCGGCTTGGTCGCCGCGAAGGAGTCGGCGAAAACGATGCCCGCCACCGGATCGACCGCCTGGCCCGATCCCTGGCGCTGGAAGAAGAAGATGATGTCGGCCCGCCTTGCTTTGGCCCCCGCATCCGCGATGAGCCCTTCCCCAAAGGGTTCTCGCTCCCAAGAGACACGCCCAAGTACAACAGCTCGGTGAAGCCGGAAGACTGGCTGACCGACTACTCCATAGCCGTCAGCATCGCCAATGGCAACCGGCGCGTTGCCGTAAAGTATGTGCCCCTCATGCTGCAAGGCACGACACGGACTTGGCTTAACAGCCTCAAGCCTCTCAGCATCAACAGCTGGGTAGATTTCACTGAAGCCTTCGTTCGCAACTTCACCAGCACCTGCAAGCGGGCTCCCAAGCCCAGACAGCTCTCCCTGTGCGTACAGGGCCCAGCCGAGTCCACTCGTGACTACCTCACGCGTTGGGCCGAGCTCCGCAACTCCTGCGAAGGGGTGCACGAGGTGCAAGCCATCGAATACTTCACTGCCGGGTGCCGAGAGGGCACCCTCCTCAAGCACAAGCTTCTCTGCGATGAGCCGACTACCCTCGACGAGCTCCTGAACATCGCCGACAAGTACACCACCGCCGACTCCTCGATGAAGACCGAGCTCCGGGTGGACGCGTCCGGAAAAGTGCCCAATCTGGCGCCCCAAGCACCGGCTGGAGATGGCGGCCGACGCCAGCACCATAACGATCAGAAGCGCAAAGGCCCTGCGCCGCCTCCCGCTAGCCGGCAGGTGGCCACGGTCGAAGATACACCGCCTGAGGGGCGGCCCGCGCCCAAGAAGCCCAAGGGCGGCCGGCCGGCTTGGCAGCCGGCCTTCTCCTACGAGCAAACCCTTGATGCCCCATGCAAGTTCCATAGCGGCGCGAAGCCGTCCAACCATATGACCCAGAAGTGCAACTGGCTCGCCAGAATCTCCAAGGGCGAAGGGCTCACGCCGACTCCGCCTGCCGGCCCGCCGCCTCCGGCTCCGCCGCCCAAGGCCGCCCGGCCCGCGGTCGACGCCGTGCAGGACGAGTTCCCCGACGAGCAAGCGTCTTACGTTGTCTTCACGAGCCAGCCCGAAGACCGGCGCAGCAAGCGCCGAGAGCAACAAGAAGTCAACGTGGCCGCCGCCAGCCCAGCCGGCCACATGCACTGGTCGGAGAAATCCATCAGTTGGAGCCGGGCCGACCACCCAGAAGTGATGCCGTCTCCCGGCTCCTACGCTTTGGTCCTGGAGGCCACCCTTGCGACGGACACGCGTGCCACCCGCTTCTCTCGCGTGCTGATCGACGGTGGAAGCAGCATCAACATCCTGTACCGCGACACCATGGAGAAGCTGGGTGTCAAGGCAAAGCAGCTTGCGCCAACTCGAACGGTGTTCCACGGCATCGTACCCGGCTTGTCATGCGCCCCCATCGGCAAAATCAAGATCGATGTACTCTTTGGGGGCAAGGATCATTTCCGCCGGGAAGCAATCTGGTTCGAGGTGGTGGACCTGGAGAGCCCTTACCACGCCTTGCTTGGCCGACCCGCCTTGGCCAAGTTCATGGCGGTCCCCCACTACGCTTACCTCAAGATGAAGATACCAAGCTCCAAGGGTGTCATCACCATCGCCGGCGACTACAAGAAGTCTGCCGACTGCGCCGCGGCCAGCAGCCGGCTGGCCGAATCCCTCGTGATTGCCGAGGAGAAGAAGACGCTGAACAGGGTCATGGCCCTGGCCAGCAAGCAGCTAAACCAACCCACCGACTCCAAGGAGTATGATGCCCAAGGATCTTTCCAGCCGGCCAAGGAGACCAAGAAGATACAGCTCGACCCCGAGCACCCCGAGAGGTTTGCCGTCATTGGGGCGAGCCTGGATAGCAAATAGGAAGGCGAGCTCGTCGATTTCCTCCGTGAGAATCGGGATATCTTTGCATGGTCCCCCAAGGACATGCCGGGTGTTCCGAAGGATTTCGCCGAGCACAAATTACATGTGCGGGAGGATGCCAAACCAGTCAAGCAGCCTCTCCGCCGACTGTCAGAGGAAAAGAGAAGGATCGTAGGGGAGGAGATAGCCCAGCTTCTTGCAGCCGGCTTCATCATGGAAGTTTTCTTCCCCGAGTGGCTCGCAAACCCGGTTCTCGTGCTGAAAAAGAATAACAAGTGGCGCATGTGTATAGATTACACAAGCCTCAACAAAGCCTGCCCAAAAGATCCCTTCGCTCTGCCCAGAATCGACCAAGTGATAGACTCCACAGCCGGATGCGAGCTGTTGAGCTTTTTGGATGCCTACTCGGGATACCACCAGATAAAGCTGAACCCGGATGACCAACTGAAGACCGCCTTCATCACGCCGTTTGGAGCCTTCTGCTACCTGACCATGACGTTCGGCTTGAGGAATGCCGGCGCCACTTTTCAGCGTTGCATGCAGAAGTGCCTCCTCACGCAGCTCGGCAAGAATGCCCACGTCTACGTGGATGATGTTGTGGTGAAGACGGAGAAGCGTGGCACTCTGCTGGAATACTTGAAGGAGACGTTCGAGAACCTGCGCCGGTTCCGAATCAAGCTCAACCCTGAGAAATGCGTCTTCGGAGTGCCAGTCGGCCAGCTCCTAGGCTTTCTGGTCTCCGAACGCGGCATAGAGTGCAACCCTGTGAAGATCAAGGCCATCAAGAGGATGGCGGTCCCAACCAAGCTTAGAGAGATTCAGAAGTTCACCGGGTGCCTGGCCTCTCTGAACCGCTTCATCAGCCGGCTTGGGGAGAAAGCCTTCCCTCTCTACCGCCTCATGAAGAAGAGCACTCACTTTGAGTGGAATGACCAGGCCGACCAAGCTTTCCACGAGCTGAAGAAAATGCTGTCCACGCAGCCTGTCTTGGCGGCACCGACTGAGAAAGAGCCCATGCTCCTTTATATTGCCGCCACTAGCCGGGTGGTCAGCACCGTCATTGTGGTCGAACGCCCCGAAGAAGGCCGAGCCCAGCCGGTCCAGAGGCCGGTTTATTACCTGAGCGAGGTGCTGTCCGCCTCAAAACAGAATTACCCGCACTACCAGAAGATGTGCTACGGCGTGTACTTCGCCGCAAAGAAGCTGAAGCCGTACTTTCAAGAACATCCCATCACGGTTGTATGCACTGCCCCGCTGGCCGAGATCATAGGCAGCCGGGACGCATCCGGCCGGGTGGCTAAATGGGCCATCGAGCTGGCCCCTTACACGATCTTCTACCAACCCCGCACCGCCATCAAGTCGCAAGCACTGGCCGACTTCCTCGTCGACTGGGCCGAGACCCAGTACTTACCGCCAGCTCCCGACTCCAGCCATTGGCGCATGCACTTTGACGGATCAAAGATGCACACCGGCTTGGGAGTCGGCGTCGTCCTTACCTCTCCTAAGGGCGACAAGCTCAAATACACGCTGCAGATCCACTTCGCCGCCTCCAACAACGTAGCCGAGTACGAAGCGCTCATACACGGGCTCCGGCTTGCCAAGGAACTCGGCATCCGCCGGATCCTGTGCTATGGCGACTCGGATTTGGTGGTGCAGCAATCCTCTGGCGACTAGGACGCCAAGGACGCAAACATGGCGAGCTACCGCTTCCTGGTGCAGCAGATCAATGGATACTTCGATGGATGTGAATTCCTCCATGTACCGCGAGCCGACAACGAGCCAGCAGATGCCCTGGCCCGAATAGGCTCCACGCGGCAAGCAATACCAACCGGCGTCGCCCTACAGCGCCTCCTCAAGCCATCCATCAAGCCGTCTCCGGAGTCCGACTCCATCTTCGTGCCGCCTAACCCCGATGGGGCTGGGTCCGGCTCGAAGAATCAAGCAGTCGGCCCGGGGACTTCAATACTCGGCTCAGGGACTACAGTACCCGGCCCGGGGACTGCAGTACCCGGCCCGGGGACTACCGCACCCGGCTCGGGGACTGCGGTAGCCGGCCCGGGGACTTCTTCAGCACAGCAAGCGGCGGCCGACTCCAGCACTTCATTACCCAGCCCGCCCACCCTGGTGGCTGTCGCCACATTGGTGGCAGGGGAGGTCGCAGCTCCATCATGGGCCCAAACCATCCGCAACTTTCTGGTGAACCAAGATCTACCGGCTGACGAAATCGAAGCGAGACAAGTCCAGCGATGAGCCGGAGCGTACACAATCGTCAACAGAGAGCTTGTCAAGCGCAGCGCCACTGGAGTCTTACAGCGATGCGTCGAGCAGGAGAAAGGCATTGCAATCCTCAGAGATATACATCAAGGAGAGTGCGGCCACCACGCCGCATCAAGATCACTTGTCACCAAAGCCTTCCGCCACGGTTTCTTCTGGCCGACTGCTTTGGATGACGCTAAAGAGCTAGTCAAACACTGCAAAGGCTGCCAGGTTTTCAGCTCCCAGCAGCACATGCCGGCTTCGGCACTCAAGACCATTCCCATCACCTGGCCCTTTGCCGTCTGGGGATTGGACATGGTGGGCCCATTCAAGACGGCGCGCGGCGGCATGACACATTTGCTCGTCGCCGTCGACAAATTCACCAAGTGGATTGACGCGAAGCCGATCAAGAAGCTGAATGGGCCGACTGCGGTGACTTTCATTGCAGATATAACAACCCGGTACGGCGTACCGCACAGCATCATCACCGACAACGGCACGAATTTTGCCAAAGGTGCCTTGGCACGGTTCTGCGCTGCACAAGGTATCCGGCTGGACCTTGCGTCAGTCGCCCACCCGCAGTCAAACGACCAAGTGGAGCGAGCAAATGGCCTCATCCTGTCCGGCATCAAGCCCCAACTGGTCGTACCTCTGGAGCGTTCAGCCGGCTGTTGGCTCGATGAGCTGCCGGCTGTCCTATGGAGTCTGCGTACTATCCCCAACAGATCAACCGGCTTCACTCCTTTCTTCCTTGTATATGGTGCCGAGGCAGTCATCCCAACAGATATCGAGTTCGACTCGCCTCGGGTAACCATGTACATGGAAGCGGAAGCCAAAGAAGCAAGAGAAGACGGCGTCGACCTGCTGGAAGAAGGCCGGCTATTAGCCCTCAGCCGGTCTGCCATCTACCAGCAGGGTTTGCGCCGCTACCACAGCCGGAGGGTCCAACCAAGTGTTGGGGAACGTAGTAATTTCGAAAATTTTCCTATGCACACGCAAGATCATGGTGATGCATAGCAACGAGGGGGAGAGTGTTGTCTACGTACCAACGCAGACCGACTGCGGAAGCGATCACACAACGTAGAGGAAGTAGTCGTACGTCTTCTTCCTGATCCGACCGATCCAAGTACCGTTACTCCGGCACCTCCGAGTTCTTAGCACACGTTCAGCTCGATGACGATCCTCGGGCTCCGATCCAGCAAAGCATCGAGGAAGAGTTCCGTCAGCACGACGGCGTGGTGACGATCTTGATGTACTACCGACGCAGGGCTTCGCCTAAGCTCTACAACGATATGACCGAGGTGGAATTTGGTGGCAGGGGGCTCCGCACACGGCTAAGGAACGATCAACAATGATCAACTTGTGTGTCTATGGGGTGCCCCCTGCCCCTGTATATAAAGGATGAAGGAGGAGGAGGCCGTCCAAGGCATAAGGTGCGGCCAGGATGGGAGTCCTACTAGGACTCCAAGTCCTAGTAGGAGTCCATCAAGAGGGGAGGAAGGGAGAAGGAATAGGAGGAGAAGGAGAGGTGGCCGGCCCCCTTTTCCCTAGTCCAATTCGGACCAAAGGGGAGGGGGGCGCAGCAGCCTTTTCCTCTTCCCACTAAAGCCCATCAAGGCCCATTACTTCTCCCGTAACTACCCGGTACTCCGAAAAATACCCGAATCACTCGGAACCTTTCCGATGTCCGAATATAGTTGTCCAATATATCGATCTTTACATCTCGACCATTTCGAGACTCCTCGTCATGTCCCCGATCTCATCCGGGACTCCGAACTCCTTCGGTACATCAAAACTCATAAACTCATAATACAACTGTCATCGAAACCTTAAGCGTGCGGACCCTACGGTTCGAGAACAATGTAGACATGACCGAGACACGTCTCCGGTCAATAACCAATAGCGGGACCTGGATGCCCATATTGGCTCCTACATATTCTACGAAGATATTTATCGGTCAGACCGCATAACAACATACGTTGTTCCCTTTGTCATCGGTATGTTACTTGCCCGAGATTCGATCGTCGGTATCCAATACCTAGTTCAATCTCGTTACTGGCAAGTCTCTTTACTCGTTCCGTAATACATCATCCCGCAACTAACTCATTAGTTGCAATGCTTGCAAGGCTTAAGTGATGTGCATTACCGAGAGGGCCCAGAGATACCTCTCCGACAATCGGAGTGACAAAAACTAATCTCGAAATACGCCAACCCAACATCTACCTTTGGAGACACCTGTAGTACTCCTTTATAATCACCCAGTTACGTTGTGACGTTTGGTAGCACCCAAAGTGTTCCTCCGGCAAACGGGAGTTGCATAATCTCATAGTCATAGGAACATGTATAAGTCATGAAGAAAGCAATAGCAACATACTAAACGATCGGGTGCTAAGCTAATGGAATGGGTCATGTCAATCAGATCATTCAACTAATGATGTGATCTCGTTAATCAAATAACAACTCTTTGTTCATGGTTAGGAAACATAACCATCTTTGATTAACGAGCTAGTCAAGTAGAGGCATACTAGTGACACTCTGTTTGTCTATGTATTCACACATGTATTATGTTTCCGGTTAATACAATTCTAGCATGAATAATAAACATTTATCATGATATAAGGAAATAAATAATAACTTTATTATTGCCTCTAGGGCATATTTCCTTCAGTCTCCCACTTGCACTAGAGTCAATAATCTAGTTCACATCGCCATGTGATTTAGTAGCAATAGTTCATATCACCATGTGATTAACACCCATAGTTCACATCGTCATGTGACCAACACTCAAAGGGTTTACTAGAGTCAGTAATCTAGTTCACATCTCTATGTGATTAACACCCAAAGAGTACTAAGGTGTGATCATGTTTTGCTTGTGAGATAATTTTAGTCAACGGGTCTGTCACATTCAGATCCGTAAGTATTTTGCAAAATTCTTTGTCTATAATGCTCTGCACGGAGCTACTCTAGCTAATTGCTCCCACTTTCAATATGTATCCAGATTGTGACTTTAGATTCATCTGGATCAGTGTCAAAAACTTGCATCGACGTAACCCTTTACGACGAACCTTTTTGTCACGTCCATAATCGAGAAACACATCCTTATTTCACTAAGGATAATTCTGACCGCTGTCCAGTGATCTACTCCTAGATCACTATTGTACTCCCTTGCCAAATCAGTGTAGGGTATACAATAGATCTGGTACACAGCATGGCATACTTTATAGAACCTATGAATGAGGCATAGGGAATGACTTTCATTCTCTTTCTATCTTCTGCCGTGGTCGGGCTTTGAGTCTTTACTCAACTTCACACCTTGTAACACGGGCAAGAAACTTTTTCTTTGACTGTTCCGTTTTGAACTACTTCAAAATCTTGTCAAGGTATGTACTTATTGAAAAACTTATCAAGCGTCTTGATCTATCTCTATAGATCTTGAAGCTCAATATGTAAGCAGCTTTACCGAAGTCTTTCTTTGAAAAACTCCTTTCAAACACTCCTTTTATGCTTTACAGAATAATTCTACATTATTTCCGATCAACAATATGTCATTCACATATACTTATCAGAAATGTTGTAGTGCTCCCACTCACTTTCTCGTAAATACAGGCTTCACCGCAAGTCTGTATAAAACTATATGCTTTGATCAACTTATCAAAGCGTATATTCCAACTCCGGAGATGCTTGCACCAGTCCACAGATGGATCGCTGGAGCTTGCACATTTTGTTAGCACCTTTCGGATTGACAAAACCTTCTAGTTGCATCACATACAACTCTTCTTTAATAAATCCATTAAGGAATGTAGTTTTGTTTATCCATTTGCCAGATTTCATAAAATGCGGCAATTGCTAACATGATTCGGACAGACTTAAGCATAGATACGAGTGAGAAAAACTCATCGTAGTCAACACCTTGAACTTGTCGAAAACCTTTTTCGACAATTCTAGCTTTGTAGATAGTAACACTACTATCAGCGTCCGTCTTCCTCTTGAAGATCCATTTATTTTCTATGGTTTGCCGATCATTGGGAAAATCCATCAAAGTCCATACTTTCTTCTCATACATGGATCATATCTCAGATTTCATGGCCTCAAACCATTTCGCAAAATCTGGGCTCATCATCGCTTCCTCATAGTTCGTAGGTTCATCATGATCTAGTAGCATGACTTCCAGAAAAGGATTACCGTACCACTCTGGCGTGGATCTTACTCTGGTTGATCTACGAGGTTCAGTAGTATCTTGTTCTGAAGTTTCATGATCATCATCATTAGCTTCCTCACTAACTGGTGTAGGTGTCACAGAAACAGTTTTCTGTGATGTACTACTTTCCAATAAGGGAGCAGGTACAGTTACCTCGTCAAGTTCTACTTTCCTCCCACTCACTTCTTTCGAGAGAAACTCCTTCTCCAGAAAGTTTCCGAATTTTAGCAACAAAAGTCTTGCCTTCGGATCTGTGATAGAAGGTGTATCCAATAGTTTCCTTTGGATATCCTATGAAGACGCACTTCTCCGATTTGAGTTTGAGCTTATCAGGATGAAACTTTTTCATATAAGCATCGCAACCCCAAACTTTAAGAAACGACAGCTTAGGTTTCTTGCCAAACCATAGTTCACACGGTGTCGTCTCAACGGATTTAGATGGTGCCCTATTTAACGTGAATGCAGCTGTCTCTAATGCATAACCCCAAAACGATAGTGGTAAATCGGTAAGAAACATCATAGATTGCACTATATCCAATAAAGTACGGTTATGACGTTCGGACACACCATTATGCCGTGGTGTTCCAGGTGGCGTGAGTAGTGAAACTATTTCACATTGTTTTAACTGAAGACCAAACTCGTAACTCAAACATTTTACCTCTGCGATCATATCGTAGAAACTTTTATTTTCTTGTCACGATGGTTTTTCCACTTCACTCTGAAATTCTTTGAACTGTTCAAATGTTTCAGACTTATGTTTCATCAAGTAGATATCCCCATATCTGCTCAAATCATCTGTGAAGGTCAGAAAATAATGATACCTGCTGCAAGCCTTAATATTCATCGGACCACATACATCAGTATATATGATTTTCAACAAATCTGTTGCTTGCTTCATTGTTCCGGAGAACGGCGTTTAGTCATCTTGCCCATAAGGCATGGTTTGCAAGCATCAAGTGATTCATAATCAAGTGATTCCAAAATCCCATCAGCATGGAGTTTCTTCATGCGCTTTACACCAATATGACCTAAACGGCAGTGCCACAAATAAGTTGCACTATCATTATTAACTTCGCATCTTTTGGTTTCAATATTATGAATATGTGTATTATTAAGATCGAGATCCAATGAACTATTTTCATTGGGTGTGTAACCATATAAGGTTTTATTCATGTAAACAGAACAACAATTTATTCTTTTACTTAAATGAATAACCGTATTATAATAAACATGATCAAATCATATTCATGCTCAACGCAAACACCAAATAACACTTATTTAGGTTCAACACTAATCCCGAAAGTATAGGGAGTGTGCGATGATGATCATATCAATCTTGGAACCACTTCCAACACACATCGTCACTTCACCCTTAACTAGTCTCTGTTCATTCTGCAACTCCCGTTTCGAGTTACTACTCTTAGCAACTGAACTAGCATCAAATACTAAGGGGTTGCTATAAACACTAGTAAAGTACACATCAATAACATGTATATCAAATATACTTATGTTCACTTTGCCATCCTTCTTATCCGCCAATCACTTGGGGTAGTTCCGCTTCCAGTGACCAGTCCCTTTGCAGTAGAAGCACTTAGTCTCAGGCTTAGGATCAGACTTGGGCTTCTTCACTTGAGCAGCAACTTGCTTGTCGTTCTTCTTGAAGTTCCCCTTCTTCCCTCTGCCCTTTTCTTGAAACTAGTGGTCTTGTCAACCATCAACACTTGATGTTTTTTCTTGATTTCTACCTTCGTTGATTTCAGCATCACGAAGAGCTTGGGAGTTGTTTCCGTTATCCCTTGCATATTATAGTTCATCACGAAGTTCTGCTAACTTGGTGATGGTGACTAGAGAATTCTGTCAATCACTATCTTATCTGGAAGATTAACTTCCACTTGATTCAAGCGATTGTAGTACCCAGACAATCTGAGCACATGCTCACTAGTTGAGCGATTCTCCTCCATCTTTTAGCTATAGAACTTGTTGGAGACTTCATATCTCTCAACTCGGGTATTTGCTTGAAATATTAACTTCAACTCCTGGAACATCTCATATGGTCCATGACGTTCAAAACGTCTTTGAAGTCCCGATTCTAAGCCATTAAGCATGGTGCACTAAACTATCAAGTAGTCATCATATTGAGCTAGCCAAACGTTCATAACGTCTGCATCTGCTCCTGCAATAGGTCTCTCACCTAGCGGTGCATCAAGGACATAATTCTTCTGTGCAGCAATGAGGACAAACCTCAGATCACGGATCCAATCCGCATCATTGCTACTAACATCTTTCAACATAATTTTCTCTAAGAACATATCAAAATAAACACAGGGAAGCAACAACGCGAGCTATTGATCTATAACATAATTTGCAAAACACTACCAGGACTAAGTTCATGATAAATTTAAGTTCAATTAATCATATTACTTAAGAACTCCCACTTAGATAGATATCCCTCTAATCCTCTAAGTGATCACGTGATCCAAATCAACTAAACCATAACCGATCATCACGTGAGATGGAGTAGTTTTCAATGGTGAACATCGTCATGTTGATCATATCTACTATATGATTCACGCTCGACCTTTCGGTCTCTGTGTTCCGAGGCCATATCTGCATATGCTAGGCTCGTCAAGTTTAACCTGAGTATTCTGCGTGTGCAAAACTAGCTTGCACCCGTTGTAGATGGACGTAGAGCTTATCACACCCGATCATCACGTGGTGTCTGGGCACGACGAACTTTGGCAACGGTGCATACTCAGGGAGAACACTTCTTGATAATTTAGTGAGAGATCATCTTATAATGCTACCGTCAAACAAAGAAGATAAGATGCATAAAAGGATAAACATCGCATGCAATCAATATAAGTGATATGATATGGCCATCATCATCTTGTGCTTGTGATCTCCATCTCCGAAGCACCGTCATGATCACCATCGTCACCGGCGCGACACCTTGATCTCCATCGTAGCATCGTTGTCGTCTCGCCCATCTTATGCTTCCACGACTATCACTACCGTTTAGTAATAAAGTAAAGCATTACATCGCGATTGCATTGCATACAATAAAGCGACAACCATATGGCTCCTGCCAGTTGCCGATAACTTGGTTACAAAACATGATCATCTCATACAGTAAAATCAGCATCATGCCTTGACCATATCACATCACAACATGCCCTGCAAAAACAAGTTAGACGTCCTCTACTTTGTTGTTGCAAGTTTTACATGGCTGCTACGGGCTTAAGTAAGAACTCATCTCACCTACGCATCAAAACCACAACGATAGTTTGTCAAATAGACTCCGTTTTAACCTTCTCAAGGACCGGGCGTAGCCACACTTGGTTCAACTAAAGTTGGAGAGACAGTCTTCCGCAAGCCATCTATGTGCAAAGCACGTCGAGGGAACCGGTCTCGCGTAAGAGTACGCGTAAGGTTGGTCTGGATCGTCTCGTCCAACAATACCGCCGAACCAAAGTATGACATGCTGGTAGGCAGTATGACTTGTACCGCCCACAACTCACTTGTGTTCTACTCGTGCAAATAACATCAAACCATAAAACCTAGGCTCGGATGCCACTGTTGGGGAACGTAGTAATTTCGAAAATTTTCCTACGCACACGCAAGATCATGGTGATGCATAGCAACGAGGGGGAGAGTGTTGTCTACGTACCAACGCAGACCGACTGCGAAAGCGATCACACAACGTAGAGGAAGTAGTCGTACGTCTTCTTCCCGATCCGACCGATCCAAGTACCGTTACTCCGGCACCTCCAAGTTCTTAGCACACGTTCAGCTCGATGACGATCCTCGGGCTCCGATCCAGCAAAGCATCGAGGAAGAGTTCCGTCAGCACGACGGCGTGGTGACGATCTTGATGTACTACCGACGCAGGGCTTCGCCTAAGCTCTACAACGATATGGCCAAGGTGAAATTTGGTGGCAGGGGGCACCGCACATGGCTAAGGAACGATCAACAATAATCAACTTGTGTGTCTATGGGGTGCCCCCTGCCCCTGTATATAAAGGATGAAGGAGGAGGCCGGCCAAGGCATAAGGTGCGGCCAGGATGGGAGTCCTACTAGGACTCCAAGTCCTAGTAGGAGTCCATCAAGAGGGGAGGAAGGGAGAAGGAATAGGAGGAGAAGGAGAGGTGGCCGGCCCCCTTTTCCCTAGTCCAATTCGGACCAAAGGGGAGGGGGGGCGCAGCAGCCTTTTCCTCTTCCCACTAAAGCCCATCAAGGCCCATTACTTCTCCCGTAACTACCCGGTACTCCGAAAAATACCCGAATCACTCGGAACCTTTCCGATGTCCGAATATAGTCGTCCAATATATCGATCTTTACGTCTCGACCATTTCGAGACTCCTCGTCATGTCCCCGATCTCATCCGGAACTCCGAACTCCTTCAGTACATCAAAACTCATAAACTCGTAATACAACTGTCATCGAAACCTTAAGCGTGCGGACCCTACGGTTCGAGAACAATGTAGACATGACCGAGACACGTCTCCGGTCAATAACCAATAGCGGGACCTGGATGCCCATATTGGCTCCTACACATTCTACGAAGATCTTTATCGGTCAGACCCCAAGATTCGATCGTCGGTATCCAATAACTAGTTCAATCTCGTTACTGGCAAGTCTCTTTACTCGTTCCGTAATACATCATCCTGCAACTAACTCATTAGTTGCAATGCTTGCAAGGCTTAAGTGATGTGCATTACCGAGAGGGCCCAGAGATACCTCTCCGACAATCGGAGTGACAAATCCTAATCTCGAAATACGCCAACCCAACATCTACCTTTGGAGACACCTGTAGTACTCCTTTATAATCACCCAGTTACGTTGTGACGTTTGGTAGCACCCAAAGTGTTCCTCCGGCAAACGGGAGTTGCATAATCTCATAGTCATAGGAACATGTATAAGTCATGAAGAAAGCAATAGCAACATACTAAACGATCGGGTGCTAAGCTAATGGAATGGGTCATGTCAATCAGATCATTCAACTAATGATCTGATCTCGTTAATCAAATAACAACTCTTTGTTCATGGTTAGGAAACATAACCATCTTTGATTAACGAGCTAGTCAAGTAGAAGCATACTAGTGACACTCTGTTTGTCTATGTATTCACACATGTATTATGTTTCCGGTTAATACAATTCTAGCATGAATAATAAACATTTATCATGATATAAGGAAATAAATAATAACTTTATTATTGCCTCTAGGGCATATTTCCTTCACCAAGATCCTTCCAGGAGGGCGACCTTGTGCTCCGGCTGATCCAGCGAACAGCCGGCCAGCACAAGCTCGCAGCCCCCTGGGAAGGCCCTTTCGTCGTCAGCAGAGCTTTAGGCAACGATGCCTACTACCTCATCGACGCGCAGAAGCCGAAGGCACGCAAGAGAGACGACTCCGGCAAGGAGTCGGAGCGACCATGGAATGCAAATCTTCTTCGGAAGTTTTACAGTTAAAATGCAGTATGTATTATGTCCACTTTTGTATTAAGCACGAAACAATAGGCTCCCCGAGGAGGACTCGGGGACTGCCATCCTTTATTTTATGAATGAAAGTTATCATGCGTATGATATCACCTGTTCATTTATTTTGTCCGGCACCGGGTTCGACGAGTCGGCCCGGGGACTAGCCGACTAGAGTTATATTAGGAGCCCTACTCGCAGTCAGACAAGTAATGTGCCGACACCCAGGCTTGGCTCTTGCCAAAATCACAGTTCGAAGAACCAACTGCCCGGCTAGCAAGAGTCACAAGCCGGAAAGGGTGCGCACACGAAAAACGGCTAGGGACTAACGGGCTTATATATAACAAAATCCGGCTTGCCGCCTCCCGCCGACCGACTACCAGAGTAGCCGGCCGGCCGGCTTACATTCAGTCTGCTTCAAATCCAAGAAAGCTCGAGTACTTGCCTTCCCAAAGAGGGAAGGCGGCAAAGGAAAAAGCCTAAGGATAAAAAAGTGCACTTGAATGGAAGCCAACACATGCATACATTAATATTTACACAAAGGACCTCCAGAGAGGTCAACATCCAAGATTGTTCGATACACCCCCAGTGGGTGGAATTGCGGAAACTTAAAATTGTTTGAAAAAGCAAAAGCAGGCACAACTGGGACGGTAGATCAAGCCGGCGGGGCCGCTGATGAGCCGGGCTGAGCGGTGGAGGCGGTCGTGCCGGCTGGAGGAGCGGCCGGCTGGCCAACTTCGGCCTGATCATCGCCTCCGGCAGAGGGCGCGCTCCCGCGTGGCTCGTTGCTGGAGGCACGGTCGGCTTGAGGGCGGTCGGCCGTCTCACCAGTCGGCTCGGCGTCTTTGCTGTCTTCCTCCTCGTCGTCCTCGCCCTCGTCGCTGGAGGCGATCTCCTCGGCCGAGTCCTCGCCTTCCGCCGGGTTCAGCCCGAACCACTCCTCCGGCTGGGCGACGCCATCATCATTGAGCTCCGGCGCGAAGACGCTGGTGTCGGTGCACTCGGCGTTCGTCGAGGCGCGCTGCGCGATCGCCGACCGCACCTCCTCCAGCTCCGCGTCGGCCTCCAACCGCCAAGTCCGCAGCTGGTCCAGGCTTAGCCCTAGGTACCATGCGCGGACGAACTCCAGCGCACGCCCGGCTCCAAGATGGGCTGCGGACGCCTTCCAAGCCTCGAAGCGGCCGACTGCGACTTCTAGCCAGTCGGCTGTCCGACTTGGGGTGCGGGGAATCGTCTGGCCGGGCCAGAGCGCGGCCAGCACCTGCGCCCCGGCACGTTGGAGCCGGCGGAGCAGCCGATGGGCCGGCTGCAGTCGCGCTTGGATGGCGATGAGCTGCTCCGACAGCGTTCGATTCGCATCCGGCAGAATAACAACTCCGTCCTGACGGCGCGCCTCGCGATGGGCCTCGATGGCTTGGGCGGCGAGGACGGAGTGGCCGAGAAAGTATTCTGCGCAAGAAAGCAAGCACAAGTCAAAACAAAACCTCAGGCGGCCGGCGGATGGAGGAAGGGCAAGAAAGGCGGCTTACCATCGATCAGATCCTCGATTCGGCCAAAGCCTTCTTCCAGCGCCTGGCGCGTCTCGGCCCAGCTCGCCTCCCTGGTCTCGAACTCCGCCTTCAGGGCAGCCTCGCCGTCCTGCGCCTTCTGCAGGGCCGCCTTATGGCTTTCCTCCTGGTCGGCCAGTTTCTTGACCAGGCGGTCGCGCTCCTGAACCAAGTCGGCGTACTCGGCGTCCCTAGCATGAAGAGTGGCCTACACTTCGCTGAGTTCCCTCCGCAAGTCGGCGTTGGCCTCTGCACGAGCAAAAGACAAAGAGAAAAAGTCAGCAAGGGAAAAGTCCTCAAGGAAGATCCGACCCGACTGCTCTGTAGTCGGCCCGAATCTCGGGGACTACACCCAGTGGGTGCGCTGTCGCGCCCCCACGAGAAACAGATAAAAGCAATACACTTACGTCGGCTGCTGGCCAGGTCTTCGGTCCTCCAGCTCAGCTCCCGAGCCTGGGACTTGAAGGCGGCGGCACGAGAGTTGTGATAATCCTAAAAATCAGACAGAAAACAGAGTTAAGATAGTCGTCGGGAAAGATCCGACCCGACTGTGCTGCAGTCGGCCCGGATCTCGGGGACTACACCCAGTGGGTGCGCTAGCGCGCCCCCATGGAAAAAATCAAAGGACCAGAGCGGTCGACAAGTAAAAAGAAGAGCTTACCCGGATTGCGGACCGCGTCGACAGAAACTCCTGAGTAAATTGCCTCAGGAGGCCGGCCTGTGCCTGCAGCCGGCTCCGAATCCCTTGGGCCGCCACGTTCAGCTCGCCGCTTCCTCCGCTGGGAGTCCACCCGGACGTGGCGGAGCTGGCCGCCTCCAAGGCGTCTGCCGTCTGGTCGGCACCCGTGGCTCGGCGCGGGTCCGGCGGGGCCGTGCCCCCTCCGGCGCGCTGGCTCGCCGCCAGCTCAATTTCAAGACCGGCTCCGGCCTCGGGTGCGGCCCGGGCCGGCTCCTCCGGCACCGCCGATGACTGGCCGCCTTCGCCTGCTCCGGCTGGCGCTGCCGGCGGCGTCCTCTCCGCGAACACCTCGAAGAGCTCGTCCCTCTGCATCGGCGGCTGATCGGGAGTGATCTCCTCCGCCGTGGGCAGCGGGATGTCCGGGTCCAGGGTGTGGAGGGGGATGGCGAGCAGCGGAGGCCGGCTATGCGTGCCCTCCGCCTCCGTCTCCGTGGCCGCCTGCTCCGATGGAGTCTCGGTCGCCGCATTCGCTCGCTCCGTCGCCGCCCGGGCGGCCACCCGCTCCGCCGCCTCCCGCTCCACCGCCTCCTTCTCTTGTCGCGCCTCGCGAGTGTTCTGCTCCGTGGCTTCTGCAAGATCGGCGCGGGGTCCATGCAGCGGGGCCCTGAAGATCCAGCACCCGGCCCGACCACAGAGCCGCCTGGTCTCGCTCAAGGGAAAGCGGCGCCCTGCTCAGAAATCAGAGAAGAGTTAGAACAAAGGAAGACAACGAAGAACAAGCACGCAAGCGGCCAGAGGGCTTACGCGGAAACTGCTGGAGGTTTCTTCACCGCCTTCCGGAAGCGGGCCGCCTTCGCCGCCGCTTCGTCTCGCTTCGTGGCCACGGCGGAGGCCCTCGTCTTCTTCGGACGGCTACCGAAGAGAGGAAGCGCGGCCCAGTGTTTCTCCTTTCCACCACCGGCAGCCGGCGCGGCGGACGAGCCCGCGCTGTGGCGGTCGGTTGCCGGCTGGTGGCGCGGGATTTCTTCGGCATTGAAGTCATCCAGCCAGTCATCGAAACTAGCCGAGAGCCCCGTGCCTCCGGGCTCGGCGACGTCCCCCGTGGCGGCGTCCTCCATGGCGACTGCAGCCAAGTCCGGGTCGTCGAGGTCGTCTACCGTGCGGTCCGGAGCATACTGGCATTCGACTCCTGCCGCCCCGGCTGGCGGCGGAAGAAGAGGGTTCTGATAACAAAGAAGAAAGAGAAGAGCCACCTAGTCAGAAGCCGGCCGACTCAAGCCGACTGATGACAGAAAGAAGGACTCACCACGGGCGGAGGATGGGCGCGGGAGTACGGCGCCTTGCCGAATTGCCAGTCGTCGGTGAGCTTGAGGTTGGCGATGTAGTTCACCATAAGTGCTACCTCGACATGGGGCATCTCCCATGTGCTCAGCCGGCAAGGGTCGAAGCGACCACTCATCTGGCACAGCATGTGGGGCCGGCTCTGAAGGGGAAGAATCCGGCGCTCGACGAAGGCGGCCACCAGGTCGGCTCCGCGCAGGCCTTCCGACTGGATCATTACCCGAAGCCGGGCGATGGAGGCGTTCCCAGCCGGAGACAAGGACTTGGACCGGAAGCCCCAAGACGGCCGCCTCCCAGCCGGCGGGCCGGCTACGTAAGCCGGCAGATTGACGTAGTCGCCTTGCGGGGCGACGTTCTTGACGTAGAAGTAAGATTTCTGCCAGAGTTTGACAGATTGGATTAGAGGAATGTGCAGGAAGGGGTTGTTGTCGCTTGCCCTCTTCATAGCGATGAAGGCCCCGCAGGGAGCTGGCACGCCGGCGGAGACAGTGCCGAGCTTGTTCTGGAAGAGCTCCGCCCAAAGCTCCAGCGTCGGCAGCACTCCCAAGAAGCCTTCGCAGAGAGAGACGAAGGCTGACAGCTGCATCACCGCGTTGGGCGTGAAGTGATGCGGCTGGAGATTGTAGAAGTCGAGGAAGGATCGCATGAAGCTGCTCGCCGGGAAGCCGAAGCCACGCAAGAAGTGCGTGCGGAAGACGACGCGCTCGCCTTCCTCTGGCACCGGCGAAATCTCCGTCTCCGGCGCCAGGCGAGCCTGCACAAGGTTGGCGGCGGGCAGGCGCCGGGTCTGGCAGAGAAATTCGATGTGGTCTTCGTGGACGTTGGACCCGTCCCACGAGCTTGACAACGCCATGGACATGGCGGCGTGGGCGGGCTGCGGCGGGAGGCTGCGTTGGGCGCGAGGAAGAAGAAAGGGAAGAAGAAGAGCAAGGAGGGACGGGGAGCGGGGGAGTTAACGAGCCTTTGTCTCTCCCCCTCCCCCTCCTACTTGTAGGCTCGTGCGCCGGAGCCGAGGAGGCGCGGCGTGGGGGGTCGTGGGGATCGATCGTGCCCATCTCCCCCACGCCCCGCGTTAATTGCGCGCCTTGAAGACACGAGGAAATGGCCGCGGGGAGGCGAGCAGTCCCCTCGGGCCGCAGAAGATCTGTGCCCGGGCCGAGGCCAAGGGGTGGCGGGCCCGGGCCTGCGGCGGCGTCCCGTCGCGCGCGTGCGACGGCAGGACTTCTCCGCCACGTGGCCCGTCGTGGGGCCCGCGGCCAGCCCGCGGGTCAGCCGCAGTCATATTAATAAACAAGAAAGTTCTCCGAAGTCGGCCTGCGACGGCATGGTCGGCTCCTCAGGGTGTGAAGCCGGCCAAGCTTCCCATCCTTCTGTCCGTCGTGAAGCTCGCCCGGCTTCGGGGACTACTGTCGGAGTAAATAGCCATGGGTAGCCCAGCCGGCTTCCCCTGGCCCATCAGAAAAAATTACAAGCCTGGCCGACTTTCAAGAAGATTCAAGACCTAGGGCCGCCTCCCCCCTCAGCCGGCTACCTCCTAGGCCGGCTTCGGGGGCGGCCCGCCCTTCACCCTCATGAAGAAAGTTGTGGATGGCCGACTACGAGAAGCCGGCTACAGCAAGGCCAGCTACCAAAGGCCGGCTCCCATAAAGCAGTCAAAGCCGTACCCGCAATGTACGCATCCACCCTGCGATGATGAAGCAGGGCGTGGCTACAGTGGAGCCTGCCACCCCTAAAACCCGGAGCACGCCTGGTACAGCGCGCCGTGCGGGCAGCCACGGCCCGCCCGGCGCGGCACTGTAGCCACGGCGGCTCTGACACCGTCCACGACGGGCCGCCAGCGTGGCCCCCGAGGCGGTGGGCCCCTTCGGGCAGAGAGATGCCGAAGGCGGCCGCACCTCCTCTCAAGCCGGCAAGATAGAGGGTCGGCTTCCCACAGCCGGCCTGCCACCCTCCTCGAAGGAGACGCCCATTAAGGAGACAATATGCGGCGGGGCTACAGTAATCGCCCGCCAAGGCGGCGTTACTGTAGCCACGCTTACCCCGACCAAGCATGCGTCAACAGCACGGAGTAACAGTAACCAGCCACCGACCAGGCCCTGGCCTGTGGGGCCTGACTGTCGACCAAGAAGCCGGCAGCCGGCGGGACCCACCAGCCGGCGGGCCCCAGTAGCCGGCGCAGAAGCCGGCGAGCATGGTCACAGACAGCTGGGCCCCGCGCCCAGCTGGATTACCATTGTACCCCCGGGGGGTAGGCCTATATAAACTCCCCGGTGCACCCATGCAAAGGGTTGGACTCTCAATCTAGACCTAGACACCATACAAGGAGAGGAAGCAAGCTAGCTGAGCCCTTCTTCCTCCTTCCACCCAAAACAGCTCAAGGAGCATTGTGTAGTTACTTGTTCATATAGTAACCATGCGGAGACCCCGCAGAGCAGCAGTAGGGGTGTTATCTCCCCGGAGAGCCCTGAAGCTGGGTAAGATTCGCCGGCGTGCATGTCTTCGCCTCATCCCGTTTCCAGGCACCGGCGATGTTTTATTGGCCCCCGCAATGATAAGCCACCCATTGGCATATGTCGCTCCTACCACCCGACAATCTGGTTGAAACTTGTTAGACCTCCTTATAGCACTCTCAGTATGTTTCCTAGTGCTTCTAAAATCTCCTTCCTTGAGATAACTACGAGATGCCGATCCTTTCCTTATAGCTTTCCCCTTATACCCCATTCGTAAGTACGAAGAAGGGATGATGACTTCATCATGCTGCCCTGAAGCAGCGAAATGAAGACATCAACGTAGTGGATCGACCTCTTCGAGAAGGGCAACCAAGACCGAGAAGACCCGTTATAATTTCGTAATCAAATCCCTTCCCCCTTACCCCCTTATAAATCTCGGGACGAGATTTCTTGTAGCGGAGGAGAATTGTGGCGCCCAGATAATTAAGCTATAGTAACCCTCTACTAATGAGGCCACGTCACCACGGTTATTGTTGATAAACTCACGTTGATTCAAACCCCGTTCAAATTCTAATTTAAAATCAAGTCAAACTATAAAGTTTTCAAATGTCAGAATTAAAATGTTCAAAGTATTGCAACTATTCCATAACTAATTATGGTGGTAAACCAACATTTTTTGCAAAGTTCTTAAATGCCTAAAATAATCAAAACAGTGGCCTAAACAATAATTTAATTCCTTTTTAAATTATAAAAATACTATGATATTTTATTTAAATGTCAAACTTTTTGTGGCAGTGGCATAATTACTAATGTTGATTTAGGGGCTAGTGTTGTATTTTATAATACTAAAAATAAAAAGAAGCTAATAAGAAAATAGAAATAGAAACTGTAAAAAGAAAAGAAAATTGCAAATAGAAAAACAGAACATTAAAACAATGGAAAAGCCCCCCCCCCTGCTTTTTTCCCAGACCATAGCCCACCCGGCGGGCCCAGGTGGCCCAGCTGCCACCTTCACGTCGTTGTCGTCTTCTTCCCTCGCCCCCACTGTTCGTCTGACCGCGCCTGCTGTCGCCGACGGACCAGCTCGCCGCCCCGCGCCGCTACAGGCCCCCGGAGGGGATAAGGACGCCGCTTGCGCCCCCTCGATCCCCTCTCCCACTTCCCCCGTGCCACTCCACTCGCCCTCGCCCGTCTCTGCATGCATTTAAGATTTTTTTTTGTAATTGCTTGGTTAACATTTTTTAAAATGTTTTATACGTAAATATTGACAGTTACTAGTTCTTCTTTTCTCTATCTGTTACTACAACAGGTCGCTCCTACCCATGTGACCAGGGTTCAACCTTGGTACTCCATTTTTAGTTTTTCCTGTGTGTTCCAGCAGCACTGTATAAACACTTGGCGAGCCCACCAAAATCCGTTTTTGCTTGCAACTTTCTGTGATTAGCTCAAGGTCCTGGGCTGAAGACGCCACCCACCGATCGGCCCAGCGAGGCCTCACGTCAGGAACATTGGGCCTTAGTCCATCATTCCTCCACAGCAGGCCGCACAATAAAGCGGTGATCTTCCCGATCACGCCGCCCCCTCTCGTACCAGGCCCTAGGGTTCCTTCCTTCCACCAAGAGAGGAAAGGGGATCGGGTGTCAGTAATGCGCCGCCGCCTGCCGTGCGCCGATCTCCACTCTCTCGCCGTCACCGTCGCCGTCGGATGCCTCGAATGAGGATCCACCGGTGCTTGAGCAGAGTCGACCAAATAAGCAGCTCCCAAAGTGGGAGCTGCAGCCCCCAATCGAAGCAGCAGCAGCAGCAACTCCTTTTCGAGCTGCGGTTCGCAATCGAAGCGGCAGTCCGGAATCAAAGCAGTCCTTCCCGGGCTACAATCAGAATCAGGTCCTCTTTCGAATTCGTCTCCCCTTTCGGATATTTTCCGTTGTATAGATAGAATTTTCAATATTTAAACGAGAGTTTCCATTGGTGTCGGGAACCCAGCAGTTATATATATCTGGCCTGGCGGCACCCTCCAATATTCGGAGAAGACGCAGCAGCAACTCCTTAGACATCAGTTTTTAGACTGACCGGCGGCAACTTGGGCGATGGCGAGGACTAGTAGCCGGCGACGGGCTGCCAAATTGATGGCCAAGCCATCCGGTTCGACCATGGTGGTGAGTTCCTTGTCCTCCACTTCCTCTGAATGACTTAATTTTCCTCAGCAACCAGGGGTCAAATTTCAGTCTTTCAGACAGTATCAAAAATCGTATCACATCTAACTTTTTTTGGTACAAATTAAATTGAATTTGTGTTATCTTAGGTAGATCAAATCTGCATCTTTGCGACAGTAGACAAATTGTATCTCTGAGACAATCAAACTTGCATTTTTTCAGACTTGCAATATTGCATAACTGACTGTATTATGGTGATATCAACTCTAATCTGTTTTGAGTGCCAAATGCAGAAAGGCAATCCAGATGATAGGATCAGCAGCTTGCCCAATGACATCCTGGTCAACATTCTCGACCGGCTCGATGTTCGCGCCGCTACGAGAACCAGTGTCCTCTCGAGACGGTGGAGTCAGCTTCCTGCCATGGTCCCACGGCTTACAATCAGTGCTCGGGACCTCCTGCCGTCAGAAACTAAAACCAGCATTTCCAAAGCTGAAATTGTTCGGAGGACCACTGCAGCTGTGGCCAAAGATCCGGCCAATGTAGCAGTGTCCGATGCTGAATTTGTTCGGAGGACCAGTGCAGCTGTTGCCAAAGCCTTGGCTGATGCAGCAGCTGTAGCCAAAGCCTTGGCCAATGCAGCAGCTGTAGCCAAAGCTATGGCCAATACAGCTGTAGCCAAAGTGATAAAGAGCATACTGGCACGCAGGGATCCGGGTGGATGGCCCATTCGCCTCAGCATGACGTTTTACTTGAGAGGCAGTGTCCCCATATCTGTTGGGCATACTGTTGGCAATGCCATGGCGACACTCAAGGTTGAGAAAGCCGAATTCACAGTTTTGACAGAGAAGAAGGGACGCAAGTGCAGTATTGATGATGTGGTGAACTATGGGACACGGTTTGTGTCATTTTTTAATGAATGCCACAATGCATTTGCTGGTCTCACGTGCCTATACCTGGAGAATTTGAGATTCCGTGAATCCAACTTTGTCTCTAACATACTTGTCTCTTGCAAGCAATTAAATTATTTAGGTTTTTTCAATTGTGACACAGAGGATTGGATAACACTCCAAGTTGAACACGCACAGCTCATTGAGCTCAGTATTGTTGATTGCCGTTTTGACATGGTCAAACTCACCTGGGTTCCGAAACTCACCTGCCTGGTGTTTTTTTCTTGGTTAACTTCCAGAGAACCTCCACTGGCACTGGGCTATGTCCCATTGCTCGAGGTTCTGAGACTTTCAAATGCTGCTCGTAGTTTGGACAAAATGCTCAAGTTAAGTACTTTTCTTCATGAAACCTCTGTTCGAGACCTGACGTTGGGGTTTCAATGCGAAAAGGTAAGCTGTGGGTTGATTGCTTTGTCCTGGTTTCACTTGTTCTCTACTCATCCTATCATGTGCTTATTGCAGATTTGGGTTCAACCAGAGTGTTTGACCAGAAGGCAGGCATATGTGTTCCAGCAACTAAGGATTCTCAATCTAGTTAAAATTCCTGAAGGGTATGATCTCATCTGGACAATGTTCTTCTTGGAAGCGGCGCCGTCCCTGGAGGAGCTCTACATGACGGTATGTTCTTATAGCTAATAAAGATTGTTCTATTCTTTCTTTTTTTGAGGAGTTGCTCTACTACGCAACTGCATGTCTGCACCTCCAGTCTTTTGTTTGAAGGATTGGTCTGTTATCTTTGTTGCATGATTGCATGCACCTGTCCTTTCACTTGGAGTGCAAAATTAACCTGCTTCATTTACCTTTGTCCTATTGGTGGCATGCATGTAGGTATGGGACCATCCGTGTGAAATGGAAATGAATCGGGAGATTAGGAGGGAGCAGTTGTATAGTGAGAACAAGGGCGTTGAATGGGAATCGCCTACATCGAATTTCAAGCACCACTGTCTGGCCAAGTTCATCCTCGTCGGCTTTGAAGCTAAAGACTACATGGTGAGTCATGTCAGGTGTGTCCTGAAAGCAGCGGTGAATCTACAGGATGTCTACCTGTATGATAGACTGGTATGTGCCAAGTGCCAAGAGAAAGTAAAGAATGCGCGCAGGTATGATTCACTGGTACGTGGCATGTGCCCAGGCGTGAATCAGCCTATAAAGTTCCCATATACAAACGAGGACCAGCGTGCAGTGCAGAAGCGAATGCCCCGGGGCATTGGGTCACTTGCCAAAATCCACTTCCTGTCATCTAATGAAATAAAGGCAGAACATCGTCCAAGGATAGCTGTAGATTCTTTGGGTGCCGTTGAAGATTAGCTGGAGGTAGTTTTGTAGTTTTGTAGCTAAATTTAGTTGAATGTAGTTTTGTAGCATTATTGTCTGTGAATTCAAGAATTTTCATGATCCACTTAAATTCCATACAAAGTGCATTGAGTTGTATTGATCTGAGGTGGCTGTTAGCATAAAGTTGATATGGTTTATATATTTGATAAATGTAACTTCCGAATGATCGGAAATCAACCAAAGATCCTGGATCCTCCCGGTATCCATGGCTCCTCGCTAGTAATCCTTCGTCGCATGTTTTGTTTTTATTTTGTGCAAAAATTAATGTGAGGATTCGAAACTTGAACCTCAGCAAACTCAGCTCAGCTATGGAGAGTGGATTTTTGGAACCCGGGTGTATTGGAGGACCTTATTTTAAATACTTTAAAAATCACATTAAATGTTTCAAAAAATTCTGAAAAAAATTCTACGTGATCATATGGATGTATATTACACGTGTGTAAAGTTTGGTGATGAAATAAGTAAATAGGCGACCTATATAAAAATGACAAAATGGTGATTTCCAAATAGTGAATAATGCATGCACTGTTCATCTTTCCAAAACCACGGTTTTGTCATTTTTGTGTAACTCACATGGCTACTTATTTCAGCATCAAAATTTGCACATGTGTAATATACATTCATATAAACATGTTGATTTGTTTTCAGAATTTTTTAAAACTTCAAAAAAGCATTTTGGCACAGTTCGAAAAATAGGGCTCCAATGCACCTGGGTTTCAAAGTGACTTTTTGCTCAGCTATGTTCTTTTTCTTGCAAGATTGAAAGCAAATATACTCCCTCCGTTCCCTTTTTCTCTGCGCACTTGCCTCTTTCTGCTACGATTTCCATCCCTACCCCGCTTCTGCAATGGTAATTATGACCTCTACAGCAGTAACTAGGCCTATGCATGCATGCAGAAGCCAACCAATCCAGCCGACCATGCACTGGGGCCCGTGGGGAGAGAAAAGTGGAAACCGAACCACCAGCCAATCGGTTACATGCAGTGATTAAAAGAACGCGCCTCCTCGCATGCAAAGCGAACCAAGCTCTTCTTGGTATCTGGGTCTCAACTTATACGCAGAGAAAAAAGAATCGGAGGGAGTATTATTTAACCTGTCTACACTACTATATTTGCATACAAACAACTTAGTTCAGTTTCTGATTTTTTTCACACTTAGTTCGATTTTTTACCCATTGAACCTAGTGGTCGGCGAACCAGCAACCTAGGTCATCCATTCACCCCTTTGGTTTTTAAAATTTATTTGGCAAGCATACCGATTTTTTTTGAAACACCGTTGAACGTCTTGCTCGAACCCTTGGTAACTCATGTGTAAATTGCATGGTAATATACGCACAACAACCATGGTAACTGTTTGATCTAAGAGAGAAAAGTTGTTGCAAAACATCCTCTGACAACTCATGTGTAAATACCATCATAATATATGCATGCCAACTTATTTAGCCTAGGCATGATAACTTTTTTAACCCGAGGAAATAAATTGTTGAAAAACACCCCAATACTCATGTGTAAATAGTAGCGTGATAACTTTTTTTGTTATGTATTTTCGTGAGTTTTCTCTAGCACATCGTATTTGTTCTGCTTCATCATGGCATCTCTACCAATGATCGGAGGATGGTGACGGCGTTGTTGGTGATGTGATTAATGAGGCTTCTACAGGATAATCAGTCCGAGAGGTAGGAGATTTTGGCAAAGGGGAGGTGGCAGGTCGTCTCGAACGGATGGTAATTTATGCATCACAGACATGGTAGGTTACGTAGAAACATCATGGTAACTTTGGTCTGGGGAGAAAGAAGTTGTTGAAACATACCACCCGATAAATATTGACAGTTGGTTCTTCTTTTCTCGATCTGTTACTACAACAGGTCGCTCCTTTTTTTTAGGATCAAACGTATCTTTATTTAAACGTAGCCAGGAATCTCATCTGAGATAATCTGGAGGATAGACTCCGGTGGTACATTCCACCACACATTACAATACTCATCTCCCAAACCAATTTTAGCAAGCTTATCAGCAGCATTCACTTCTCTCCGTGCCCAAGATACTCTGACCTGCATAAACTGGGTTAGCATGCGCTTAATTTCCTGGGTGCTCGGATCCAAGGGCGAGAGATCTTGGTCATTCTTGTTGATCGCTGCCACCACCCCAAGGTTGTCCAGCTCCACATGTAGCCGTTGCACATTTGCTTCGGTTGCTAGCTGGATCGCTCGCCGGCAAGCCATCACCTCCGCCTACTCCGCGCACGTCGCATGGTCGATGAAGAGGCAAGCCGCACCCATAAAACCTTCCTCATGGTTTCTCAAGACCACCCCCGCTCCACCCTGACCTCGACTTTTGGAAAACTCCCCATCAGCATTTACCTTTACCCATCCCTCATCCGGCGCTTCCCACCTCGCACGCACTATAGGGTGGCGCTCAGTAGTTTGTTTCTCATGAACTTGTTGCCATTCTTCAACTAGCATCATCACCCGCTTCATTATTTCATGTGGTTCCTCAATCCGTTTGCCATCCCGGGCCTCATTACGAGCTAGCCAAAGCACGTATACCGCCTGTATCATAACAGCTCGCTCCTCCTCTCCTGCATGCTCGAACCACTCAAGAAGCCATCTTGCAACTGCCCTCTGGGAATCAAGCTGACACGGTGGGATCGCCACCGCAATTCCCTTTTCCGATTGCAGTTTTTTCCAAAAAAAACAGCCGAGTGAGGACATCCCCAGAATCTATGATAAATTGTCTCATCCCTTCCACATGCCGTGCAAAAAACTCCCGCTTTGATTTTACGTTGCTGTAGTTCATGCCCAACAGCCAAACCATTGCGGAGCAAACGCCACATGTGAATCTTTGCCTTTCTCGGAGCCGACGTGTCCCACACAGCCATCCAGCTCTTGTGTTGATTTACTGTTGAGGAGGATCCCTGTCCGCCTGATCTAGCTCGATTCTGAGAGATTCGCAGGTGATACGTCGAACGTACTGTAAAATGTCCATCCTTGGTAAAGTTCCACGCTAGATAATCCTCCACATTCTCTCCGCCAATATTGATCTGCTTTATATCCGCTGCATCTTGAGGTGAGAACATGGAGTCCAGCAGCTGTTCATTCCATCTCAAGCCCGACTGATCAAACAGGTGACAAACCTTGGAAACTCCCGCAACATACTCAGCACCCAATGGTGTTAAGCTGCCATTCCGCGGTATCCACTGGTCATGGTGGATATTTATCCTGGAGCCGTCTCCCACCCGCCAAACCAGGCCCGCTCGAAGCAAATCCCAACCATGAAGAATGCTCCTAAAAGTGTAGGAGCCGCCATCAGGACAAGTTACACTCATAATCCCTCCCTCGCTGAAATATCTTGCCTTCAAGACCCTTGCACAAAGCGATGAGGGAGCTCTAAGGATCCGCCAAGCTTGCTTCGCAAGTAGAGCTTGGTTAAAGGCCTCGGCATCTCTAAACCCCATGCCACCCTCTTTCTTTGCTGCACACATTTTGTCCCAAGAGATCCAATGTACTTTGCGCTCACCATTAACTGCCCCCCACCAGAATTTTGAAGAGATAGAAGTTAGGTTCCGGCACATCTTCTTTGAGAGGAGAAAACAACTCATGGTAAACGCTGGAGTAGATTGAAGCCCCGATTTGACAAGTACTTCTCGTGCTTTCTTAGACAATCCCTGCCCCTTCCAACCTGTAACTTTTTTCTTTGAGCTCTCCACAACATATTGAAATGATCCATCCTTTACCCTCCCAACGACCGTTGGGAGACCCAAATATCGCTCACTCAATGCCTCAGACCCGATCCCAATGGTCTCCTTTAGGGAGTCCTTGAGCTCCTGCTGACATCCATTGCCAAAGAAAACCGAAGATTTTTGTAGATTCACTTTCTGACCTGAAGCCTCCTCGTAGACACCCAAGATCTCCTTCAGCGCTTGAAAATTATCGACAGGGCCCTGAAGGAAGACAATAATATCGTCAGCAAATAGGAGATCTGTTATCTGGGGGCCAGTGCACCCAAATGACACTCCTTTAATTTGATGATCTTCTTGGGCTTTCTTTAGTAGCGCAGAAAAACCTTCGACACAAAATAAGAACAGATACGGGGACAACGAACCCCCCTGCCGCAATCCACGTGATGGAGTGAACATCCTGGATAAGCCCCCATTCAACTTCACCACAAAATTGGCAGACGTCACACACCTCATTATCATGGAAATCCAAGCATTGTCAAAATCAAAACGTGCTAGCATTTGTTGAAGGAAAATCCACTCAACCCTGCCGTATGCCTTCATCATATCCAATTTTACTGCACATAAAGGTTTCTTCCTCCTCCTCTTTCTGATAGCATGCACACACTCATAGGCCACAAAAACATTATCAGTGATTAACCTGCCCGGTACAAACGCACTTTGTTCCTCAGAGATCAGAATAGGGAGAAAGGCCTTTAGCCTGTTTGCTAACACCTTAGATGCTATCTTGTATAAAACATTGCAGAGGCTAATGGGGCGGAATTGAGATAGTAACTCCGGTGAGTTTACTTTCGGTATCATTACAATAACAGTCGCATTAAAAGCATCCGGTGCTGCCACTCCGGCAAGAAAATCACGGACAACTCTGCACGCCTCATCCTTCACCAACGACCAGTGTCGTTGGTAGAATAAAGCAGGTAGCCCATCCGGACCCGGAGCTTTAGTTGGACCCATCTGGAACAGCGCAGTCTCAATCTCCTCGTCCGTGATTGGTGCCACAAGTTTTTGGTTCATGCTCTCAGAGACCATCGATGGGATATTTTCCAACAAAGCCCGAGCACCTACCGATCCTTCAGATGTGAATAACATCTCATAGAACATCGCTGCCATCTCTCGCATCTCTTCATCAACCGTGCACCTCAATCCATCCTCCCGGACTAGCGCTCGGACTGTGTTCTTCCTTTTCCTGTGAGAAGCCCTTGCCTGAAAGTACTTTGTGTTCATATCTCCTGTCGCTAGCCAATCCACACGTGATCTTTGCCGCTGCATCACCTCCTCCCTAGCATAAACCCCTCGGAGTTGTTCTTCAATATCTCTAATTTCCGTGGAGTATCCGGTCCGTAGTGATCTGAATTTAGCATCATTTAGCCGCACTTTCAGTTGCTTTATCTGGTTTCGGATGGATCCAAAGACAACTCTTCCCCACTCTTGCATGCTCGTGGTCAACTTTCTTAGTTTACGACACGTCTCAGAAAGGCCAGTGCCTCCTGTATCCGCTTCCGCCCATTTTTCAGCAATCATCTGCTCATACCTCTCATGACGTGTCCACGCTTCTTCATACCTGAATTGCCTCGTACCACTACGTTTCCGATCTGGAGCTGTCTCCAGAACATGCGCAAGCAATGCAACATGATCAGATTCCTCCGTAACAATATGCCGGACATGCGTTTCCGGAAACATGGCAAGAAAATCATCATTTCATGTGCATCGATCCAGCCGGACTTGTATATTGTCGAGCCCCTGTCTTCTGTTATCCCATGTGTAAGGATACCCGGAGAAACCTAGGTCAGCAAGGCCGCAGTCGGCCAAGCAATCACGAAAATCTTCCATTTGCATGAAACTCCTAGGATTTCCACCCCTTTGTTCAGACAACAGGTCGCTCCTACCCATACGACCAGGGTTCAACCTTGGTACTCCATTTTTAGTGTTTTTTCTTTGAGTGAATTCATTTTTAGTTTTTCTGCGTGTTCCATTCGCAAGATCGCTTTAGCGAGAGAGATCCATCAGCGCCAGATCTTGCAATTTTCTGTCATTTTCAAGGTCGACGCCACCCACCGATCGGCCCAGCTCGGCCTCACGTCAGGAACACTGGGCCTTAGCCCATCATTCCTCCACCGCAGGCCGCAGGATAAAATGGCGATCTTCCCTACCACGCCGCCCCCTAGGGTTCCTTCCACCAAGAGAGGAAAGGGGATCGGGTGTCAGTTATGCGCCGCCGCCCGCCCTGCGCCGATCTCCACTCTCTCGCCGTCGCCGTCGCCGTCGGATGCCTCGAATGAAGATCCACCGGTGCTTGAGAAGAGGCGCCCAAATAAGCAGCTCCCCCTTTGGGAGCGGCAGCCCCCAATCGAAGCAGCAGCAGCAGCTCCTTTCCGAGCTGCGACCGGCAATCCAAGCAATCAAGCGGCTCCTCTCTGAGCCGCAGTCGGAAATCAAAGCGGCTCCCTTTTTTAGTGGCTAATCCGGAATCAAAGCAGTCCTTTCCGGATTACAATCAGAAACAGGCCCTCTTTCGAATCCAGCAGCTCTATATAATCTCTGGCCGGGCGGCACCGCGGCACCCGCCAGTCTTTGGAGAAGACGCGCAGCAACAACTCTAGACGATCAGTTTTTAGACTGACCGGCGGCAACTCGGGCGATGGCGAGGACTAGTCGCCGGCGACGGGCTGCCAAATTGATGGCCAAGCCATCGGTCAAGGCGGAATCCTTCCTCGACGAGCTGGTGAGTTGGTCCTCCAAATCCCTTTTCGTACTGTATATAACGTTACCCGCAAAAATATATACTTCTCACAACAAGGAATAGTAAAAAATAGGAACCATAATCAGAACTCGTGTACAAAACTTAACCTTCTTAGTGGGAACGTGTCAAAATTCCTCCTTTCTGTTGGAAGCTATAAAATGTGTATAATCAAATTTACGCCCTTAGAGGGAGACATGGGGGTGTCCTTAGCAACCAGGCGTCAAATTTCAGTCTTTCAGACAGCATTCAAGTTGCATCCTTGTGTTATCTTAACCAAATCAAAGCTGCGTCCTTGCGACAGTTGACAAATTGCATCCCTGAGACTATCAATATTGATTATTTTTCTGTAATGTGATAACAGCTCTGATTTGTTCCAATGCCAAATGCAGAAATATAATTTAGATGATAGGCTCAGCAAGTTGCCCAACGACATACTGGTCAACATTCTTGACCGTCTCAATTGCCGTGACGTTACAAGAACCAGTGTCCTCTCCAGACAGTGGAGTCAGCTTCCTGCCAAGCTCTCATGGCTTAAAATAAGTGCTCGCGATTTCATGCACTCACAAGCTAGCGTATCTGATGATGAATTGGATGAAAAATTGGCTAAGATCAATACATTGCGTCGGATCAATGCAATCAATGCAGCCAATGCAGCCGTGGTCAAAGCGACAAAGAGCATGCTGGAACACAGGGATCCTGGTGGATGCACCATCCGCCTCTTGAGCATGGCGTTCTACTTGAGAGGTGATGCCCCCATATCCATTGGGCATACTGTTGGCAATGCCATGGCGACACACAAGGTTGTTAAAGCCGAATTCACAGTTTTGACAGAGAAGGAACACACGCTCATTCCTGATGATGTGCTGAACTATGGGACACGGTTTGTGTCATTTTTTAATGAGTGCCACAATGCATTTGCTGGTCTCACACGCCTCGAGCTGGCGAATTTGAGGTTCCCTGAATCGGACTTTGTCTCCAGCATCCTTGTCACTTGCAAGCAATTAAATTATTTAGGTTTTCACAATTGCGACACATCGGATTGGATAACGCTCCAAGTTGAACACGCACAGCTCAGTGAGCTCAGTATTTTCGATTGCCGGTTTGACATGGTCGAACTCACCTGGGTTCCCAAACTCACCTGCCTGGCGTTTTTGTTTTGGAGATCTTCACAAGAACTACCACTGTCACTGGGCTATGTCCCATTGCTTGGGGTGCTGAGACTTTCAAATATTGCTCGCACTATGCACAAAATGGTCAAGCTGAGTACACTGCTTCATGAGACCTCTGTTCGAGACATGACGTTGGGGTTTAAATGCGAAAAGGTAAGTTGGATTGATTGCTTTGTCCTGGCTTGCACTTGTTCTGTACTCATCCTATCGTGTTGCTTATTGTTGCAGATTTGGGTTCAACCAGAGTGTTTGACCAGAAGGCAGGCACATGTGTTCCAGCAACTAAGGATTCTCAATCTAGTTAATATTCCTGAAGGGTATGATCTCACCTGGACAATGTTCTTCTTGGAAGCGGCGCCGTCCCTGGAGGAGCTCTACATGACGGTTTGTTCTTAACCAAAGCATGTTCTATTCTTTCTTTTCTTTTCTTGAGGGGCTGCTCTACTGCCTGATTGTGTTCTTATGTACGGGCTTTTGTTTGAGGGGTTGCTCTATTATCTCCGTTGCATGATTGAACGCACCCGTGCTTTCACTGTGCAAAATTAACCTGTTCCATTTGCCTGTGTCCTATGTGTGGCATGTAGGTAATTGATCATCCATGTGAAATGCTAATGGATGAGGAGTTAAGGAGGGAGGAATTTTATAGCGATAACAAGGGCGTCGAGTGGGAGTCACCTACATCAAATTTCAAGCACCACCGTCTGGCCAAGCTCACCATCTTCTGCTTTCAGTCTGAAGACTACATGATGAGTCATGTCAGGCGTGTCATGGAAGCAGCGGTGAATCTAGAGGATGTCTACTTGTTTGATAGACTGACATGTGACGGATGCCGAGGCGTGACGCCTTTAAAGCCGATAAGGTTCCCGGAGGAAAGTAGGCACAGGCGTTGGGTGGAGAAGCAAATCAGGAAGGGGGGCATCGAGTCACTTGCCACAATCCACTTCCTGGGGACTGGTGCAATAAGGGGTGATATTCTTGCAAGGATAGCTACAGGATACTAGAGGCAGTTTGTGAAGTTGCAATGCCTGTTGCAGTCTGTTGGAGTCGGTACTACCCTAGAAAAAGTGGCCGGGTGTGCATTTCCTTATTTGGTCTGTTTGTGAAGTTGCAATGCCTGTTGAAAGTGATTGCGGCACTATTGTTGGTGAATTCAAGAATTTTATGATCCAATTAAATTTTAGACCAAAGTTTGTAGGGTCATATGTAATGGGGCTGATCAGTAGATATGGTTCATTGAGCACAGATCTGAAAGGGAAGCGTGTTTATGATCATGTGCCCCCTTTGTCAACCGTAAACTATGTTGTTGCAGTAACTTGGGTGTCATTTGGCTGAATTTACCCCCATTTGAGATGCTTGTTTGATTTAAAATTTGTGCAAAACAGACGTGGCATATACCCTTGTGTTATTTCATCATGAGAACATAAATAACAGGTTTGCTCTGAAGTGGATTCCTTTGCTCCGCATGCATACAGGCAAGAGCATCAAGTTCCTATGCCCGCGTGATCCGTAATTTGAGATTTTAAAAAATCCGGCTAAGTATGGCGCAATTCCATGCTATGGTGCACTTGCAAATCGTCATATACAAGGCCCCACCCACTCCAGAAATCTCGGGAGCGAGGAAAGTGCAGCTCCGTGATTTCCAACTACAGCGCCGCCTGCTCCGGGAGCTGAGTTGCGGAGCAAAGCGATTCCAAACACTGCCTAACTGTGAAAGCATAAACCATACCTGGGAGGTGTGATCTTGTGGATGTAGCCTCCTGGTAGGAACGGAGGAAGTTCACAAGAGGCGAGGCATTGCAAGCATCGGTCAGATCAGCTCAAGCTATTTCGATGCTGGCTTTGAATTTTGCTGAGTGAAAAAAATTCAGAACCGCCAAGTGATCAGACATGGTTGGAATAAGGAAAAGTATCTTTTTCAACTGGCTGATTTCTGTGTGAGATCAACCGCCCCGCGAGACGTCTGATCCAGCTGGATCGTGCGGCGCTCGTCTCTCCCGCACGCACTCGTCTCAACTGGCCGTAAACAGGCCACACTTTCCTGGCCCCACACTGTTTAACATTATCTTCTTAGACTATCCATAGTGAGAGTAATATACTCCTTCCGTCCTAAAATATAAGAACGTTTTTAACACTAGTATAGTGTTAAAAATATTCTTATATTCTGGGACAGAGGGAGTAGATGGTAATATCACACATCTCTAGGATTTTGTGGACATGTGGTAACAATTTTCGTCCAGGATTTGTAAATTAACCAGGCAACTCTTCTATTTCCGGCATTTTAAATAAGTGTTATGGTTTTAGTTCACAGTTGTTATTTTGAAATGAAATGGAAGGAGTACTTTTTGAAGGAATCGAAGCCTCCTAACAGACACGACTTCCAAAAGAGCACATTGACAGATAAATTTATAGCAAGAAACCTTATGCACAGACAATTGTATGCTATCTACGATGTAGTGAGTGTCGGTTTTAATTATTGAAGAAAGTATACTTTTCGTCCTTCAACTCTTTGCGAAGTCTAGTCCTTAAAGTTTAAAATCGGACAACATGCACCCCTAACTCTTGAAATCGAACAAGTTTAGCCCCTCGTCTTGGTTGACCCAGTATCGCTGCTTACTCAGCACGGTTTTGACCCTTCTTTGTCTACATGGCGGTACTTCTCTCTCCTACCTTTTCCCTTGTCACATTGGATTACTGAGACATTTCATCAAACACTTAGCATGCACTGCGTGTGCCGTCAACGGCTGGCTCCCGTGGCTTGTGCACGTGCGCCACACCACGGACGGGTGCTGGTTGGCGGAGTCAGGATTCGAGTATAGGAGGGCCGAGTATGTATATTGGTCTAATCTCATTAATAATTATTCGTCGCTCCTACTAAAATTGTCTAAAACTGTATCGTTGGGGGGAGGGCCAGGCTCCTGCTCGTCCCCCTGGCTCCGCCCCCCCCCCCCCCTGTGAGCCGGCATGCTGCTTCGCTTAGGTCAAAAGGAAGCCGCAACTCGGAAGAGTGCAAGTCAGCATCAACATCTCCGTCGCGCTGCTGCGGCCCTCGCCGTCGCCGACCGAGCTCTCGCCGTGGCAACCGGGCGACATGGCATTCACACGCACGCCGGCGTGCTAGCTTGTCCACCACCAGCCGCACCACGCCCATCACCATCACCTTGGAGATGCTGTTCAGGAGCGCCGCCGCCCCGCCCAGCATGCCCGTGGTGCTGAGCACCGGATGGAGATGCCCGACGCGCTCTTGACTCTTGAGCTTCTCCTCGTGCGCCAGCCGTAGACTGGGCTCCCTCGCCCGCGCGCCCCAGAGCACGTGCTCCCAGGCAATGGAGAAGAGGAGGTCGAGGGCGAGCGTGAGGCAGCGCCACCGCCTGCGTGGCTTGCCTTCGTCCTCCGCGGCCACCATGATGATGCCGCCTGCCTGCCTTCATCCTCCTCATGAAGCGGGAGTTGCGATGTCCGACGAGGTGCAGCAAGCTCGCGGTGGTCGGCGAGGTAGAGCAGACACACTGTGGCTGGCTGGCTGGAGGGACTTGCGAGGGTTCGCCGTGGACGGCACACGCAGTGCATGCAAGGTGTTCGATGAAATGCCTCAAGCCAATGTGAGAAGGAAGAAGGTAGAAGAGAGAAATACTGCCATGTGGACAAAGACCGGTCAAAACCTTGCTGAGTCAGCAGCGATACCGGGTCAACCGAGACAAGAAACTAAACTTGTCCAGCTTCAAGAGTTGGGGGTGCAAGTTGTTTGGTTTTAAAGTTTTTTTTAGATCAGAGTAGTGCAGACTACTCAGAAGGAGCACTTGATTCGGCCAACATCAGGGATCGAAGACTCTGCGAAACATCTGCAATCACCAGTTGGTCGCATGTACTCCTGGTTAGAGCCGCCGAAACGTGCACCAGCTCGTTACACTTCCTATTCACATACTGAACTCTGCAAGCGGCAAAGTTCTTCATCACATTTTTTATGTCCATGATGAGTCCATAGCGGTCCGACCGGGGCGGAAGTATTGAGTTTAATTCAGCAATGACGTTTTGATTGTCCATCTCGAGCACCACCTCCCCATTATAATATTTTCTCATTGTCATGAGCCCAACCAGGGCAGCTCTAGCTTCTGCCTCTTCAACACTGCTACAGACCGGCAGCTTTTTGCAGACAGAAAGAAATACCAGTCCTCCGTGATCCCTAGCGATCACGCCGGCTGCGCTCTCTCCAGAGACAACATTGAAAGCAGCATCAGAATTGATTTTGGCTGTTCCCCGGTTTGGCGCAGACCACTTGTCTCCTTGGAGTGTTGGTCCATCAAGGCGAGCTCCTCCCTCCACTCCCGCCTCCTTGAAAACGCCATGACTGTCATTGGTCCCAACAGCTGACCTCAGGTCCTCCTCGTACTTCTGCAAAAACATCACAGAATCCTTGATAGATTCTTTTCCATCATGGCGCATGCAATCTTCCCTATGGTGCTAGCAGCGCCATAGGAGTAACAGTAACTTGGCACGCACCTCCTCGTTTTCCTCATCGAGGGCAACTTGTAGCCAGTCTGTTCCGGTATTTCTTAGCTTTTGCTCAGCCGGTAACACCCAGAACTTCCTCATTTCTGCCCTCAAGGCCCGGCTCTTGGTACAAGTTATGACTGCATGGTGTTCGTCCTCCTCTCCGTTGCCACAAATGCTGCATGTGGCATCCACTTCCAAGGTTCTCTTCCATTTATTTTTCTTGGTAGCCAGAGTATTAGTCGCAATCCTCCATGCAAAGATACGGACCTTACCGGGGACTTTTGCCTTCCAAATAAGATCCCAAATGCTTCTGTCATACGGTCCCCTAGTAGAACTCGAAGGATTCTGTGCCGACTGATCCTGTATGGCCGCGGCCAGCTTGTAAGCGCTCTTAACCGAGAAAACACCGTTTTTCTCATGGTGCCAGGCAATACAGTCACCTACCTCCGAGGTTGGAATGCTGAGTTTGCAGATCTCATCAGCATCGAAGGGGTGGAAAATTTGTCTGATGAGCATTTCATTCCATGCTTTCCTACTGGTTCCATGAGTTGGTTGACCCATCTGATCCGGGAACGCCTCACAAAAGCGGCTGTCATGAGGCCTTCCTTTCTCAAGATCCATTGATCCCTTTGGATTTGTATACTTTTTCCATCTCCCACCCTCCAAATAATCCCCTTCTTCAATAGTTCCAAGCCAAACTCAATAGCTCTCCACATCGGCGAAGCATCATGTGCAAACACTGTATCCAACAGATTCCCATTTGGGTAGTATTTAGATTTTAGGACTCTCGCACACAGACTATCTGGATTTTGCAGGAGCCTCCAACCTTGCTTGGCCAACAATGCTTGGTTAAACAAATGCATGTCTCTGAAACCAATACCCCCGGCTCTTTTTGGTTTTTGAAAGGATCGATATGGTTGACTAGAGGGGGGGGTGAATAGGCAACTACCAATTTTTAGCTTTTCTTTACCAAATTAAACTTTGCATCAAAGTAGGTTGTCTAGATGTGCAACTAGGTGAGCAACCTATATGATGCAACAACAACAAGCACACAAACAAGCAAGGGAACAAACACTAAGGAGCTTGCACAAGTAAAGGTAAGAGATA
The DNA here is from genome assembly GCF_018294505.1 of Triticum aestivum. Taxonomy (NCBI): domain Eukaryota; kingdom Viridiplantae; phylum Streptophyta; class Magnoliopsida; order Poales; family Poaceae; genus Triticum; species Triticum aestivum. The sequence continues at coordinate 615,315,568 of NC_057809.1, forward strand.
ACCAAGAGTGGATCCAGTGAAGACGAGGATGTGTTACCGAAGTTCCTTCCTTTTGAGGGGAAGTACGTCTCCGTTGGAGCGGTGTGGAGGCACAATGCTCCCCAAGAAGCCACTAGGGCCACCGTATTCTCCTCACGTCCTCACACAATGCGAGATGCCGTGATTCCACTATTGGTGCCCTTGAAGGCGGCGACCGAACCTTTACAAACAAGGTTGGGGCAAACTCCACAACTGAATCGGAGGCTCCCAACAAGACCACGAAGCTTCACCACAACGGATATGGCTCCGAGGTGACCTCAACCGTCTAGGGTGCTCAAACACCCAAGAGTAACAAGATCCGCTAAGGATGAGTGGGGGAATCAAAGATCCCTTGGTGGAAGTGTAGATCGGAGCCTCCTCAACCACTCCCGAGCAAATCAACAAGTTTGATTGGCTAGGGAGATAGATCGGGCAAAATGAAGCTTGGAGTATTTAATGGAGCTTGAGCAATAAATGGAGCTTGGGCAATAATTGAAGCTTGGGGGAAGAGGTAGGTGAGAAGGAAGAAGGGGACGCCCTTTTATAGTGGGGGAAACAAACCCCCCACTCAGCCCCGCAGAGAGCGGTACTACCGCAGAGGCAGAGCGGTACTACCGCTCATAAGCGGTACTACCGCTCTCCCTCAGCGGTACTGCCGCGCCAGAAGAGGAGGGGTTGGGGCTGCGACCCAGAGCAGTACTACCGTGGAGGCAGGGCGGTACTACCGTGCACACGCGGTACTACCGCCACTACTACCGCAGCTAGTACCGCAAAACCCGACACGAGAAAATGCACAAAAGAATCGAGGCGGAAGGAGCACAGAACCGCAGCGGTACTGCTGCTGAGGCCATCAAGCGGTACTACCACTCTGAGGAGCGGTACTACCGCTTAATGAGCTTCAGCCGTACTACCACTACAACTGCAGCTAGTGCCGTAAAGCCCTGACACGAGAAGGAGCGCACTAGGGTCGAGGCGGTAGGAGCACGGAGCCGCAGCGGTACTGCTGCTGAGGCTGACAAGCGGTACTACCGCTCCGAGGAGCGGTACTACCGCTTAGTGAGCCTCAGCGGTACTACCGCTGTGGCCCGCGGTACTACCGCTGGGTCCATGAAAGGATAGAGAGGGGAGAAAAGAAAAGCTCCAAGAGGCGGAAAGAACCGGTGGGTGAGATCAGGACGTGTACGTGTTGATTCCACCCAAACCATACCGAAGCGGATCCCCTCTGGATAGTACAGTGACTACTACGAGACTTGGTCCACCAACACAGAAACGAAAGAAGCTACACCGTCTTGAGTAGAGCGCCGAGGGGAAATAAACGTTTCGTGCCGAAGAATGAATATCTGAAAGAACTCAAAGCACCCGATTAGTCCGCAAATGCATTGTCATCAATCACCAAAACACCGTAGGGATAAATATGCCCTTACAATCTCCCCCTTTTTGGTGGATTGATGACAATATGGGATTTGCACAAAAAGAGTAATGACAAAGAATGCGAGCGAATGCACACCTCTAAAATATAGACAAGCTCCCGCTAGACGTGTGCCAACTAGATAAGTGCTTTGGACTGCACGGCACACATACTAGGATCACCGCTCCCCCTATATTTTAGAGACCAACATCCTAAGCAAGATATATGAGAACAACATATATGATAGGATAATTAAGCAAGCTATAAGATACCGAGGTGCATAAAACATAGATAAGGTAACAAAGGTAGCATATGTCTTACACCATATGTCTGGAGCTAAGGTCTCACAACAAACCAAACCAGCGGAAACGCACAAGAGAAACGCACAAGACACCACAAGACTAAAACAAAGCACGACACAAGAAGCAAAAACAAGCAAATCCCTACACTCTCTCCCCCTTTGGCAGCGAGACACCAAAAAGGGCAGAGAGGGACACTACGACTCCAGGTGATCATCACATCTCTGCATCTTCATCGTGGGTTGAAAACTGCTCGGCATCGGAGTCGGTCCAGTGGCAGTTCTGATGAATCCAGTCCTCCTCTTCAGTGATCTGTCCCTCAGACCCACTGACCACTGTGGCACCCAACTGACGCATGATCTCCTTGTGGCGCGTCCTGGCATTCTTCTTCGCCACATGAGTCATGTACTGACCATGGGACTCCATGCATAAGAGCTTCTTCATCTTGCGCTTGAGCTTCTGGGCCCATGATGGTTTTGCACTGGAGTGGCCAAAGTCCTCATCGTGAGCATCAGTAGAAGCCTCACCCTCGGTTTCCATGGCAGCAGCAGCAGCAGATGGGCCCCCTGTGGCAGCAGCAGTAGCAGAAGGACCCCCTGTGTGAGGCGCAGTCCAGTTGTCCTTCTTCCTCAGACACTTGATCTCATGAAAAACCAAATCTCCAGTTTCTAGCAGCACCCTGGGATAAGTCTGTGCCCAGGCCCTCTCAATGAGCCTCATGATGAAGGGACCATAGATAGGACACTTGCGCTCAGATACGGCGGATAGAAGTTCAGACAACATGACATGAGAGATATCCAGGCTCTCTCCAGTGTTTGCTTCCTTCTCATGCTGACAGAGAAGCATGTCCACGTGGTAGGAGTGGACCTGATCCAGATTCCCAATGCGAGGGAAGAGAGTCTCACGGAAAATGCGATGAAGAATATCCAGATACGGACACAGCTCATAGGTCTTCTTCTCAGTGACAGGGTGGACCTTCACAGTGCAGTAGGGCCAAAGGGCTTGCTTGTGGGTGGACGTAACATTGCGGTGAGGACGGAAACCGACAGGAGTCTCAAGCCCGTTATCCACCACATCAAGTAACTCCATGAACGCCCGCCACTTGACAGAAAGCCGCTTGCCATTGGTCATCCAAGTCAGAGTCCTGTCGCCATCTGTTCCAAGATGGACAGTGGCATAGAATTGAGCCACCAAATCCGCATCGAAGTCCTTGTTGAACTGCATGATCCTGAGAATGTTCAGCTGAGTGCACATCTGAAGGGCTTCTCCAAAGTACTCTGGGTCCTTCTCCATAGCATCAGTGTCAATGGAGCGAACATCAACAAACAGATTCTTCTTGGCCTTGATTACATCAAAGTAGATGGCAAACTGAAAACGGTTCCAGAGTGGGCGGTTGACCAAAGTGGGTTCTTGGTCCACCGCATAGGGGTTGCGACGACGCTTCTCCCAAAACTCCTTGTTGGTCATCTCAGTCACAGTCTTCCCTTTTGGCTTGTTGGCGGCTCGCTTTGATTGCTGAGGAGGTGGAGGAACACTGGCAGAAGCACTTGCTGAGGGCGGTTGGGTGCTCGAGGAACCACCGGCAGGCTCTGAGGTCCGATAGCGTTTGGAGGTGGCATGTCCGGAGTTGATACGGCGACCTTGCTGCTCGAAAAGGTCATCACCTAGAGCCAAACACAAGAAAACGCAAAACAACCAGAAGAAACGAGCATAAGCCAACAAACACACCAAAAAGGATCAAGGTAAGGCAGGAGAAAGGTGGAAATTGGCATGCAGCGGTAGTACCGTGACCTGCCCGCGGTAGTACCGCCCCAAGCGGTAGTACCACCCCAAAGGGAGCGGTAGTACCGCTCTAGGTCAAGCGGTAGTACCGCTCCAAGGGAGCGGTAGTACGGCTTGAGGCGGATAACCAGCAGTTTCATAGCACGAGGCGGTGAAACAGTGGTTTCCTACTACCGTGGACAGATCGGGCACTACCGGCCTACCAAATTCAAAAAAATCCTACCAAACATCAATCTAGATGATCTAGTTGCCTTCTCCAACCAACTCAAGCCTAGATTTAGCCAAAAATCTAGAGATGCTACCACCATTGCCCCTAAAGCACAAGATCTGAAAGCAAGACCAAAAGAGAGAAGGAACGGGGGCAATACCAGCATCCATGGCAAGAGGACGAGGTGGGGATCGACTCCACCGAAGGAAATGGAGAGGAACGCCCCGGAGGAGGAGATCCACCGGAGCCCTTCCGTGGCGGAACGGTGCTGGAGAGAGGGAGAGACACGAGGGGAGCGAGCGAATGGGTATGGGGGAGAAGAAACCTCCCCCTGCCCCGATAAAAACCCCTTGGCTCCGCCCCGCAGCGGTAGTACCGCGCTGGGGAGCGGTAGTACCGCTGATAAGCGGTAGTACCGCACTAGAGGGGCGGTAGTACCGCTTACCACGGTAGTACCGTCCACCACCAGCGGCAGTACCGCTTATAAGCGGTAGTACCACTCACCACCAGCGGCAGTACCGCCCAGCATGCCACGGCAACTAGACTACATGGCTTAGCTCAAAAAGAAGGCAGAAAAACCCGCAACGAAAAGCAAAAGAACACACTAGCAAGAGGCCAAGAAACCCCTCTTCAAGAGAGGGCGGTGGCCGAGGCCACCTATGTTTGAGTCAAGAGGTATGGCGCCGCGAAGATTTTAACCTTGGGCCCATGACCAAAACTCGTCTGTTAAGCACACGTGCCATCAACAATGGCAAAAGTGAGAGACTTGATCAATTTATGCATAATGGGGGAGGGAGAGTTCATTGAGAGAACAACACTCCCCCTATGTCCATGCCTGCACCTAAACTAGACAACAAATTGAGCATGGTAGGGTGTGCACGGGTTCAAGCAACATTGCTCGAATCAATGATATTTAGCTCATGCCTTAACTCGCAAAATCTTGCTTCATCCAAGGGCTTCGTGAAAATATCTGCAAGGTTGTCATGAGTGTTGACATAGTTGAGCTCGATCTCTCCTCGCCTAATGTGATCCCGGATGAAATGATACCGAATCTCAATATGCTTCGTCTTGAAGTGTTGCACTGGGTTGAGAGAAATCTTGATGGCACTTTCATTGTCACACCAAAGAGGCACTTTGTCACAAGTGACACCGTAATCCTTTAAAGTTTGCCTCATCCATAAGAGTTGTGCACAACAACTACCGGCCGCAACATACTCCGCTTCGGTGGACGAGAGAGACACACAACTTTGCTTTTTGGAAGACCAACTTACCAAAGAGCAACCAAGGAATTGGCACCCTCCGGAAGTGGACTTCCTATCCACTTTGTCTCCCGCCCAATCGGAATCGGAGTACCCTACAAGCTTGAAGTTTGATCCTCTTGGGTACCATAGGCCAAAGTTTGGGGTATGAGCCAAATATCGAAAGATTCGTTTGACCGCCACATAGTGACTTTCCTTAGGTGCGGCTTGAAACCATGCACAAATTCCCACACTCAACATGATGTCTGGTCTAGATGCACAAAGGTAAAGCAAGGATCCAATCATGGAACGATATACCTTTTGATCCACCACTTTACCATTGGGATCTAGGTCAAGTTGGCACTTGGTGGGCATTGGGGTGGAAGCCGGCTTGACGTCACTTAGCTTGAATCTCTTGAGCATGTCTTGAGTGTATTTGGATTGATTGATGAAGGTTCCTTCTCTTCTTTGCTTCACTTCGAACCCTAGAAAGAACTTCAACTCCCCCATGGAGGACATCTCGAACTTTGAGGTCATGAGAGCGGCAAATTCCTCATTGAAAGCTTTGTTAGGAGAACCAAAGATAATATCATCAACATATAATTGGCACACAAACAACTCCCCTTTGACCTTCTTAGTAAAAAGAGTGGGGTCGATTATCCCAACTTCAAACCCACGGTCTTGTAACAACTCGGTAAAGTGGTCATACCACAGACGTGGGGCTTGTTTAAGGCCATAAAGTGCCTTATCGAGTTGATACACATGATCGGGAAAGTAGGGATCCTCGAACCCGGGGGGTTGCTTGACGTACACCAATTCATTAATGGGACCATTAAGAAAAGCACTCTTCACATCCATTTGATGTAACTTAAAGTTATGATGAGAAGCATATGCAATCAACATGCAAATGGATTCAAGATGAGCAACGGGAGCAAAGGTTTCACCGTAGTCGATACCCTCGACTTGAGAGTAGCCTTGTGCTACCAAACAAGCCTTGCTGCGAATGATAATCCCATGGGCATCTTGCTTGTTCTTGAATATCCACTTGGTTCCAATGACATTGTGGTTCCCCGTTGGCCTTGGCACCAATCTCCACACTTTGTTGCGCTCGAAGTTGTTGAGTTCTTCATGCATGGCATTGAGCCAATCCGGATCTTCTAGCGCCTCATAGACCTTGAGAGGTTCCACACACGAGACAAACGCGTGATGCTCACAATAATTCGCTAATTGTCTACGAGTGCTTACCCCCTTTCTTAAGCTTCCAAGCACATTCGTCATGAGATGATCCTTGGTGGAGAGCTTGGAAGCAACTTTGGCGGCACGACGCTCTAATTCATCCTCGATGGTGAGTTGAGGAGCGGTTACTTGATCATCTTGAGCGTCGTCATGAACTTGTTCTTGGTCTTGAACTTGCTCGGGGAAGAGAACTTGACCTTGGGCATCACTTGGTGTGTCAACACCGTCTTGAGTATGATCTTGCCCTTGGTCTTGTTCATGAGGTTGAGGGCCTTCACTTTGTTCTTCGGAAGCGTGTGAGCCTTGGGTTGGTGATGGCTCTACATGAGTGGAGCATTGTCCTTCTCCTTCGGCCACAAGGGGTTCCTCAATGGGTAGGATGAAACCAACACCCATTCTTCTTATGGCTTGAGGAGGAATTTCATCACCTACATCACAAGTGCCACTTTGCTCCACTTGGGAGCCATTATTCTCATCAAACTCCACGTTACACGTCTCCTCAATAAGTCCCGTGGATTTATTGAGGACACGGTAAGCATGAGAGTTTGTAGCATAACCAACAAATATGCCCTCATAAGCTCTAGCCTCAAATTTAGACAACCGAACACCTTTCTTGAGAATGAAACACTTACACCCGAATACCCGGAAGTACTTGAGGTTGGGCTTGTTACCGGTGAGTATCTCATATGGAGTCTTGTTCAAGCCCTTGCAGAGGTAGAGCCGATTGGATGCATGACACGCGGTGTTGATGGCTTCGGCCCAAAAGTTGTACGGAGACTTGAACTCCGCCATCATGGTTCTTGCCGCATCCATCAACGTCCGGTTCTTCCTCTCTGCAACACCGTTTTGTTGAGGGGTGTATGGTGCGGAATATTGATGCTTGATACCCTCATCACTAAGAAATTCATCCAAGGTATAGTTCTTGAACTCGGTGTCATTGTCACTTCTTATTGTCAAGATCTTTGCATTGTGTTGATGTTGTGCTTCATTTGCAAAGTCAATGACGGTTTGTTGGGTCTCGCTCTTCCTCTTGAAGAAATACACCCACGTGTACCTTGAGTAGTCATCCACAATCACCAAGAAATACTTTCTACCTCCAAGACTATCGAAGGATGGGGGCCCAAAGAGATCCATGTGAAGGAGCTCCAAAGGCCTCTTTGAATAAATGATAGTCGTGGGAGGGTGAGCCTTCTCATGTAGCTTTCCTTCGATACAGGCACTGCAAGCATGATCTTTAGCAAAACTAACATTCGTTAGTCCACGGACATGGTCCCCCTTTAGGAGACTTTGTAAAGATCTCATATTGACATGGGCTAAACGGCGATGCCAAAGCCATCCCACATCAACTTTAGCCATTAGGCATGTCGCGGTCTTAGTGGGTCGCTTCAAAAAGTTAATCACATATACACCGTTCTCGGCATGCCCAACAAAGGCTACTTTAAGAGTCTTGCTCCACAAGAGGGCCACGGTATCGATATCAAAGAAAGTGGCAAAGCCCATGATTGCAAGTTGACGAACAGAAAGTAAATTGTATGCAAGGGACTCAACAAGCATGACCTTCTCGATCGTGAGATCATGAGAGATGACCACCTTGCCAAGTCCCAATACCTTAGAAGATGAGGCGTCACCCCACTCGACATTGGTGGGCGTAGATGGAACCTTGTGCACGTCCACCACCAAGTCCTTGCTTCCGGTCATATGATTTGTAGCTCCGCTATCGAGCAACCATGATCCACCACCGGAAGCAAACACCTACAAGAGATCAATGCTTGGTTTTAGGTACCCATTTTGTAATGGGTCCTTTGATGTTAGTAACAAGTGTCTTAGGAACCCAAATAGACCATTCAATGTGTTCATGAAGAGAACCAACAAATTTGGCATAGACATGCCCATCACTAGCCCGACACAACACATAAGACGGATTAAAATCGCCGGCTTTGTTGGGTGAGGTGACATTGCCCTTCTTGACTTTGTTCTTCTTCTTCTCGGGTACACTCTCTCCCGCCCTCACAAAGGTTTGCATGAGGGGAGGAGGTCATTTGGTCTTGTCATTCTTCTTCTTATTCTTGGAGTCGGGGACGTACCCAACCCCTTCCTTCGCCACACCTCCCTTTTGGTTGATCAAGAGATCATTGAGGTTCTTCTTGCCTTGTATGCAAGTCACAAGGCCTTTCTCAAGTTGATCCTTCAACTTAGCATTTTTCTCAACAAGATGTATATGCTCACAACACGGGTTAGTAGCATTTGCATTATCGATCAAAACCATATGAGGAAAAGTTGCTTTCTCCTTTGTTAGCTTCACTTGGAGTTGATCATGAGACTCCTTGAGACTAGCATGAATACCCTTCAAGGCCTTGTGGGCCTTGTCAAGTATATCAAACTCCCCTTTGAGTCTAGCAAGATCAACCCCGAGTTTGGCCTTCTCGGAATTTAGCACACGAGAAACAACGAGGGCATGATCATAATCTTTATCTAACTTAGCATGATCAATGTTGTGTGACTCCTCAAGAGCCAAACGAAGACCACGCTCTTCCTCAAGAGCATTGGAAAGATCCGAAATCTCATCGGTATAGTCACGACTATGCCCTTCCATCTTCGAGATGGTGTCTTCGTGAGCCTCGATCATGTCATTGGCCTCACCAAGTTGTTCCAAGAGAGCAACAAAGTGCTTCTTGGTTTTTCCCTTGAGTTTGCCCATAAAGGCCTCAAACTCGTTAGCCTCCGCATTAGCTCCCTCAACTTCATTAATGCTATCCGATGGGGAGGGATGATTAATGATGGTAGTTTTGATGTTGGAGGTTACCTTGTTGGTGGCTTTAGCCATGAGGCACTTGGCGGTGATGCTCTCGTTGGGTGAGTCGAAGAGAGACACTCGTGACGTTGTTGCAATGGCGATGGAGGCCATGGCAACCGACTCATCATCTTCATCATCGTCATCATCCTCATTGTACTCTTCTTACACAACCAAGGCCTTGGGAGGAGTCTTCTTGGTGAAGTTGTTCTTGTTGGGGAGCGACTTGGCCTTATCCTTTCGGATAAGTTTGCCACCATTGTCTTCCCTCTTCTCATACGGGCATTCCGCAATGAAATGACTCATTTTGCCGCAGTTGTAGCAAGTCCTTACACGTTGCTTGCCCCTTGTACCACTCGAGTTGTTTTTGCTAAAATTGGGCCTCGAGTTTTTCTTGCTCCAAAATTGTCTTGAAGCAAGTGCCATATGTTCATGATATGCATACTTCGTATCTTCGGGGTTGCTCTCCTCTTCTTCCTCTTCTTCTTCTTCCACGATGAGCTTGGCCTTCAATGCAAGGTTAGGCTTCTTTGCCCGTTGAGAATGGAGCACCGCATTGTCGGCGGTCTTGTCCAAAATGTTCATGGCCACAAACTCATCCAACACTTCACTTGAGGTCAAAGTGTGGAAGTCCGGTCTTTGGCGAATGACGGAGGACATGGCCTTGTGGTAGGGCATCATTGCCTTGAGGAATTTGCGCTTGATCCAGTTGTCATCCGTGTCCTTGCTCCCGTGATCTCGTAGTGAGACCGCGAGTTTAGTGACTCTCCGATAGAGCTCACGAGGTTCTTCATCTTCCTTCATTGCAAACTCATCGGCCTCATCTTGTACCACTTCATAGTTGGAGCGTTGAATGCTTGCGCTTCCCCGGTAGAGAGACACGACACAATGCCATGCATCTTTGGCCAAAGCGAAGGGACGAAGATGAGGTAGGTCTTCGGGTGGAATTGCATCTTGAATGATGAAGAGAGCATTCTCATTGAATTGATTGTCCGCGGCTTCTCGAGGGGTGAAGTTGCTTGGATCATGTGGGTAGAAACCTTCTTCAATGATTCTCCAAAGGTTAGTGTTCACATGATTCAAATGACGTTTAAAACGATAAACCCAAGAATCAAAATCCTCATTTTTCACAATCTTAGGAGGAGGACCGGCATGATTCAAATGAGTAGAAGGAACCGGTCCACCATACACAAGTGGTGGTTCCACATGGGCAAAGATTCCGGTGCCATTCTTGCCACTAGAAGAAGGAGCCTTTTCACTACTAGCTTCCCCCTTGTCGGGGATAGCATCCGACACCTTGTTGGTGGGATCCCCCACTTTCAATGGTGCGGTGGATAGTTTAAGCCCCTCAAGAAATTTAGTAAACATGCTTTCAACTTCGGTCGTCATGGAGGTTTTCAATGTCTCTAAGGCTACATTGAACTCCTCACGAGAGACCGAAGTTCCCCCATCGCCCGTAGACGAGATCGGATTCACACCGGAGTGTTCCTCCACACCGTCTATGGTATCAACCATACTCTTTGGATGGCAAAGTCCTTAATAAAGAGATGAGGCTCTGATACCAATTGAAAGGATCGATATGGTTGACTAGAGGGGGGGGTGAATAGGCAACTACCAATTTTTAGCTTTTCTTTACCAAATTAAACTTTGCATCAAAGTAGGTTGTCTAGATGTGCAACTAGGTGAGCAACCTATATGATGCAACAACAACAAGCACACAAACAAGCAAGGGAACAAACACTAAGGAGCTTGCACAAGTAAAGGTAAGAGATAACCAAGAGTGGATCCGGTGAAGACGAGGATGTGTTACCGAAGTTCCTTCCTTTTGAGGGGAAGTACATCTCCGTTGGAGCGGTGTGGAGGCACAATGCTCCCCAAGAAGCCACTAGGGCCACCGTATTCTCCTCACGCCCTCACACAATGCGAGATGCCGTGATTCCACTATTGGTGCCCTTGAAGGCGGCGACCGAACCTTTACAAACAAGGTTGGGGCAAACTCCACAACTGAATCGGAGGCTCCCAACAAGACCACGAAGCTTCACCACAATGGATATGGCTCCGAGGTGACCTCAACCGTCTAGGGTGCTCAAACACCCAAGAGTAATAAGATCCGCTAAGGATGAGTGGGGGAATCAAAGATCCCTTGGTGGAAGTGTAGATCGGAGCCTCCTCAACCACTCCCGAGCAAATCAACAAGTTTGATTAGCTAGGGAGATAGATCAGGCAAAATGAAGCTTGGAGTATTTAATGGAGCTTGAGCAATAAATGGAGCTTGGGCAATAATTGAAGCTTGGGGGAAGAGGTAGGTGAGAAGGAAGAAGGGGACGCCCTTTTATAGTGGGGGAAACAAACCCCCCACTCAGCCCCGCAGAGAGCGGTACTACCGCAAAGGTAGAGCGGTACTACCGCTCATAAGCGGTACTACCGCTCCCCCTCAGCGGTACTGCCGCGCCAGAAGAGGAGGGGTTGGGGCTGCGACCCAGAGCAGTACTACCGTGGAGGCAGGGCGGTACTACCACGCACACGCGGTACTACCACCACTACTACCGCAGCTAGTACCGCAAAACCCGACACGAGAAAATGCGCAAAAGAATCAAGGCGGAAGGAGCACAGAGCCGCAGCAGTACTGCTGCTGAGGCCATCAAGCGGTACTACCGCTTCGAGGAGCGGTACTACCGCTTAATGAGCTTCAGCCGTACTACCGCTACAACTGCAGCTAGTGCCGAAAAGCCCTGACATGAGAAGGAGCGCACTAGGGTCGAGGCGGTAGGAGCACGGAGCCGCAGCGGTACTGCTGATGAGGCTGACAAGCGGTACTACTGCTCCGAGGAGCGGTACTACCGCTTAGTGAGCCTCAGCGGTACTACCGCTGTGGCCCGCGGTACTACCGCTGGGTCCAGGAAAGGATAGAGAGGGGAGAAAAGAGAAGCTCCAAGAGGCGGAAAGAACCGGTGGGTGAGATCAGGACGTGTACGTGTTGATTCCACCCAAACCATACCGAAGCGGATCCCCTCTGGATAGTACGGTGACTACTACGAGACTTGGTCCACCAACACAGAAACGAAAGAAGCTACACCGTCTTGAGTAGAGCGCCGAGGGGAAATAAATGTTTCGTGCCGAAGAATGAATATCTGAAAGAACTCAAAGCACACGATTAGTCCGCAAATGCATTGTCATCAATCACCAAAACACCGTAGGGATAAATATGCCCTTACAGTTTTGTCATACGATCCCAAGACATCCAATATACCTTTCTCTGACCCTCCGTGTCACCCCACCAGAAGTCCCTAATCATTTTCTCGTATTTGTCACAAAAGCCTTTGGAGAGCAAGAAGACACTCATGGTGAAAGTTGGAAGTGCCTGCACGACTGATTTCACATGAACTTCTTTTGCAGCAAAAGACATAAATTTCTCAGACCAATCGCTGCATCTCTTACCAAATCTATCCAAAATAGGCTGAAATTGATCCTCCTTCATCCTCCCCTCAGGAGTAGGTAAGCCTAGGTATTTGCTTTCGAAGGAAACCGAGACCACACCCAGGATGTTCTTGATTGCTTCTCTTCTTTCCGGTGGGCAGATTTCGCTGAACAGGAGGAAGCACTTGTTAGAACTGAGAAGTTGCCCCGTGCACCTTTGGAAAGTATCCAACACTTTCTTGATCGTTGCGGCTTGTTCTGGCACCGGTTTAAAGAAAATCAAGCTATCACCAGCAAATAGGAGATTTGAAATGCCCGGGCTATTTCTAGCAATGTTGATAGGGTTGATATTGTTCTCGGCCAGCTCCTTCTTCAGCAAAAGCACCAAACCATCTGCAACAAAGAGGAAAAGATAAGGACTTAACGGGTCCCCTTGCCGCAAACCCCGGGAGGGTAAGAACGGCTCCAGCAGCTCTCCATTGCACTTCACCGAGTATCTCATTGATTTGACACATTGCATCACCCATTGAGTCCATTTGGTGCAGAAACCAACTTTCTGGAGCACCCCTTACAAGAAACCCCAATCCACCCTGTCGTAAGCCTTGGCTAGGTCCAGTTTGTAAGCACAGTAGTTGTCTTTCTCATTCTTAGAGTGTTGAATCTTATGGAAACATTCAAAGGCAATGATGGCATTATCCGTAATCATTCTGCCCGGTATGAAAGCGCTCTGGGTCTCCGAGATGATCTCGTCAAGAATAGGACGCAGACGATTTACAAGACACTTGGAGATGACCTTGTATATGACGTTGCACAAGCTGATTGGTCTGAAATCCTTGAGAGACTGCGGGTCTTTTCCTTTTGGGATAAGCACGATCACCATGTCGTTTATTCCCTCAGGCATGACACCATCCACAAAGAAACCCCGTACGCTCCTGATCACATCATCCTTCATGTCTTCCCAGTTTCTTTGGAAGAAACGGGCCGGGAACCCGTCCGGCCCACGGGCTTTTAGGGGGCCAATCTGAAAAAGAGCATCACCGATTTCCTCGTAAGAGAACGGTTTTGTTAGATCGTTGTTCATGTCTCCCGTAATCCTAGTTGACACCAGCTCCAGGATGTCCACTGGGTCGGTGTTCTCCTCACAAGTGTACAGGTTGCTAAAAGGGCCTTCGTTATTGCATGCAGACTGCTAATGTCCTCGACCCAATTGCCATTTGTGTCTCATAGTTTTTTAATAGAGTTCTTCTTCTGACGCTAAGTAGCTTTCTGCTGAAACCACTTCGTATTCCTATCCCCCTCACACAGGTATGTCACTCTAGATCTCTGTCTCCACATGATTTCCTCCCTTAGGAGCAGCTCATCTAGGTCCTTTGAGAGCTTGGCTGCTTCCACCTCCAGAGCAGCCGTTGGGGTGGCACACCAAATTCTTAACCTTTTTTTGATATCCGCTGTCTTCCTTTGGACCGAGCCAAAATCTCGCTTGGCCCATTCAGATAGCTCCTTTTGCATGTTCTGCAGTTTTGCACTTATCATACGTAAGCTGGCGGCCGGCCCGAACTTGCCCTAAGATGCAGTTATAGTTGGCTGAAGCGACTCCGCCCTCTCCCACATCTGCTCGTATATGAAGTTGCTCTGTCTACCCTGCTCCACCGGCCTCCACTCTTTCCTGTGCCCCACCCTTAGAATAATAGGGAGATGATCTAACCGTGAAGAACAAATATGATCCACAGAGGCGTTTTTGAAGAGGTCAGACCATGACGGAGAAGCAACGAACCTGTCCAGCCTCGCTCGGACATTGTTGTTGCCCTGCTGCTTGTTGTTATAGGTCCATCCCGGCCCTTTGAAGCCCAGATCGAAGAGATTACAGTCGGACAAAACCTCCCTGAAGTTACACATATACCTTTCTGACCTCTTAGCGATTGAGAAATGTTCAGACTGCCACATAGTTTCATTGAAATCCCCGGTCATGAGCCATGGCAAATTGCTTGTATCTTTAATTCTTCTCAGGAGTGACCACATGTGATGACGCTCATGTGCTTTAGGTTCCCCATAAACAAAAGTTCCCCTCCATTGAGGGCCATGAACATCTAGTCTGATCAACACATCAATATACCTCGTCCCCACGGCAATCTTTTTTATTTCCACACTATCATCATAGAATAGAGCAATGCCGGCACCTTTTCCAATGCCGGGTTGTGTGATACAATGACGGAGGCCCAGCCTCCACTTTAGGTTTGTGACAAACTTGTTATTCTGCCGCGTTTCAGTAAGGAAGACGAGCTTGGGCTTATGTGTGTGTACGAGACACACTAGTTCTTGAACTGTACAAGGTTGCCTGAGGCCTCGACAGTTCCAGCTCATGATCGTCATGGCTCCTGGTGGGCGCCGTCCTTGGCACCCACCAGGTCGCCGGAAGCCCCCTGCCCGGTCGCTTCCTTGCTGTCCACAGATCCCTCTTTCACCACACCAGCCGCCCACGCCTTCCTGAACTTGTCCGGTCCCCCATTAGACTCAGGCTCAACTGGAGCTTTGACAACAAGCTCATCACGCCCACCCCTCTTTCCCAGGATCGAGTGCACCTGTCCGGCTCTTTTCTTTGACCTACTGTCCTTGATCACCCTTCGGTTGAACATGCCATCCACCGTCCACACAGTCTGCTGCTTTGTGAAGCAAGGAACTGGCCCAAAACCAGGAGGGGCCAGCAGCTCATCAGTGGTCTCACCCGCGTCCTCGCCGACCTTTGTGTCGTCGCTCCCGGGCACCACATCGTTGCCCTCTTTCAGGGCCGGATAAGCCTGCGCCTGCGCCAGTCCAAGCTCGAGGTTAACCATGGGAGCTATTTCTCCTGACTTGCTTGGAACTGATTTCTCAACAGCATCGGCCTGACCTTGCGTCAGATCCGCCCCAAGGGTACGAGGGGGTAGACTCTGATCCAGCAGGGCACCCACTTCTCCAGCTAGGGGCGTGCTCGCCATAGTTTGCATGGCAACGATCCCGACCCCATCAGATCCCTTGGTCAATGTTGGTGTAGATGACCTTGGGGGGCGCCATCATCAGAGACCCTGAGAGCACTCACAGCAGCGATAGCCGCCTGCACTTGCGGATTTAGCAGCACCTCCTCCGAGATCTTCTCGCAGGCCGTCCTCTCATGACTTGAGCTCTTCCCTCTGTGAACTTCTCTCCCAAAACTAAGCAGGCGTCGCGCGCTATTCGCCACAGGAGCCATATAGCCCCCTCTACTATTGCTTTTCTTATATGGGGAGGCACGCATTGTTGCCGTGAACCTCATCTCATGGTGGTCCTCCGGCAACTCACAGTCACGTTGGCCATGCCCAAGATACCCATAGTAACCACAAAAACGCGGCACCCTTTCATACTTAACCTCTAGAGAGAACACCTTATCGCTAGGTTTATCACGGGATTTTATCTATCTCTGAGGGGCTCATCAACATCATGATTGATGCGGATCCTAATGAAATCCCCCCATATCTTGCCCCTGCTATCTGTATCTACCTCCAAAACCTCTCCCAGTTCCGCTCCGAGCTTCCACGCAACACCTTCATCGAGCATAATGGGGGGAACATCATGGACACGCACCCAGATGGGCATGTGTGCAACCTCCACCTCGCCCGGCGGGGTGCCTCCATCCACAGTAACCATGAGGAAGGCATCCCCCTGGTGAGTCCATGGGCCGTTGTTGAGGATGAAACGCCGGTCCCCCTCCCGCTCGAACTCGATGAGGAAGCGGTTGTTCTTCAGGGGCTTGTAGTCCATGCCTCCGCGGAGACCCCACTTGCCCTTGAGCTCTCCGAAGAGCCCTTCGTTGCTGTAGGACAAGGGCGAGAAGAAGAGCCCCACAGCAACCCACCGGAAATTCATGGCAGCTCGCTCCTCCGACAGGTCCAGCTCCACCACCCCCTCACCACGGGGGTCGTAGCGGGTCGGGAACCTTGGGGCAACGATGTCGCTGCCTGCCCCAAGCCTCCTCATCGCCTCCTCATCGAAGCCCTGTCGCCCTGACTGCGAGAGCTGTCGCCGTGGAGCAGGACCCCGGTCATGTTCCTGCCGCCTGCGAGGCCGGAACCAGCCTCACCTTCCATGAGGGCCTTGTCTTTCCGGGACTCCTTGTTCGCCATCGCTAGTGGTTGGGCGAAAGCGTATAGAGCGCCTGCAGACAGATGAGAGGCGAGTTGTGTGATTTCTTCCAGCTCGCCTCCTCTCTTTAAACAAACCTCGACCCAATTTGCTCCCAGCAATTCCGTGATCCTTGTGGGTGATATCTTTCCCTGATCTTGATTCCTTGCCCTGTCTCCCGATGCTGGTGATCCTTTGAGCTTATTCGGGGGATCCCTATCCTTTGACAGAATGGTTCCGGAGCCGAAACCCTAGAAACTTTCCTTCCCATCCCATGATCTAGATCTCTCCTCATGGCTTGCAATCTCTCCGTGATCCTTTTCATGGCTACACCATCAATTGCCTGTGCTTTCCCCACGATCCCAGATCGGAAAACGCCGATCTTCTCCTTTTCCATGGTGATCTGCTGACTCTCTTTCCTCATTCGCAGCCATGCCTCACGGAGCCTCAAGAGGCCCACTGCCGGCTCCGGATCCCTCTCACCCTCGATGTCTCTAACCTCTTTTCTCCAGTCGCCGGGGTTGTCCGCCGGCGGGCCGGCCCCTCGGATAGTCAGGCGTCGCCTCTTGTCGCCTCGACAGGGGCTCCGTAATTTTCGGGCGTCATTATTTTTCCTCTGATCCTGTTTGGTTTTAAAGTTGAGAGACTAGACTTCGCCAAGAGTTGAGGGACGAAAAATATACTCAATAATTTTCAATAAGAAAGAAAAAACATCAAAGATTTATTTTTTCTGTCAGAACCAGATTCATCCACAATGTGAGTGCGGTCTAAATTGTGCAGACGAAGAATATTAAAGGAGGGGCACAGTTTTTTTTGCATGAACTGTAACATAGGCACTTCAATTAGTATTGATTTACAGAATTCAGATTACTAATGATGAAACAGCTCCCATCAATTCTCTTTCGGCTGAAACATCAATTCACATAGCTAAGCATCACTGCTAATTTGGCAATAAAAATTATCACTTCTGGCAACGCCGCCAAATTGCCACGATGGCAGAACACCAGGCAGATGAGTGTTGTGTCTGAAGTTTCAACTCACTAGCTGTAAAACTGAGGTGTGCCAAAAAAACAAACTGTAAAACTGGCAATTCAGATTCAGAGGCAAGCAGCACTGGGCGTATGATACCATCACATCAGGGTCCCTGATTCAGATTCAAAGCAAGCACCATGTTTTCAGAATAACATGCCATTTCATATAACAAGGTAAGAAAATAAAACAAGATTGCTTTGCATGCAGCCCGAAAGCAAAAAAACACAGCTCTGAATAACACTAAATGCATGCACGACATGGACACCTTATAACCAAGAAGAACACCGTCTGCACCGAGTTTCATTCTTAACAGTCCTGCAGACGGAGGGGTGGTTATCACCCACGGCAAGGACGCACGGTTGAAGAATGTGTTTACTGAAGAAGGCTGCGTCTCTCCATGAGAACAGTGCGCAAGAGGTGACCGGTGGACCTGCATATCAGCCCGATGAGACTTAATAAGTTAGTAGTACTTTTCATCTGGTTCTTTTTGCAAAAAAAAAAAACTATTCTATTCAATCATGGCAGTACAACGAATAATAGAAATAATAAAAATTACATCTAGATCTGTAGACCACCTAACTACGATTACAAGCACTGAAGCGAGCCGAATGCGTGCTGCTATCATCACCCTTTCTTGCCGGAGCCGAGTAGAACTTGTTGTAATAGACAGTCAGAAAGTCGTCGTGTTAAAGCGCAATACGACCAGCACACCAAAACAGCAACCGCCGCCGATGACGAGACACGCAGATCGAACAATTCCAACCTGAAGATACACGAATATAGACGAACAAAGACCGGATATGAGTAGATTCACCAAAGACAACCACCGACATAATCCTGCGAGATCTGTCAGAGACACATCTCTACACGCCCTCCGGCGACGCTAGACACATCACCGTGACGAGGCCAAGCGAGAAGAACCTTACTACATCTTCAGGAAGCCGCCGTTGTCTCGCCTCCCTGAGCAAGATACAAACCCTAAAAGAATTAAAAGCGACATCTAAAAGCGAAGCCCTCCCCGCTAGCAAGGACCGGGATCCACCATGTCCCAATGGCTCTACGGCCATCGGAGACGAGGCAGTTCGGGGGCGGATCCGACAGGAGGCAGAAGAACCCTTAATGAGTTAGTGCTTAGAAGAGAAGACGCCGTCCGAGTGAGGGCTCGAAGAATTTGGCACAACTGACTCCAATCTCACATGCATCTCTGTCTTAAACTCACCATTGCTTTCTTCTACTCCCTCCGTTCCATATTACTCGTCGCTGATTTAGTACAACTTTGTACTAAGTCAGCGACAAATAATATGGAACGGAGGGAATACCTCTCACATACTACTACCCTTACCTTGTATCCCAAGCTGTGCTGTTTGTATTTGCCATCTGTAATATTATGAATCAAGTGAGATACTTGACAAGTATGAATTTCGTGTCTTTGACTTGAACTCACTAATTGCCCTGAACGCTAGAGCGATCATTTTGATTGCCCGCCCCCCTATCACACGGGTTGCCCTCCCTGGCGACACGGAGAACCCCTAGACGCCTCTCTAGTCCAAGTATAAGTGGGTTGGCTGTGATGTACGAACGCAGAGTTTTGGCCCCGAGCTTATCTGCACCCATGTTAAAAGAAAATCAAAATAAATATTAGAAAAATTCAAAAAAATTCAAAAAAAAATTAGGTGATACATAATTTGACGCGTGAGGTCTGCTTCAAATTTCAACTCATTTGAGCATCTGAACAGCTCTCAGCAAAAATGACAAAATCGGGGTCTGTAAAAATGTTTACTGTTCACGTACTGTTCTGATCCAATTTGTCTTTTTTACCGAGAGCTATTCAGATGTCCAAATAAGTTGAAATTTAAAGCGGACCTCACGCAACAAATTATCTATCACACACAAAAATGGATTTTTTGATTTTTTTTTTTAATATTTATTTTGATTTTTTTTTCTGAACGGAAGCAGATGAGCCTGGGCACCGAATTGGATATCCGGTGATGTACCTTCTATTCGGGTCGAGCATCTCTTGTATGTGTGCTGCGAACATCATGTCCACGTCTTTTTGTCTCCGTCACTTGTACTCGTTCTAATTTCTTATGCCAATAAAAAAACATGCAAGTTAAGAGTATTAATGAAAAAATGAACGCTACAGATTACAAAAGGCATACTATGTGAGTCAATAAGGTTACTGTAGGAGCGCTCTCCTACAAACAATTTCAGATTATAAAAAGTCTTAACAATCTTTTTTTTTTTGAATTGTTTGAATTGCTTGCCACATGTGTCACATTATAGATTATAAAAAGTCAATATGGTTACCTTCATTCGTCATGTTAGAACCTGGATTTCATGAACAACCTATGGGTGTATGATTAAGAGGAGAGTAGTATCCCAGCACACCAAAGTTCTAGACTTAGCACCGGTGCTTGCATTTTTCTGTTTTTATTTCAGACCTTCCGGCGATGTGTTTTCAATGAAAAATGAAGGAAGATGTTCTCATCGACTAGAAAGGCATATGTGACGACTTTATCAATCTCAAGATGATGTGCCGCTCAATCTATCCGAGGTGCTCATTAGGACGAGTGCATGCGCCTATGGATGTGCATCTACATCCATACTGCGCTAAAAAGACCTGGACAGCCAAACTAATTTTCAAAATAACATGGCAGGTGTGATCCAGCCTTAAATTTGCCCCTCCTCGGAAAGCCAAAACCAACAACAACTCTCAACAGCCCTAACCCACAATCACACCAGACAACCAAACAAGAATTGAAGCTCGCATAAAGGAGGCAAGCCCAGAGAGAATGAGTATGGTCTTGATTAATTCACAGCTCCAATTCTGAGTTTGCAAGCTGCGCTGCAAAGAACATATATGTAGAAATATGATGTTGCAATGTTGCACCACGAGGCTGGAACATGAGGTTATAAATCATCCTAATTGGATGTCCTAGACATGAGCAAGCAAAGACACCAATTCCACGTGTTTCCAGACAAAGCATAATTACTTGCAATCATCGGTGCAAAATAAGAGAGATAAGAGAATGGCAGCCAAACCTTCAGAAAACAGAATTTCTGTCTTGGACATGCTCCCATTCAAAAAAGTATCACAAGATAACCAAGGAAATAAATCAGTGGATCAAGACGGCAGAAAGTTATTCACAGCCAGATAGCAAAGCAGACGGATGTAATCAGTGCCTCAATTAACATCTAAAGGACTAGAGGATGCAAAATGACTGCCCATGTCGCAAAATGACCACAAAATGTAAACAGTGCCTCATGACACAAAAGGATCACAGGATGTAAACAGGTGCCTCATTCACAAAAGGACTACGAGATGGGCTTAACAGAAGCAACTCCAAGTCATGACTTGCGGCAAAAGTGACATGGGACTATTGTGCCAGCGACAGAACCTAATAGAAAACTAGTGACCCGCCCTCCCCATAGGTGCCGTGCACCAGCACAGCTGGAGCACCATCCTTCAGCGAGTAGGTTCCAACCTTGCTCATCATAGACGCCCTCCTTGCGTCCCGGACAGAGCAGATCCTCAGAGTGGGTAATGGGACTTCATCTTCAATCACATGCACTGTCATTAAGAGAATAAAACATCTGATCAGTTCTAGCCAACACAAGTACCATGACAACTGACCTCAAACTACACTTATTTTCACCTGGTGGTATCACAGGAACTTTCACTGACAGGTCCACGTTGAAGATTTTCTTCACATTATCTGTTTAAGAAAAACAAAAGATACAACTCAAAACTGACAACTTCCTTGAACAAAATGTCAGAACAACAATCATATACAGAAACAACAGGGCTATCCTGAAGTACTTACCAACACAGCAGCAGAGTGTCAGAATGCTCCCGTCCCAAATATACTTGTTGTAAACTGACGAGAGTACACAATCTACAAAACAGATGTAAATGAACACACATCATCAGACTAAAAAAACAAAGTGTGCATAGCAAACTATAAAACAGAAAATACAGCATCACTAAAATAATTAGAAGGCAGTGAATAAAAGAACAGCACCTTCCGGCAGAAGAGTCCCATCAATGGTGAACTTCATTGGATGCCCCACCTCAAGATTCAGACGACCGCATACAAGCTCCGCAAGTTCTTTGATTGTATTGCCACCATATATCATATAGCTATGAAGGAAAAGCACTAATTAGGTCAAGTTCATTGGCAGGGAAACTAATTGAATTAAGATCACGTCATATAAACTAAGAATGCCCTACATATTATCTATGTTACTCTAGCAGCTGATTTAGTCCCAAATTACTACAGGTACTAGCTTTGGCATTATCGAAATCAGTTATGTTTGACAACACACAACAGTACTACAAATTCCACAATTTGTATACCTAACCACTGCAAGCCATATTTGAAGAGCTACTACTACAATCCTCAGGTGCATATCTTCAAAATTGCATAATCATTTAACAGGTAAGAGATTTCTTACAAGGTCTCTCTCAGAGAAAGCTTAGGCTTCATTTTCCTTGGCAAGTGCAAATCAAGGTATACCTGCAGCAAAGATGTACAAAGCACACATCTCAAAGACAGTAATCAAACAGAAAGTAAAGATATAAAAGAATCACGATCAGGAATAAGTAACATACGACAGTCATGTTAATACAGTCACGATAGGCATTCTCTAGAGGTACATCGGGTGTCCATAACCCAGGGACTTCAAACACAGGTGCAGCCTTGGATACTTTCTTTGCTCTAGGACCTTGTGGTGGATCCCCTCCAGGTGCAAAGCCGGACAAGGGAACGAACCGCACTTCCAAGGGACGAACCATTCCTCCTTCTGAAAAGAAGAGTAAAGCATACAGAATATTTGAGTAACTTAAATAAACTGCTGAAATCAAGCAGCAACAGACAAAAGGGAGATTACAAAATACTACAGAATTGAAACAGAGGACAAGGGCCACTAGTCCAGCTCGAAAATCTGCAGAGCAGATGATTTATACGAGATCTACACAATAACTCTAAGAGATCTAAACAGACAAACAATGGGGCAGCACAGTAGATAAATCATCTATGAGATCACTTACACAGCATAAAAAACTCAGTTGCAATTTAAAGGGATCTAATCCCGACACAAAGCCGAGTGCATTGAAAATGGTCCTAATCACGACTCAAACCAGAACACATGAACAACAGACCATGCTCCAAACCAGAAGGCATGAACAACAGACCATGCTCCTGAATCACAACAGAATGGAGGGAAAATAGGTCCTACTACCCACATAGCACCAGGGCCTACTCCCGAATCGAAACAGAGCCACTCTGTCCAGCTCGAAAATCTGCACAGGAGACGGATCTACACATACCACACAGAGATGCATACAGTTCAAGGGGACAGCATGGAGGATGAATCCTCGACGAGATCCACGCGATGGTTCACCTACGAGGTCTATGCAGGGGAGGTGACCGTCTACGAGATCTACGCCATGGATCGTCTACGAGGTCTAGGCAGGAGAGACGATCGTCGACGAGATCTACGACATGGATCATCTACTAGGTCTAGGCAGGGGAGACGATCGTCGACGAGATCTACGCCATGGATCATCTACGAGGTCTAGCAGGGGAGACGATCGTTCTACGAGATGTACGCGACGGACGGATCGACTTACCTTGGTAGCTCGCCGGGGAAGCCGACGGAGGGGACGAAGGGGGCGCTGCCGGCTGGTGGCGGCGCTCGGGGAGGGGAAAAGGGGAGGGGCGAAATGAGATAAGCAGCCAATATATAGCGGGAGGTAAGCTAGGGTTTTCGTTCGGCCAGGCGGGCTAGGCCGGCTGGAGCATTGCTGGATCCGTTCAGAATGTTCCCTGGCCTGTTAAGGTTGGGGATCGTTGTGGGCTTCCTTCCAGCCGATGGGCTGATTAGTCCAGCGCTATGGTTGGGTAGGCTAATTAGTCCAGATGTAAACCATGTAGATTTTTGTTTGATGAACCGGAAAATCACCATATAGAGAACACAAAAGCAGTCAAATCTAATTTATATTCAGAAATTGGCCGCTGGTAGTCGGACTTCACTAGCCTATGAATTTGATGCCCGGGACAAACAAATATGCACAGAGAAACAAATCAGAAATAATAAGACGGAACTTGACGAAACAGAATAGGTTTGGACAGCAAAAGGCAGATCCACAATGAACTTAAAATGGAAAAATTAAGGACCCTGATAAGTGTCACATGTGTGGCACAAAGCAATTCCATCATGACGTTTTTTATGGCAACTTTAGTTGTGAATTATGACAACTTTTTATTT
This sequence comes from Triticum aestivum, assembly GCF_018294505.1. Taxonomy (NCBI): domain Eukaryota; kingdom Viridiplantae; phylum Streptophyta; class Magnoliopsida; order Poales; family Poaceae; genus Triticum; species Triticum aestivum. Next base: position 615,339,401 of record NC_057809.1, read on the forward strand.
GAATGGCAAGTTTCAGTTTTTTTTCTTTTTTTGGATGGCAATTTTAGTTGTAATAATGTCAGGTCGGTGTTACTTCGTGCCACACGTGTGGCACTTATTTATTTAATTAAAGGAAGGCCAATTTTTTTTCCAAATAAAACCAAATCAATGGACTTATCAATCCATGTGAACTAAATGGTGTCGGACCAATCTAGTTTTTTTTTTCTCTCGAACAACATAAAAATCAGCCATACTATGCGAAAGAAAGAACTAGTGAAGCCCAAACACCATGTCTCATTGTTGGTCTTTGTCAAAGTGATTCCATGACCATGAGAAAGAACTCCATGTCTCTTTGTTGGGACTTTTGTGAAAGTGATTCCGTGACCATCAGAAAGAACTACATGACCATAGGAAAAACTTGGTTCTACTAGGTGGTGCACGGGCATGGCTATGAGGACGAAACTCATATCCTCGGTGTGGAGGACTCAATGGACATGCATACAAGGAGGGCGAAACTTTGCTCTAGGGGAAGGAAGAAGAACACTGCCATCCATTTCGGGCGGGGGGTGCGAGCCTCGCGCTCCACCAACGGAGTATCATACGGGATTTTAGTTTCCGATGTATATTGAACGCAATCGCATATGTTTTATCTTTATTTAGAAACAAGCAAATAGTTTCATTCCAAATTTTAACGTAACGTGTACCGGCGCTCTGGCATCTAATTGTTCAGAGCATTGCCACCTCCTATGAGCTAGCGAAACCTCTTGTGCAGAGGGACGGAACAAAGCAATCGGTAAACGTGTAGTCACTCCGTCCGGAAATACTTGTCCTGAAAATTGTTGTAAATGGATGTATCTATTACTAAAATATGTCTAGATACAACCATTTTAAAAACAAGTATTTCCGGACAGAGGGAGTTTACGTTGTACTCGAGTGAGTGAGTCGCCGGCTTGTGATTTAGCAATAGGGAGAGAAACAAGCTAGAGACAAAAATATTTAGTCAAAAGGGACAAAACTGTGTGGATCTGTACAGCGACACATGCATATCGTCACGAGATGAAACCACTTTGATGCACCATGTCGTGCTTGACTTGCGTGCAGAGAAATAACGTGCACACACCCTAAGAGAAGAAATATGGTGCGCAGGTGAACCCTCATGCATGTATGCATGCATCAATGAGGCTGTAGTTCATGTCAGTGGTGCAGCAACAAGCAACAGCTAGCCAACGTACAGGGAGGGGGTCATTGTGTTAAAAAAGAAGTACAGGGTCATGTGACTCCTCCATGGCTGCGACGAATCAATAAGGAAGCCGGCGAGTAGCCATCCTTTACGAGTTCTCCTACGAGGCCATAACGAAACGCACGCAAGCTGCCGGTGCAGGGTAGTAACTAATTAAGCACACTAAAAATCTGAAGAATCAAAACAACAAGACGAAAAGTGGAAGCTATATATCATGGCATTCTTCTCACCGCCCTCCCCATCTCGGCCAAGATCAAGCGCTTCTGGCCACACAAGCATGCTCCACATCGACAAGGACCCGCTCACTCCATGTAAGCGGCGATGCCAGTGCCCCCGAGTAGAGATCCACCATGGGCCGTGCTTTTGTCAAATAATCCAAACCTATTTAACCCTGCGCAAGGACGCGCATGAACAGAGATGTCAAATCTCCAAACGTAGTGTACCCACACTCAGGGATGCGCAAGAAGAGAGATGTGTTATTTCGCAAATTAACCACCCTAGGACGCCCACAAACAGAGCGCAAATTCTCCAAACCTAGTCAACCCTAGGCCGCGTACCAACGGAGACGTGTTCTTGTGTCAAATTCCTCCAAAACCTTATTCACTCTAGAACGCACAAAAACAGAGACGTCAAATCCTCCAAACCTAATTAACCCCGACAAGGCAAACCCGAAATCCTTGGTTTCTGCGGTCTCGACGTCTGACCATCGAGATCCGCGCAGTCCCCGCATCCGCGCCGGCGGAACACGAATCGCACAAGAGGAAAAAGGGCAGCAGCGGCAAGCACGTACGAAACCAAGTATGGAAACTTACATAGCAGATCCGGCTCTCCCGTGCAAAACCCTCTCCACCGCCTCCACAGACCCTGCGTTGCCATGCATCTCGCTGGTTTGCTCCCGGGTGAAAACCGGTCCTGGATCCGATCCAGAGACGATGACCATGTTCTTCCCTGCTGGGTGGATCCACGGAGCACCTGGAGAAAGAAGGCCGAGTCAGGGAGATCTGGTAGGGGGACGAGCGCGAGGGAGGACACGGAACAAGAGGATGAACCCCCCATGAACATGATATTGATACCTGGCCTTGGGGGCGATTGGTTGAGCGGCGCAGAGGGGATGAATGAGGGGAAACGGAGCACGCGGGTTGTATATTGCCGGGGGGTGATAGATGGGGCTGAAAAGGAGGACGGGGCCGTGAGCTGTACGCTTGTCCGGTATCGGCTGGAAAAAGATCGCCGAGTAATTAGGTTTTAATCAATGCTGGAGTATATACTAATGCTAATAGAATACGGAGTATATACACGTAAATAAATGGATGATTTCTACGTATCCGGACGTATTGGATGGGAGGTGTACGTAGACTTGTTGGACGGTCTTAACGAAAAACCCGGCCCGGCCGGTTCCGTCAGAGTCGCTAAATACATAAACAAACTCCCCGCATTAGCCGCCGGCCGGCGCGTTGGGTGCATAATCGATTCTTGTGCGGATGGACTAAACAAACCATCGACCCATCGTGGGCATCTTCATCAAACCCTAATTACAAGTAGAGCGAGCGAGCAAGCGACAGATGCTAGCTGCGGAGAAAATGCTTAAGAAACCATTAACCTCGGCTTCGGCTTCGGCTTCATCTTAGTGCATGCATGCATGCAAGTGGCATTTCTTTTTACTGATGGACATGCCCACCAAAAGATGCATCTTGAGCTGCCTGCCAAACTTGAGCTCGGCGTGCCCACCCTCCTCCTCGAGCTGTCCATTTTTCCATGTCGTGGTGCTATGGAATCCGATGCTTTTGACGCTATAATGGGGGCTCCATCCAGCAGCCTCACAGGGGACACAAGAGCTCTGGCGAGCATTTGAACACAGATTAACAACAAGCAGCAGCAGAAAAACAGGAGTAAAAATCAAACGATACCCATACCCATATGCATAGACATGGGCGCAACCAGGCTAAGAGCAGTGCCGAAACTCGCTACTCCGACTGATGAACGGAGCATGTCATCGGCGGCAAGCATGCATCAAAACAACGAACCAAGTAGTGGCTCTACCGTCGAGAGAGCAACTCTTGGGGCTTGGCCAACGGAAAGCTTCCCGGCCGGACCAACGTACTAGTGCGTGGTAGGGGGCATGGCATGTGCACCGCAGTCTAGTGCCACTGACTTTTTTCTTTTCTTTTTACCTTGAACCAAGTACCACTGACTTTTCTTACGACGACGAGGCTTTGGCAGACGAGCCACTGGCTAGTGAGGGCCGTTGGACGTACGCTGAAATTGCTGGCACGTCATCAATGCGGTTGTCGGAGGAGTAATGTGACTGACGGTGATTCATGAGGTCGTCCGCGAAGCAGATGACCGACAACATGCCGGTGCATGTAGCAGCGGCCGAGGTGCACTCCTTGCGGCTGAGAACGTCGTCCGCCATCGAGGAGAGCGAGGAGGCCACCGAGCTCCGGTGTCGTAACTTTGCCGGTTCCCTTCGTGATATATATATATATATATATATATATATATATATATATATATATATATATATATATATATATATATATATATATATATAGTGGTGGTCGGCGCCACGCAGCATTGGGATATAACTTGCTTGGCCGTGATCCTGGTGCTAAACGACGGCATGGCCATTCAAGTCTGAAGAGATGCTCGATGCCGAGACCACTACGGCGTCGGTGGTGCCCGTGCCCGAGGTGAAGGGAGCTCGGACGAGGTGGCCGGTCATGGTGACTGCAGCCGCGTGCTCCAGTACCGACGGTGATGTACAGTATGGGTTCAGAGAGGGCAGGCCATCGCTTAGGCCAACTCCACCGCTCGACCACGTCCGTTTTATCTGGATTCTGTCCATTTGGATAAGGTAATGAGGTTGTATCCGGGCCGTTTCTGGGATGAGGTGGAAGTGCGCCCAATGCGCGGGCGTATCTTTTTCTTTGCAAGCTCTTAAACTTTTTTCATCATCCATTCTTGGTACATGCATGGGAATACATCACCAAATTTTGACTAGAAAAGTAAGACCAAAGAAAACAAGAATCACAATAATACATTTTAGAAGATATCCAACTTTCATAACTGCTCTTGTAAGTTGGATTAGTGCCTTCTCGATGCATTTATTGTTGATCTACGGAGGAGCCGCCTCCATCTTGCGTGTTTCTTTCTTCTTCGAGTCTAAAGAAGTAGATGTTGCTTCCTTGCATCTAGTCTCGTGTCTAGCCTCTAATCTAGCAACAAGTGCACTTGTCTCATCTACAGCCGCTATGCTAGCTAAAAATGCACGAACATCTACTAAATTGAACTCTATCAATATATCGATGTACTCTTCTTCCCAATACCAAAACTTGCATCCATTCTACACAACAAAATTTGAAGTTAGCACAACTAGTCAAATCTAGAGCACAAACCGAAGCTAAAAAGAGCACATAGCCCATTGTTTAAGCACTTGATGAACACCCATCCGAGATGTTCCGGCATTGTAGACACGCGGCGCACTTAATGAGCGGCAACGATGCGCCGACGAGCTTTTGGGCTAGCACCGAGCCCGGCCAACCGCCATTCGTGTATCTGTCGGCGGACCACCGACGGTGTAGATCCGAGCGGCTAGAGGAGGAGCCACTGCCTGCATGTGGCCTTGCGGCCCTGCCATGGCCTTCCGGCCCGGTGCCCGGCCAGTCCATGGCGCGGCACGGCCTCCCACAGCGGGGCGAGCTCAAGACCGACCGGATCCGCCCCAAATCCGGCCGGCGGGTGCACAAAACAAGTGGCCGTGGTTGGGTAGCTTGGGGGCGTCGAGGGAAAGGGGCTGGGCGAGCGCGCGTCCGAGCTGCACTACTACAATGGCAGCGGCGGTGGCGAGGGAAGAGCGGGGAAGAGTGGAGAAGAATGGAGGACGTGTGGCCTGAGGAAAGGAGGGGGCGGATAGAAAAAGACGCCCCTGTGCCACCGACGGGCAGGTCAGGGGGGGCACATGCAGACGGCTCGCGTGTCCGCGTGCTGTCCGTTTTACCCCAAAAGCGGCGTAAACTTGGACCTGGGATGGGTCAAAAGCGGACAGAAAACAAGCAAAAATCTGTTTGCACTCGCGCGTTGGGCCGTCTGATTCGTCTGTTTTACTTTAAACGGACACGCGCAGACAGAATGGAATATTGCGCGATGGAGTTGGCCTAACGAAATTAGGAGGGTGCTTGGATCCAAGGGACTATTTTTAGTCTGACTAAAAATAGTCTCTTTTAGAGGCTAAAGTTCCAAGCACCCCTGACTAAAAAGAGACTAGGACTAGTCTTGAGGCTAAAAACTTTTAGTCACAGGAAACCTACTAAAATATGTATTAGCCCTTTCTCTCCTCATTTAATTTCTCTACTTTAACACATGCGAGTTCTGGATTGGATGGTTTGAAGAATAATAAATGCTTAATAATTTGATTTTAGTCTTTTTAGTATTTGGATCCAAGCATGGGTGAGCCTAGCAAGTTTTAGTCCCACTACTTTTAATCATGGGACTAAAACGTATCAAACACTCTCTAGATCATCAGCTTGCTGAAGCTACGGTCTCGTGAATCGTGATCCGTGATCCGTGATCCATGCAGGCGTGCATGCATGCATGCATGGTGCAGCGGAGCGGAGCGTACGCGTCGCCTTTGCTTGGCGCGGTAGCTTTGGTGACGGTAGAAAGAATTTTTCTCTCCGTGCATGGAGAGGGGAAGGGAGGCGAGAAAGCACACTTCCTCCCAGAGCCAATCACCGCGGACTAGGCAGATCAGTGAGCTGGCCACCTCAGGCCACAAATGTGTCCCTGTCCGCGGGAGCAGGATCCCCTGACGTACGGTCCCTGACGTGGGGCCACTGACGGGTGGGTCCGGGCCCACACGACAGTGTGTGCGCCGTACGTCAGAGGAGCCCCGTCCCTGTCCGCGGGGCCCTTATCCGTTTGTGGGAATATCGTGGGTCCCGCCATGACTTAGCCGTTGTAGAACAGCTTTCTCGCCTCCGCCCAACCTCAAATTGAATCACAGCGAAACTGAAACACACGGTGAGACGACCCCTTTTTTAAGAGAATTTCATATTTGACCTTTTCTTAAACTTTGCTTTCCTTTTTGGCCTAAATTTTTGTGTTTCTTTTTTGACCCTCAAATTTTATTTTGTTTCCTGTGTGACACTTTCGTTAGTTTTGACCTATAACGGTGTTAAGTTTAACCTGAAAAGACTATTTTATCCACCCTCAAAAAAAAAGACTATTTTATCCTTAGTGTTGTATGTGACTGAATTATTTATATGCACACATGCATCTGATCACCTCGATGTGTTGGAGCTGAACACGTACCTGCAAAGTAGCCTCAACAAAGCAGCCAAGTAGGCAGCTTAATTGATTTACAGTACCTAGCTAGCAGTACATGTACTATAGCCGTGCACGTATGTACTGGTCGGCCGGCGAGTTGCACCAGGTAGCCTGCAATCCATCTATTTGTTTCGTGTTCGTTCCAACGAGAGAAGTCGCTACGTTCCCAGAGACGATGAGATCGATCGAGCAGAAGCTAGTCGCGTATGTCTACGCAAGAGTAAGGCCAGAATCAATTAAGTTGCCAGCCTGGTAGCTTGCATGTACACTGCTGCTACTTAAAAATCAATGGAGCTGCTTGCGTGTGCTAGCTTGCACGTATATATTGTTTCTGAAGGATACGAGCTACAGTTGTAATACGGTGTACAAACACGGCCGACAGCCTCGGAGCCGCCGTGCATGGGAGGTGGCAGCGGCCTCGGCGCACCCATGCACGGGAGGAGGAAACGGCCGGCCGCTTGTCAGGCACGGGGAACCTCGGCCCCAACACGGATACATGGAGGAGCAAGAAACCTATACACACACGTACAGGAGGTTATGTTGTGTTCCCAACACAGATTTTCTCTATATATTTTTTTAAAAAAACTCCCAACACAGATCCCTCCCTCTTCCCCTTCTTTTTCTGTCCGTTCATGCCCCTTCTCTTTTCTTTTCCTGTGACATACTAACATCAAGGACAAAATTGTCATTGCATGTGCTAGTTAACATCATTGGATGGAAAAATGGATGAAAGGGCCACATAGGCACAAAATGAAGTTTAAGTGTCAGAAAGGGAAGAAAATAATTTAAGGGGCTAAAAAGGAAAGCAAATTTTAAGAAAGAGCCAAATAAGGAATTGTCTCTTGCTTGTGTGGCCAGACCTGGGCTAGGGCGTGGGCGTTGTTCTACAACGGTTTAATCCTCCACCTAAGGGCAACTCCAACGCACGGTCCAAAATGGACGCTTGTTTCGTCTGGATTTTGTTCGTTTGGGTGGGAAAATGGACACGCATGTCCGGCTTTGCATGTCCACCAATTTATGCACCCAACGGGACGACTACATCCCAAACTGTCCGGCGGCACCCCCATCACTTGTGAGCTCGCGCCCCCACTGTGTCGGCCGCGCCCAGCCGCCCACCCACGCTCGCGCCTGCAAGCCGCCCATCTGCGCTCGCCCGACAAGCTAGCAAGCACGCACGCACGCGGCTGGCTAGCTGGCTAGCAAGCAAGCCCGCGCGCCAGTGATGACCCACAAGTATAGGGGATTTATCGTAGTCCTTTCGATAGGTAAGAGTGTCGAATCCAACGAGGAGCAGAAGGAAATGACAAGCAGTTTTCAGTAAGGTATTCTCTGCAAGTGTTGAAATTATCGGTAACAGATAGTTTTGTGATAAGATAATTCGTAATGGGTAACAAGTAACAAAAGTAAACAAGGTGCAGCAAGGTGGCTCAATCCTTTTTGTATCAAAGGACAAGCCTGGACAAACTCTTATATAAAGGAAAGCACTCCCAAGGACACATGAGAATTATCGTCAAGCTAGTTTTCATCATGCTCATATAATTCGCGTTCGTTACTTTGATAATTTGATATGTGGGTGGACCGATGCTTGGGTAATGCCCTTCCTTGGACAAGCATCCCACTTATGATTAACCCTCCTCGCAAGCATCCACAACTACGAAAGAAGAATTAAGGTAAACCTAACCACATCATGAAACATATGGATCCAAATCAGCCCCTTACGAAGCAACGCATAAACTAGGGTTTAAGCTTCTGCTACTCTAGCAACCCATCATCTACTTATTACTTCCCAATGCCTTCCCCTAGGCCCAAACAATGGTAAGTGTCATGTAGTCGACGTTCACATAACACCACTAGAGGAAAGACAACATACATCTCATCAAAATATCGAACGAATACCAAATTCACACGACTACTTATAACAAGACTTCTCGCATGTCCTCAAGAACAAACTCAACTACTCACAAATCATATTCATGTTCATAATCAAAGGGGTATTAATGTGCATAAAGGATCTGAACATATAATCTTCCACCGAATAAACCAACTAGCATCAACTACAAGGAGTAATCAACACTACTAGCAACCCACAGGTACCAATCTGAGGTTTTGAGACAAAGATCAGATACAAGAGATGAACTAGGGTTTGAGAGGAGATGGTGCTGGTGAAGATGTTGATAGAGATTGACCCCCTCCCAATGAGAGGATCGATGGTGATGACGATGGTGACGATTTCCCCCTCCCGGAGGGATGTTTCCCCGGCAGAACAGCTCCGCGGGAGCCCTAGATTGGTTCCGCCAAGGTTCCGCCTCGAGACGACGGTGCTTCATCCCGAAAGCTTTCTTCTTTTTTTTTCTAGGGCAAAAGACACCTTATACCAGAAGATGGGCATTGGGGGCTTCCAGGTGGCCCACGGGGCAGGTGGGCACGCCCAGGGGGGTAGGGCGCGCCCTCCACCCTCATGGACAATGGGTGGCCCCCCTCTGGTGCTTTCTTGGCCAATATTTTTAATATATTCCAAAACTGACTTTCATGGAGTTTCAGGACTTTTGGAGTTGTGCAGAACAGGTCTCTAATATTTGCTCTTTTTCCAGCCCAGAATTCCAGGTGCCGGCATTCTCCCTCTTCATGTAAACCTTGTAAAATAAGAGAGAAAAGGCATAAGTATTGTGGCATAATGTGTAATAACAGCCCATAATGCAATAAATATTGATATAAAAGCATGATGCAAAATGGACGTATCAACTCCCCCAAGCTTAGACCGTACTTGTCCTCAAGTGGAAGCCGATATCGAAAAATATGTCCACATATTTAGAGATAGAGGTGTCGATAAAATAAAATACGGACATGAGGGCATCATGATCATTCTTAGAATAGCAACATATATATTGTCATATGATTTCTTATGCCGAAGTAACAATCTATTCAAAATGTAAAGTATGAATCAGAAACCTCATTGAAAAACTAGCAAACTATAATCTCAGTCATTGAAGTAATTGCAATTTATCATAACATCGGAAAGAGTCAATATAAGAGCTTTTTAGCAAGTCCACATACTCAACTATCATTTAGTCTTTCACAAGTGCTAAAACTCACGCAATACTTATGGGTATGAAGTTTTAATCGGACACAAAGAAAGATAGGGGCTTATAGTTTTGCCTCCCAACCTTTTACCTCAAGGGTAATGTCAACAATAATGCTTTATGAAAACCCACATCCAATTGGATATATATATATATATATATATATATATATATATATATATATATATATATATATATAAGGATCTTTCCAACACACAGTGCTTGCCAAAGGATAAAGTGTAAAAAGGAAAGGTGAAGATCACCATGACTCTTGTATAAGGTATAAGACAAAAAAAATGAAAGACATGCCCTTCGCAGAGGGAAGCAGACGTTGTCATGTGCTTTTATGGTTGGATGCACAAAATCTTAATGCAAAAGAATGTCATTTTATATTGCCACTTGTGATAGGGACCTTTATTATGCAGTCTGTCGCTTTTGTTTCTTCCATATCACAAGCTCGTATAAAGCTTATTTTATCCACACTAATAGATCATACATATTTAGAGAGCAATTTTTATTGCTTGCAACAATGACAACTTACTTGAAGGATCTTACTCAATCCATAGGTAGATATGGTGGACTCTCATGGCAAAACTGGGTTTAAGGATATTTGGAAGCACAAGTAGTATCTCTACTTGGTGCAAAGAATTTGGCTAGCATGAGGGGGAAAGGCAAGCTCAACATGTTGGATGATCCATGACAATATAATTTATTTCGAATATAAGAAAACATAACCCATTACGTTGTCTTCCTTGTCCAACATCAACTTTTTAGCATGTCATATTTTAATGAGTGCTCACAATCATAAAATATGTCCAAGATAGTATATTTATATGTGAAAACCTCTCTTTTTCTTTATTACTTCCTATTAATTGCAACAATGACCAAAACTATGTTTGTTAACTCTCAACAACTTTTATTCATCATACTCTTTATATGTGAAGTCATTACTCTGCATAAGATCAATATGATCTCTTTATTTCTTTTTATTCTTTTATTCCCTCAAGATCATAGCAAGATAACCAAGCCCTCGACTCAAGACTAATCTTTATTATATATAGCTCACGGACTCGATTACGTAGATAAGGATCAACACAAAAACTCAAAGCTAGGTCATACTAAACTTTATTCTACTAGATCAAGATATAGCCAAAAGGATCAAACTAAGAAAAACGGTAAAGATAGAAGTGTGATGGTGATATGATACCAGGGCACCTCCCCCAAGCTTGGCATTTGCCAAGGGGAGTGCCCACACCCATGTATTTATGTCTATTTCTTCGGAGGTGGTGATGATGGAGTTGTTGATGATGTAGGCTTGTCGTCCATCTTCCAAGGCATAGGCTCACGATCATAGAAGGATGATCGAGTCTCCGGGATCCTCAAATCTGCAGCCAAACTCATAATCTTGAATCTATATTCATACTCATAGTTTTGGTTTTGCAGGTCATAGATATGGGCTTGGAGGTGCTTGATTTTCTCGTGAAGCTCGAAGATGGCCTCCCCAATGTTCTTTGCATCCAACTTGTGGTTGTTGGTGAACTCCGCGATCATCATGTGGTTGGCGTTGAGTCCACGTTCCACCATCCCCTGGCACTTGAAAACTTGTTGCTCCATTGCTTCGAGTCTTGTCTCCATGCTTCCCGTCCTCCTTGGTCCCTCAACATCGCGGATGTGCAGCACCCCCTCACGCATCTCAATGGTTTGAGGGTGTTGCAGCACCTCCGCGAGGTAGGGGTTGATGACCTTCTCAAAAAAAATTGTCCTTGGGGGCGCTTGAAGACGTCATGGTGATATAGATCTGTCAGAAAAATAGCTCGAAACAAAAGTAGAGGATTTTGTCATGGTACCGTGGTCAAAACCTTCGGGAGATTATATAATGAATTTCTACCGACCAAAAGAAGTATCGTGCAAGAAAACGGAGTCCGGAGGGCACAAGAGGTGCCCACGAGGCAGGGGGGCACGCCCAGGGGGTAGGGCGCGCCCTCCACCCTCATGGATGCCTCGTGTCCCTTTCGGACTACTTCTTATTTTCCTATTTTTTAAATATTCCAAAATAAAGAAAAATTTCTATTAGAACTCTTTTGGAGTCGGTTTACTTACCGTACCTCATACCTATTCCTTTTCGGAGTCTGAAACGTTCTGGAAAGTGTCCCTTATGTACTCCTCCGGGGTTATAGTGTCAATAACATTGGTTTCAACATTTATGGGATTACCTGAGATATAATGTTTGATTCTTTGACCGTTCACCACCTTCGGATTTGTGCCTTCGAAGTTGTTGATTTTTATGGTACCGGAACGATAGACCTCCTCGATAACGTAAGGACCTTCCCATTTAGAGAGGAGTTTTCATGCAAAAAATCTTAAACGAGAGTTGTATAACAGAACATAATCACCTACATTAGACTCACGCTTTTGTATCCCTTTGTCATGCCATATTTTAACTTTTTCTTTAAACAGTTTGGCATTCTCATAGGCCCGGGTTCTCCACTCATGAAGTGAGCTAATGTCAAACAGTCTCTTCTCACTGGCAAGTTTGAAATCATAATTGAGCTCTTTAATGGCCCAATATGCCTTATGTTCTAGTTTGAGAGGTAAGTGACATGCTTTTCCATAAACCATTTTATACGGAGACATACCCATAGGATTTTTATATGCAGTTCTATAGGCCCATAATGCCTCATCAAGTTTCTTGGACCAATTCTTTCTAGATCTATTAACAGTCTTTTGCAAAATTAATTTAATCTCTCTATTACTCAGTTCTACTTGACCACTAGACTGTGGATGGTATGGAGATGCAATTCTATGATTAACATCATACTTAGCAAGCATTTTATGAAAAGCACCATGAATAAAATGTGGACCACCATCAGTCATTAAGTATCTAGGGACTCCAAACCTCGGAAAAATAACTTCTTTAAGCATCTTAATAGAGGTGTTATGATTAGCACTACTAGTTGGAATAGCTTCTACCACTTCGTAATGCAATCAACAACAACTAAAATATGTGTATACCCATTAGAGGAAGGAAACGGTCGCATATAATCAAATCCCCAAACATCAAATGGTTCAAAAACAACTAAATAGTTCATAGGCATTTCTCGACGTCTACTAATATTACCAATTCTTCGACATTCATCACAAGACAAGACAAACTTACGGGCATCTTTGAAAAGAGTAGGCCAATAAAAACTGGATTGCAATACCTTATGTGCAGTTCTATCTCCAGTGTGGTGTCCTCCATAAGCCTCGGAGTGACACTTGCGTAGGATCTATTCCTGTTCATACTTAGGTACACAACGTCTAATAACACCATCTACTCCTTCTTTATGAAGGTGTGGGTCATCCCAAAAGTAATGTCTCAAATCATAGAAAACCTTTTTCTTTTGCTGGTATATGTGAAACTAGGTGGTATAAATTTAGCAACAATGTAATTAGCATAATAAGCATACCATGGTGATGCGGAGCATCCCAAGGTCATCCCCATGGACCTACCATCGTCTCACCAAGTGACTAGCGGACCAATGACACGAGCACGTGCAAGAGCTCTCAAAACTAAGGTGAACTCACTCCTCTCCGAACTACCACTTACCATGCATGAGAATTGGCTACTACCTCAAGCGGAAACGCTATGTGTGATCAGGTGCTTGGAGGAAGGTCACGGACCAACTACATTCGACGGACAAGACGGTGAGGACACCAAGTTCACAGGACAAGAAGAAGAACTGCTCGAAGTCCCCAGGCTTCGGACGACCGACGAACTCCGAACGTCCGACGACCTCCAGGCTCCGGACGTCCGGCCCTCTCCGGGCGACCGACACTTCCATACCTGAGCCAAAACTATGGATTTCCGAAGCGATACGGACAACCGATGACCTCCAGGCTCCGGACGTCCAACCCCGACCGGATGTCCGACCGAAGTCCACCCGAGTCGAATCTACAGACGTCCGACAGGCACCGGACGTCCGGACCCTCGCGAGCCTCCGGACGACCAGTGACTCCCGGACGTCCGGCGCCTGTGTGCTGCCATGTGTTGGGCCGCAGCCCATGAACCCCCCCCCCCCAATTCGCCCCTTTGCACTAAGACTATATATAGACTTCCTATTCCTTCTAGCTAGGGTTAGCAAAGGATTAGCTCATATATCGTGTGAGAGCTTTGCTCATCCACTTGGTTACCTTCTCCTCGGAGATAGCGCCTCCTCGGAGAAGATCCCCCAAGCGGATTCAAGACCCCTTTACGGGAAGAACCTCAAGACCTCCTCTCGGAGAAGACCGGCTACCTTTGTATCATCCCTAGTTGATCGTGTATCGTGTGATCTCTTATGTACTCGAGGATCTAGCACATGTGTGACTATTTCTTGTTGGTTTAGTGTTTCTCTTGTGTTCCCCCGTGTTTTCCCTCGTTTTCCTCCTCGTGTTCTTCGTGTTCTTCGCGAGATCCGCTCCTTTCGTGAAAGATCGGCCGATTAGGGTTCCTACCCTACATCATCTCGGTATCATGAGCCACGTTGATCACGATTTCAGAGCCTCCCCTTGTTGTTTTCTAGCCTAATTTTATTGTGTTTTGTCCCTAATTCAAAAATTCCCCACAAAAATAGCCCCAATTTTTTTTGATTTGTTGGTGTGTTGAAATTTGTGTTGGATTTAATCCGTGGATTTGCTTTGCCTTGAGTGGATCTACCTTTTCCCCCTTGTCTCCACCATTTCCATCCACGAAATCGCCCGGATTCGACGAATTTCGACCTCTCCACCTCGTACACGCGCAGTTCATCCCGTGCCCGAATTTCGCCCAGGCACCGGACGTCTGACCCCCACCGGACGTCCGACGACCGGCCCAGGCCAGATGTCCGAGGATCCCCGACGAAACTGAAATTTTCCAGTTTAGTCACCACCACCGACCCACATTTCCGCCTACGCACTCCTACCACCTATACTCCATCACCACTTCCGCATACTACCACCATTGCTTGCCCGTTTCGCACTCCGACACGTGTTGCCACTTCGAGCTTTGAGATTTGAGTTGCGGTTCCGTATCCTTTTGTGTTTCGGCTATCTAGGTACGGTTCAACATCAACATCACCGCCGCTCATCTTCGCCATGGACGTGTCATCAACAATGACCACCTCGACTACATCTTGGTATTCGTGCCACCATTTTGACACCATACCGTAAGCAAGAATGGTAACCTCGTCTTGGTATTGGACATAGCACTCTTGTCATTACATTGATAGCCATCATAGCCTTACTCCTTTGCGTCGCTTACCCTTCGAGACTAGCCTTTGAGTATTGCCGGCAACGAGGCTTGTGCACATTAGTGATCATACTTCCCATAGCATACATACATCATTGTTGCATATCTTGACATCATCTCTTGTGTCAAAAGGTTGTCATTGCATACACAATTGCTATCTTGGTTCGTGAAGCATTGCATGAGAAAAGAGCTCAAACATCAAAGAGCCAAACAAGCTTTTAAGAAAAAGGGAAAGATAAGCAAAGAGATTTTAAGCAAGAACCATAGCATCATACAACATTAAGATTGTCATATTAGATCATCTTGGATCATATCATAGAAACACCTTGCATAGAGCATACTTGGGATAGAAGTCGTTGCATTTTTGCTTAGTAGGTTGTGCATGATACATCCATTTTGCATCATGTTTTTATATCGATATTTATTATATTATGGGCTGTTATTACACATTATGTCACAATACTTATGCCTATTCTCTCTTATTTTACAAGGTTTACATGAAGAGGGGGAATGCCGGCAGATAGAATTCTGGGCTGGAAAAGAAGCAACTATTAGAGACCTATTATGCACAGCTCCAAAAGTCCTGAAACTTCACGAAAGTCATTTTTGGAATTAATAAAAAGTACTGAGCGGAGAAAATACCAGAGGGGGCCCACACCCTGGCCACGAGGGTGGGAGGCGCGCCCCCTACCTCGTGGGCCCCCTGGCAGGCCTCCGGTGCCCATCTTCTGCTATATGAAGTCTTTCGTCCGAGAAAAAATCATAAGCAAGCTTTCGGGAAGAAACTCCGCCACCACGAGGCGGAACCTTGGCAGAACCAATCTAGGGCTCTGGCAGAGCTGTTCTGCCGGGGAAACTTCCCTCCGGGAGGGGGAAATCATTGCCATCGCCATCACCAACGATCCTCTCATCAGGAGGGGGTCAATCTCCATCAACATCTTCACCAGCACCATCTCCTCTCAAACCCTAGTTCATCTCTTGTATCCAATCTTTGTATCCAAACCTTAGATTGGTACATGTGGGTTGCTAGTAGTGTTGATTACTCCTTGTAGTTGATGCTAGTTGGTTTACTTGGTGGAAGATCATATGTTCAGATCCATTATGCATATCAATACCCCTTTGATTATGAACATGAATACGCTTTGTGAGTAGTTACGTTTGTTCCTGAGGACATGGGAGAAGTCTTGCTATAAGTAGTCATGTGAATTTGGTATTCGTTCGATATTTTGATGAGATGTTGTTGGGGAACATAGCAGAAATTCAAAATTTTCCTATGTGTCACCAAGATCTATCTATGGAGAGACCAGCAACGAGGGGAAGGAGAGTGCATCTACATACCCTTGTAGATTGCTAAGCGGAAGCGTTCAAGAGAACGGGGTTGATGGAGTCGTACTCGTCGTGATCCAAATCACCGATGATCCTAGTGCCGAACGGACGGCACCTCCGCGTTCAACACACGTACAGCCCGGTGACGTCTCCCATGCCTTGATCCAGCAAGGAGAGAGGGAGAGGTTGAGGAAGACTCCATCCAGCAGCAGCACAACAACGTGGTGGTGGTGGAGGAGCGTGGTGATCCAGCAGGGCTTCGCCAAGCACCGCGAGATATGAGGAGGAAGAGAGGGGTAGGGCTGCGCCAAGATAGAGAGATCAAATCGCGCGTTGGGCAGCCCCTAGGCCTCAAGTATATATAGGGGAAGGGGAGGGGGCTGCGACCCCTTTAGGGTTCCCACCCCAAGGGGTGCGGTAGCCCCAGATCCCATCTGAGGGAGGCGGCCAAGGGGGGAGGAGAGGGAGGCGCAGGGAGCATGGGCCTTAGGGCCCATCTGCCCTTAGGGTTTGCCCCCTTTCCTCCCCTTAGGCGCCTTGGGCCTTGGTGGGGGGGGGGGTGCACCAGCCCACCTAGGGCTGGTCCCCTCCCACACTTGGCCCATGGAGCCCTCCGGGGCTGGTGGCCCCACTTGGTGGACCCCCGGGACCCTCCCGGTGGTCCTGGTACATTACCGATAAACCCCGAAACCTTTCCGGTGACCAAAACATGACTTCCCATATATAAATCTTTACCTCCAGACCATTCCGGAACTCCTCGTGACGTCCGGTATCTCATCCGGGACTCCGAACAACATTCGGTAACCACATACAAACTTCCTTTATAACCCTAGCATCATCGAACCTTAAGTGTGTAGACCCTACGGGTTCGGGAGACATGCAGACATGACCGAGACGTTCTCCGGTCAATAACCAACAGCGGGATCTGGATACCCATGTTGGATCCCACATGCTCCACGATGATCTCATCGGATGAACCACGATGTCAAGGACTTAATCAATCCCGTATACAATTCCCTTTGTCTATCGGTACGATACTTGCCCGAGATTCGATCGTCGGTATCCCGATACCTTGTTCAATCTCGTTACCGGCAAGTCTCTTTACTCGTTCCGTAACACATCACCCCGTGATCAACTCCTTGATCACATTGTGCACATTATGATGATGTCCTACCGAGTGGGCCCAGAGATACCTCTTCGTCACACGGAGTGACAAACCCCAGTCTCGATTCGTGCCAACCCAACAGACACTTTCGGAGATACCCGTAGTGCACCTTTATAGTCACCCAGTTATATTGTGACGTTTGGCACACCCAAAGCACTCCTACAGTATCCGGGAGTTGCACAATCTCATGGTCTAAGGAAATGATACTTGACATTAGAAAAGCTTTAGCATACGAACTACATGATCTTGTGCTAGGCTTAGGATTGGGTCTTGTCCATCACATCATTCTCCTAATGATGTGATCCCGTTATCATTGACATCCAATGTCCATGGTCAGGAAACCGTAACCATCTATTGATCAACGAGCTAGTCAACTAGAGGCTTACTAGGGATATGGTGTTGTCTATGTATCCACACATGTATCTGAGTTTCCTATCAATACAATTCTAGCATGGATAATAAACGATTATCATGAACAAGGAAATATAATAATAATTAATTTATTATTGCCTCTAGGGCATATTTCCAACAGATGTATGTTGTCATCCCTCTAGTGGTGTCATGTGAACGTTGACTACATGACACTTCACCATTGTTTGGGCCTAGAGGGAGGCATTGGGAAGTAATAAGTAGATGATGGGTTGCTAGAGTGATAGAAGCTTAAACCCTAGTTTATGCATTGC
Source organism: Triticum aestivum (assembly GCF_018294505.1). Classification (NCBI taxonomy): domain Eukaryota; kingdom Viridiplantae; phylum Streptophyta; class Magnoliopsida; order Poales; family Poaceae; genus Triticum; species Triticum aestivum. Next base: position 615,357,447 of record NC_057809.1, read on the forward strand.
TTCGTAAGGGGCTGGTTTGGATCCATATTTTCATGCTATGGTTAGGTTTACCTTAATACTTCTGTTGTAGTTGCGGATGCTTGCAATGGGGGTTAATCATAAGTGGGATGCTTGTCCAAGTAAGGACAGTACCCAAGCACCGGTCCACCCACATATCAAATTATCAAAGTACCAAACGTGAATCATATGATCATGATGAAAACTAGCTTGACGATAATTCCCATGTGTCCTTGGGAGCACTTTCCTTCATATAAGAGTTTGTCCAGGCTTGTCCTTTGCTACAAAAAGGATTGGGCCATCTTGCTGCACCTATACTTTTATTACTTGTTGCTCGTTACAATTTATCTTATCACAAAACTATCTGTTACCGATAATTTCAGTGCTTGGAGAGAATACCTTGCTGAAAACCGCTTATCATTTCCTTCTGCTCCTCGTTGGGTTCTACAGTCTTACTTATCGAATAGGCTATGATAGATCCCCTACACTTGTGGGTCATCAAGACTCTTTCTAGCGCCGTTGCCGGGGAGTGAAGCGCCTTTGGTAGGTGGAATTTGGTAAGGAAAAATTTATATAGTGTGCTGAAATTACTGTCACTTGTTACTATGGGACATAGTCCTTTGAGGGGTTTGTTCGGGGTATCTTCACCTCGTCCGGAACCATAATTAGTTACCCCTCAACCTACTGAACCTACTGAAAATGTTTACTTTGAAATTCCTTCGGGTATGATAGAGAAACTGCTAGCTAATCCTTTTGAAGGAGATGGAACATTGCATCCCTATTTACACTTAATCTATGTGGATGAAGTTTGTGGATTATTTAAGCTTGCAGGTATGCCCGAGGATGTTATCAAGAAGAATGTTTCCCATTTATCTTTGAAGGAATATGCATTGACATGGTATAGGCTATGTGATGATATGGGATCATGGGACTATAAGCGATTGAAAATGGAATTTCACCAGAAGTTTTATCCTATGCATCTTGTTCATCGTGATCGTAATTATGTATATAATTTTTGGCCTCGCGAAGGAGAAAGCATCTCTCAAGCTTGGGGGAGGCTTAAGTCAATGTTATATTCATGCCCCAATCATGAGCTCTCAAGAGAAATGATTATTCAAACTTTTTATGCTCGGCTTTCTCTCAGTAATCGCTCCATGCTCGATACTTCTTATACTGGATCTTTTATGATGAAGACTATTGAATTCAAATGGGATTTATTGGAAATAATTAAGCGCAACTCTGAAGATTGGGATCTCAACGAAGGTAAGGAGTCAGGTATAACACCTAAGTTTGATTGTGTTAAATCTTTTATGGATACCGATGCTTTCCGTGAATTTAGCACTAAATATGGACTTGACTCTGAGATAGTAGCTTGCTACCTCTTGAGCTTGTGTTGGTTTTCCCCAAAGAGGAAGGGATGATGCAGCAGAGTAGCATAAGTATTTCCCTTAGTTTTTGAGAACCAAGGTATCAATCCAGTAGGAGGCCACGCTCAAGTCCCTTGTACCTGCACAAAACGATAGCTACTCGCAACCAACGCGATTAGGGGTTGTCAATCCCTTCACGGTCACTTACGAGAGTGAAATCTGATAGATATAATATTTTTGGTATTTCTGGTATAAAGATGCAAAGTGAAAAGTAAAAGGCAAAGTAAAAAGCAAAACAAGATTAAAGTGATGGAGATTGATATGATGAGAATAGACCCGGGGGCCATAGGTTTCACTAGTGGCTTCTCTCAAGAGCATAAGTATTCTACGGTGGGTGAACAAATTACTGTTGAGCAATTGCCATAATTGAGCATAGTTATGAGAATATCTAGGCATGATCATGTATATAGGCATCATGTCCGTGACAAGTAGACCGAAACGATTCTGCATCTACTACTATTACTCCACTCATCGACCGCTATCCAGCATGCATCTAGAGTATTAAGTTAAAAACAGAGTAACGCCTTAAGCAAGATGACATGATGTAGAGAGATAGATTCATGCAATATGAAATAAACCCCATCTTGTTATCCTCGATGGCAACGATGCAATACGTGCCTTGATGCCCCTTCTGTCACTAGGAAAGGACACCGCAAGATCGAACCCAAAGCTAAGCACTTCTCCCATGGCAAGAACTACCAATCTAGTTGGCCAAACCAAACGGATAATTCGAAGAGACTTGCAAAGATAACCAATCATACATAAAAGAATTCAGAGAAGATTCAAATATTATTCATAGATAGACTTGATCATAAACCCACAATTCATCGGTCTCAACAAACACACCGCAAAAAGAAGATTACATCGAATAGATCTCCACAAGAGAGGGGGAGAACTTTGTATTGAGATCCAAAGAGAGAGAAGAAGCCATCTAGCTACTAACTATGGACCCGAAGGTCTGAGGAAAACTACTCACACTTCATCGGAGAGGCTATGATGATGTAGAAGCCCTCCGTGATGATGGCCCTCTCCAGCGGAGCTCCGGAACAGGCCCCAAGATGGGATCTCGTGGATACAGAAAGTTGCGGCGGTGGAATTAGGTTTTTGGCTCCTGTTCTGATTGTTTGGGGTACGTAGGTATATATAGGAGGAAGGAGTACGTCGGTGGAGCTCCGAGGGGCCCACGAGGCAGGGGGCGCGCCCTAGGGGGGCACCCCCACCCTCGTGACCGCCTCTTTGATGCCTTGACGTAGGGTCCAAGTCTCCTGGATCACGTTCGGTGAGAAAATCACGTTCCCGAAGGTTTCATTCCGTTTGGACTCCGTTTGATATTCCGTTTCTTCGAAACACTTAAATAGGCAAAAAACAACAATTCTGGGCTGGGCCTCCGGTTAATAGGTTAGTCCCAAAAATAATATAAAAGTGGAAAATAAAGCCCAATGTAGTCCAAAACAGTAGATAATATAGCATGGAGCAATCAAAAATTATAGATACGTTGGAGACGTATCATAGCTTCTTTCTGTGAATCATTTGCTACTCATGTTGATCTCCCTAAGGATAAGTGGTTTAAATATAATCCTCCCATTGAAGTAAAAGTAGTTGCACCTATTAAAGTTGAAGAAAAGACTGTCACTTATAATGATCCTATTGTTCCTACTTCTTATGTTGAGAAACCACCTTTCCCTGTTAGAATAAAGGATCATGCTAAAGCTTCAACTATAGTCAACAAAAGTAATATTAGTACACACAAACCCCCTGAGCAAGTTAAGTTGAACCTAATATTGCTATGGTTAAAGATCTCTTGGCTGATAATATTGATGGGCATGTTATTTACTTCTGTGATGAGACTGCTAGAATTGCTAGACCTAATACTAAAAATAAACATAGACCTGTTGTAGGCATGCCTGTTATTTCTGTTAAAATAGGAGATCATTGCTATCATGGCTTATGTGATATGGGTGCTAGTGCAAGTGCAATACCCCATTCCTTATACCAAGAAATTATGCATGATATTGCACCTGTTGAGATAGAAGATATCGATGTTACCATTAAGCTTGCCAATAGAGATACTATTTCACCAATTGGGATTGTTAGAGATGTTGAAGTCTTCTGTGGGAAGGTTAAATATCCTGCTGATTTTCTTGTTCTTGGTTCCCCACAAGATAGCTTTTGTCTCATTATATTTGGTAGACTCTTCTTGAATACTGTTAATGCTAAGATAGACTACAAAAAGGATGTTGTTACTATTGGTTTAGGGGATATGTCTCATGAGTTTAATTTTGCAAAATTTCGTAGACAACCCCATGATAAAGAATTTCCTAGTAAATATGAAATTATTGGTCTTGCTTCTATTGATGTGCCTCCTAATGATCCTTTAGAACAATATTTGCCAGACCATGAAAATGATATGTTTATGAATGAAAGAAGGGAAATAGATGAAGTATTCTTTAAACAGGGACCTATCTTGAAACACAACTTGCCTGTTGAAATCCTAGGGGATCCTCCTCCACCCAAGGGTGATCCCGTGTTTGAGCCTAAACCATTACCTGATACTCTTAAATATGTTTATCTTGATGAAAAGAAGATATATCCTGTTATTATTAGTGCTAACCTTTCAGAGAAGGAGGAAGAAAAAATATTGAAAACTCTGAAGAAGCACCACGCTGCTATTGGATATACTCTTGATGATCTTAAAGGCATTAATCCCACTCCATGTCAACACAAAATAAATTTGGAGAAAGACGCCAAACCAGTTATTGATCACCAACGACGGGTGAATCCTAAGATGACAGAAGTGGTAAGAAAGGAAATATTAAAGCTCCTTGAGGTACGTATAATTTATCCTGTTGCTGATAGTCAGTGGGTAAGTCCTGTCCATTGTGTCCCTAAGAAGGGAGGTATTACTGTTGTTCCTAATGATAAAGATGAATTGACCCCGCAAAGAATTATTACAGGTTATAGGATGGTAATTGATTTCCGCAAATTAAATAAAGCTACTAAAAAAGATCATTACTCTTTGCCTTTTATTGATCAAATGCTATAAAGATTATCCAAACATACACACTTTTGCTTTCTAGATGGTTACTCTGGTTTCTCTCAAATACCTGTGTCAGCTGAGGATCAAGAAAAAACCACTTTTACTTGCCCTTTCGGTACTTTTGCTTATAGACGTATGCCTTTTGGTTTATGTAATGCACCTGCTACCTTTCAAAGATGCATGATGGCTATATTCTCTGACTTTTGTGAAAAGATTTGTGAGGTATTCATGGATGATTTCTCCGTTTATGGATCCTATTTTGATGATTGCTTGAGCAACCTTGATCAAGTTTTGCAGAGATGTGAAGAAACTAATCTCGTTTTGAATTGGGAGAAGTGCTACTTTATGGTTAATGAAGGCATTGTCTTGGGGCATAAAATTTCTGAAAGAGGCATTGTAGTTGACAAAGCTAAAGTTGATGCCATTGAAAAGATGCTGTGTCCTAAGGACATCAAAGGTATAAGAAGTTTTATGGGTCATGCTGGTTTTTATAGGAGGTCCATTAAGGACTTTTCAAAAATTTCCCGGCCTCTGACTAATCTATTACAAAAAGATATTCCTTTTGTCTTTGATGATGATTGTGTAGAAGCATTCAAAGTACTTAAGAAAGTTTTGATTTCTGCACCTATTGTTCAGCCACCTGATTGGAATTTACCTTTTGAAATTATGTGTGATGCTAGTGATTATGCTGTAGGTGTTGTTCTAGGGCAAAGAGTTGATAAGAAATTAAATGTTATTCAATATGCTAGTAAAACTCTAGACAATGCCCAGAGAAATTATGCTACTACTGAAAAAGAATTTTTAGCAGTTGTATTTGCATGTGATAAGTTCAGACCTTATATTGTTGATTCTAAAGTAACTATCCACACTGATCATGCTGCTATTAAATATCTTATTGAAAAGAAAGATGCTAAACCTAGACTTATTAGATGGGTTCTCCTGCTACAAGAATTTGATTTGTATATCATTGATAGAAAAGGAGCCGAGAACCCCGTTGCAGACAACTTGTCTAGGTTAGAGAATGTTCTTGATGACCCACTACCTATTGATGATAGCTTTCCTAATGAACAATTAAATGTCATAAATGCTTCTCGTACTGCTCCATGGTATGCTGATTATGCTAATTATATTTTTGCTAAATTTATACCACCTAGTTTCACATACCAGCAAAAGAAAAAGTTCTTCTATGATTTAAGACATTACTTTTGGGATGACCCACATCTTTATAAAGAAGGAGTAGATGGTGTTATTAGACATTGTGTACCCGAGCATGAACAGGAACATATCCTATGCAAGTGTCACTCCGAAGCCTATGGAGGACACCATGCTGGAGATAGAACTGCACATAAGGTATTGCAATCCGGTTTTTATTGGCCTACTCTCTTCAAGGATGCCTGTAAGTTTGTCTTGTCTTGTGATGAATGTCAAAGAATTGGTAATATTAGTAAACGTCAAGAAATGCCTATGAATTATTCACTTGTTATCAAACCATTTGATGTTTGGGGCTTTGATTATATGGGACCTTTTCCTTCCTCTAATGGGTATACACATATTTTAGTTGCTGTTGATTACGTTACTAAGTGGGTAGAAGCTATTCCAACTAGTAGTGTTGATCATAACACCTCTATTAAGATGCTTAAAGAAGTTATTTTTCCGAGGTTTGGAGTACCTAGATATTTAATGACTGATGGTGGTTCACATTTTATTCATGGTGCTTTTCGTAAAATGCTTGCTAAGTATGATGTTAATCATAGAATTTCATCTCCTTATCACCCGCAGTCTAGTGGCCAAGTAGAATTGAGTAACAGAGAGCTCAAATTAATTTTGCAAAAGACTGTTAATAGATCTAGAAAGAATTGGTCCAAGAAACTTGATGATGCATTATGGGCCTATAGAACTGCATATGAAAACCCTATGGGTATGTCTCCCTATAAAATGGTTTATGGTAAAGCATGTCACTTACCTCTCGAACTAGAACATAAGGCATATTGGGCTATCAAAGAGCTCAACTATGACTTCAAACTTGCCGGTGAAAAGAGGTTATTTGACATTAGCTCACTTGATGAATGGAGAACCCAGGCCTATGAGAATGACAAACTGTTTAAAGAAAAAGTTAAAAGATGGCATGACAAAAGGATACAAAAGCGTGAGTTTAATATAGGTGATTATGTATTGCTATAAAACTCTCATTTGAGATTTTTTTTGCAAGCAAACTCCTCTCTAAATGGGAAGGTCCTTACGTCATCGAGGAGGTCTATCGTTCTGGTGCCATAAAAATCAACAACTTCGAAGGCACAAATCCGAAGGTGGTGAACGGTCAAAGAATCAAACATGATATCTCAGGTAATCCCATAAATGTTGAAACCGTAACCCCGGAGGAATACATAAGAGACACTTTCCAGAATGTTTCAGACTCCGAAAAGGAATAGGTATGTGGTACGGTAAGTAAACCGACTCCAAAACAGTTCTAATGGCAATTTTTCTCCGTTTTGGAATATTTAAGAAAATAGGAAAATAAGAATCAGACCGGAAAGGACACGAGGCTTCCACGAGGGTGGAGGGCGCGCCCTACCCCCTGGGCACGCCCCCTGCCTCGTGGGCACCTCATGTGCTCTCCGGGCTCCATTTTCTTGCACAATACTTCTTTTGGTCGGTAAAAATTCAATATATAATCTCATGAAGGTTTTGACCACCGTATCACACAAACATCTTGCCTTTGTTTCAAGCTGTTCCTGCTGCAGATTAGAGCAATATGTCGTCCCAGGATTCAGAAGGAGAAAGCTATGTGGCTGATTACTGATGTCTAGTACACAACCTTCTTCTTGTAGACGTTGTTGGGCCTCCAAGTGCAGAGGTTTGTAGGATACTAGCAAATTTCCCTCAAGTGGATGACCTAAGGTTTATCAATCCGTGGGAGGCGTATGATGAAGATGGTCTCTCTCAAGCAACCCTGCAACCAAATAACAAAGAGTCTCTTGTGTCCCCAACACACGCAATACAATGTTAAATTGTATAGGTGCACTAGTTCGGCGAAGAGATGGTGATACAAGTGCAATATGGATGGTAGATAAAAGTTTTTGTAATCTGAAAATATAAAAACAGCAAGGTAACAAGTGGTAAAAGTGAGCACAAACGGTATTGCAATGCTAGGAAACAAGGCCTAGGGTTCATAGTTTCACTAGTGCAAGTCCTCTCAACAATAATAACATAATTGGATCATATAACTATCCCTCAACATGAAACAAAGAGTCACTAATAGCGGAGAACAAACGAAGAGATTATTGTAGGGTACGAAACCACCTCAGAGTTATCCTTTCTGATCGATCTATTCAAGAGTCAGTAGTAAAATAACACGAAGCTATTCTTTCTGTTCAATCTATCATAGAGTTCATACTAGAATAACACCTTAAGACACAAATAAACCAAAACCCTAATGTCAGCTAGATACTCCAATGTCACCTTAAGTATCCGTGGGTATGATTATACGATATGCATCACACAATCTTAGATTCATCTATTCAACTAACACAAAGAACTTCAAAGAGTGCCCCAAAGTTTCTACCGGAGAGTCAAGACGAAAACGTGTGTCAACCCCTATGCATAAGTTCACGAGGTCATGGAACTCGCAAGTTGATCACCAAAACATACATCAAGTGGATCACGTGATATCCCATTGTCACCACAGATAGGCACATGCAAGGCATACATCAAGTGTTCTCAAATCCTTAAAGACTCAATCCGATGAGATAACTTCAAAGGGAAAACTCAATCCATTACAAGAGAGTAGATGGGGAGAAACATCATAAGATCCAACTATAATAGCAAAGCTCGCGATACATCAAGATCATATCACCTAAAGAACACGAAAGAGAGAGAGAGATCAAACACATAGCTACTGGTACATACCCTCAACCCCGAGGGTGAACTAATCCCTCCTCATCATGGAGAGCGTCAGGATAATGAAGATGGCCACCGAAGAGGGATTCCCCCCTCCGGCAGGGTGCCAGAACGGGTCTAGATTGGTTTTCGGTGGCTACGAAGGCTTATGGCAGCGAAACTCTCGATCTATTATGTTCTTCTATGTTTTAGGGTATATGGATATATATATATATATATATATATATATATATATATATATATATATAGAATGGGTCTATTTTAATAGCACCCTTAGGAGTCTTATTCTGCACACCAAATCTCTTATTCTGCTAACACCGCCGAGCGACCCGCGGCTACAGACTAACCCGGTAAAAATGCCCACCTTATCCTCTCGTTACCCACCCAAATCATCTCTCTCTCTCCCTCCTCCCCCCACGGCCTCCCCCATGCCCGCCGCCGCACCACCACCTCCCCTGCTTCCCCTGCGCCGGCGCTGCACCACCACCTCGCCTGCTTCCCCCAAGCCGCCGCTGCACCACCACCTCCCCCTGCCTCCCCCACGTCGTCGCCGCACCACCACCTCCTCTGCTTTCCCCTGCCACCGCCACATGACCACCTCCCCTGCTTCCCAAACGCCGTCCGCGCCCGGCCACCGCCCAACCCCACCCCGGCGTTCCTCTCCTATGGCGCTGCAACACCGCCCAACACCCTGATCCGTGCCTGCCTCTCCTTGCGAATCCTCCTCCCCATCCCGAGCTCTCCTCCTCCTAGCCAAGATCAATGGCCGTCGCAGCCCACCCCTTGGGCCTAGCCAATCCCCACTCCCCGCCTTCCTTCTCTCCACCATGGCCCCGCCGCCATCAGCCTCATGGCCGGCCAACAAATCTGGCCACGCCCCTGCCAAGCAACCACTGGATCCGGTGGGATCCGGTTCCACCTTCCTCTTCTGCCCCTGCCTCCCTGGGTAGCTACCCCGACGGTGACGCATCCGCCCTGAGCTTTCCCTGCTTCCCTGGTGGCGAACCTCTTCCTATCGGGGTCGCCTCCCCTCGATCCCAGCCCACCCTGGTGGCGAACCTCTTCCTATCGGGGTCGCCTCCCCTCGAGCCCAGCCAGACGACACTGACGACACAGTACGGAAAGGCGTTGCGTGCGTGTGCAGCTCGCCGCCGCATTGCGTGCAGCTCGCCGATGCATTGTGTGCAGTTCTTTGGTTTTTCGGCGCCGGTGTATGCAGCTTGCCGATGCGGGCGGTTCACTTTGACTATCCCCCAATCTCTAAATCAACCGTGTGGGTGGTGCTCTCCGTCCGCCAGTGTGGTTCGCCGGCGACACATGGTGCAGTGCACCTCGCCGTGCGGTGTGGTTCACAGGAGTGCTTTTCCTTTTTTTCTAGATACTGGATGTGCAGTGCACCCGGATCCCTCGTGCAGTGTGCTCCGCCCCCCGGTGTGGTTCATCCACGACCTCCGCTGACGAAAATATAGTTTCTGCTGTTTGTCTCCTCTCTTGCAGATCGTCAATACTCGTGGGCGGTTTAGCATTCGCGACCATGGAGCTCAAATACCCGCGTGATGCAGTTCTGCGCGAGCAGTGATGGGGGTCGTGGTTGTGCAGTTCTTTTCTCTGATATTTTTGGTATAGTTCTGCACGTGCAGTGCACTATGTGGTGGACCAGCCAACTGCAGCATGGCGTTTCCACCGTGGTGCCCTTCCTCCTCACATCCTCTTCCTTTCTCTGTGTGGTTTACTGCAGCCCTGTTGCCGGCTGGTGCTGCTCCTTGGGGCCATTCACTATGTGATTTGCAGAAAAAATTCTCTTGCAGTCCTTGCACGTTGATGCAGATAGGAAATGATAGTAGAAAATGGATATGGATGTGGATGGATGCTTGTGTGTAATATGTAGCGTGCAAACAAAAAATGCAGTCCTCTCGCCTCGTCCCCGCAGTGCATATTTCATTTTTAAACCAAAAATTATATATATGCAATGCACTATGGGAAAACCAAAACTCTATAGAGAAAAAGAAAAAGAAAAATGCAGTGCACTCTGGTCTTTAATGTTCGCTCCGAAGGACTTTGTAGTACACTTAATTTAAAAAAATGTATTTGCAAATATTTATGTTATGTTCATTGAAGAAGTTTAAAAAACTAAAAAAAGAGTAGTGTGGTTCACTGTTGAGAGTGCTTGCGGCTCATTTTCAGGAGTCTTGCGGTCCTCTTAGACCCAACGAGTAAAAATGCAAAAAATAGGCAAAAAAAAGTAATGCGGTTCACTTTCGTTATGTGTCGCGGTTCACTACCTACCGTTGTGAAGTGCAAAAAAGATGTCATGTAAACGACAAAAAAATAATGAGGTTCACATCTTGAAACTGTTGCGGTTCACTTATGTTCGACGTGAAGCACGATTCACTCGTTTGTCTTGAAAAAATTTACGTCTGATAAAAGAAATTGTGAAGCGCACTTGCTCGTCCGATGCAGTGCGGTTATCCGTCTGAAGCAGTGCATTCTTATGTCTGATGCAGTACACGCGTCGATTTTGGTATCTCAAAAAACAGAGTATCCGCATTTTAGTAATTTTAAAACTGCTCCTAATCCGTAAGGAATTAGAGAGTGTGTTCTACATGAAAAAGTTGCACCTCGTCGATACCTTTCCAACGACGTATCGTTTGAATCATCCCGAGCAGCGGTTTCTGAAAATTTCACAAAAAACAGCAGCTGCCACTCGTCGTCCGCCACACGATTTTCAAAATTAACTTAAAACCGTAAGGAATCTCAAAAATATTGCAACATATGAAAGCTGCGCCTCGTTCATAGATTTTCAACGATATATTACACGCCTCGGTTCGCCAAACGGTTAAAAAACTGGAGCAAGAACAGTACTGAAAATTTGAAAAAAAATTGAAAAACAGAATTCCGCGATTTAGTAAATTTGAAGCTGCTCTTAAATCGTAAGGAATAAAAGAAAAATTTATATATGAAAAAGATGCGCCTCGACGATATCTATCCAACGGCGTATCGTTTGCTTCATTCCGACAAGCGGTTTAGAAGATATTACGAAAAAACGCTCGCTACCACTCGTCATGGGCCGCACCATTTTCAAAACTGCTCTTAAACCGTGTGGAATCTCGAAAAGTGTTCAAAATGTCGAAGTTGTGCCTAATCAATAGCTTTTCAACGGTATATTACACGCCTCATTCCGATAAACGGTTAAAAAATTAGAGCGAAAATAGTACCAAAAAAATAACGCGTGCAGTTTTTTCCGACGAGAAGTTCACTCGTGTGAGTACTGCAGCACACTTGGTTTAAAGAATGACGTGCACTTGCGTTCAGCGTGCAGTGCGGAAGTGGTGTGCAGAATAATTATTCTGCTAATATTAGCAGAATAGACCGTATATATATATATATATATATATATATATATATATATATATATATATATATAGGCGAAAGAAGTCAGTCAGGGGAGCCACGAGTGGCCCACGAGGTAGAGGGACGCGCCCAGGGGGTGGGCGCGCCTCCCTGCCTCGTGGCTACCTCGAAGCTTCCTTGACGTATACTCCAAGTCTCTTGGATTGCTTCCATTCCAAAAATAACTCTTCGGAAGTTTTCATTTCGTTTGGACTCCCTTTGATATTCCTTTTCTTCGAAACACTGAAATAGGCAAGAAAACAACAATTTGGGTTGGGCCTCCGGTTAATAGCTTAGTCCCAAAAATAATATAAAAGTGTATAATAAAGCCCATAAACATCCAAAACAGATAATATAATAGCATGGAACAATCAGAAATCATAGATACATTTGAGACGTATCAAGCATCCCAAGCTTAATTCCTGCTCGTCCTCGAGTAGGTAAATGATAAAAACAGAATTTTTGATGTGGAATGCTACCTAACATATTTATCCATGTAGTTCTCTTTATTGTGGCAAGAATATTCAGTTCCATAAGATTCAATACAAAAGTTTAATATTGACATAAAAACAATACCACTTCAAGCATACTAACAAAGCAATCATGTCTTCTCAAAATAACATGGACAAAGAAAGCCATCCCTACAAAATCATATAGTCTGGCTATACTCTATCTTCATCACACAAAATATTTAGATCATGCACAACCCCGATGACAAGCCAAGCAATTGTTTCATACTTTTGATGTCCTCAAACTTTTTCAATCTTCACGCAATACATGAGCGTGAGCCATGGACATAGCACTATAGGTGGAATAGAATGGTGGTTGTGGAGAAGACAAAAAGGAGAAGATAGTCTCACATCAACTAGGTGTATTAACGGGATATGGAGATGCCCATCAATAGATATCTATGTGAGTGAGTAGGGCTTGCAATGCAAAGGATGCACTAGAGCTATAAATGTATGAAAGCTCAAAAGGAAACTAAGTGGGTGTGCATCCAACTTGCTTGCTCATGAAGACCTAGGGCATTTGAGGAAGTCCATCATTGGAATATACAAGCCAAGTTCTATAATGAAAGATTCCCACTAGTATATGAAAGTGTGAACATAGGAGACTCTCTATCATGAAGATCATGGTGCTACTTTGAAGCAGAAGTGTGATAAAAGGATAGTAGCATTGCCCCTTCTCTCTTTTTCTCTCATTTTTCTTTATTTTTTGTTTGTTTTTGTTTGTTTTTTTGGGCCTTCTCTTTTTTGGCCTTTTTTTTATTTTTCGTCTAGAGTCTCATCCAGACTTGTGGGGGGAATCATAGTCTCCATCATCCTTTCCTCACATGGGACAATGCTCCAATAATGATATATGGTGGCTATTTTGAGGAAGGTATATGGTGGGTTTATGGTACCGGCTAAAGTTGCGCAGTACTAGAGAGGCTAGCAATGGTGGAAGGGTGAGGGTGCGTATAATCCATGGACTCAACATTAGTCATAAAGAACTCACATGCTTATTGAAAAAATCTATTAGTTATCGAAACAAAATACTACGCGCATGCTCCTATGTGGATAGATTGGTAGGAAAATACCATCGCTCATCCCCGACCGCCACTCATAAGGAAGACAATCAATAAATAAATCATGCTCCGACTTCATCACATAACGGTTCACCATACGTGCATGCTACGGGAATCACAAACTTTAACACAAGTATCTCTCAAATTCACAACTACTCAACTAGCATGACTCTAATATCACCACCTTCATATCTCAAAACAATCATCAAGTATCAAACTTCTCATAGTATTCAATGCACTTTATATGAAAGTTTTTACTATACCCCTCTTGGATGCCCATCATATCAGGACTAGTTTTATAACCAAAGCAAATTACCATGCTATTTAGGACTCTCAAAATAATATAAGTGAAGCATGAGAGTTCATCCATTTCTTCAAAATAAAACCACCGCCGTGCTCTAAAAGATATAAGTGAAGCACTAGAGCAAACGACAAACTACTCCGAAAGATATAAGTGAAGAACAATGAGTAGTTGAATAATTATGTAACCATGTGAAGACTATCTAACATTTAAGAATTCCAGATCTTGGTATTTTATTCAAGCAGCAAGCAAAACAAAAGAAAATAAAATGACGCTTCAAGCAAAACACATATCATGTGGTGAATAAAAATATAGCTCCAAGTAAAGTTACCGATGAACAAAGACGAAAGAGGGGATGCCTTCTGGGGCATCCCCAAGCTTAGGCTCTTGGTTGTCCTTGAATATTACCTTGGGGTTCCTTGGGCATCCCCAAGCTTAGGCTCTTGCCACTCCTTACTCCATAGTCCATCGAATCTTTACCCAAAACTTGAAAACTTCACAACATAAAACTCGTAAGCTCCGTTAGTATAAGAAAATAAATCACCACTTAGGTACTGTTGTGAACTCATTCTTTATTTATATTGGTGTAATATCTACTGTATTCCAACTCATCTATGGTTCATACCCTCCGATACAACTCAAAGATTCATCAAAATAAGAAAACAACACATAGAAAACAGAATCTGTCAAAAACAGAACAGTTTGTAGTAATCTGTAGGTTTCGAATAATTATAGAACCCCCATGTAGCGACCCGACCTCAGACAGTCAAGTCTCTGTGCTTAAGTGTCATCCATGGATCGGTATGTTGACACACACAGTACTCGAGGATTTATAACAGAGGTAAATCACATTTATAACAGAGGTAAAATACTAGTACCTCAATCCAAATAGCGGAAGTAACAAGGTTGTGGATTCCCATCAACACCAACGGCAAAGTTGAGTGTAGAAGTCGTAACCCTAACGTATCACTTACTCGTCGTAAGATAATCCTGCAACATGAGACGTTGCAGCCACAATGGGTCAGTACATTGAATGTACTGACAAATTCACATCATAGAGAATGATGAATAAAGGCTATCACTACATGCATATTTGGCTGGTGGAAAAGCTCTATGGTTATAGTTTTGCGTAAAGCCAATTTTTCCCTACTGCAAAGGAATACATTTTATTTAACTATCATGGTGGTTGTTAAACATTGAGAATGGTTGACAACATTCTCAATCCCAATTAAGTAACATCATTAAACCCAACAAAATTAATTTAAAGTAACGTGATGAGATTCACATGATAATCCAAGTACTAGATACTCAAGACGTCCATAACCGGGGACACGGCTAATCATGATTAGTTTATTACACCCTGCAGAGGTTTGCGCACTTTTCCCCACAAGACTCGATCTCCTCCGTTGGGATTCTCGCACTACATGGTGTTTGAGAAACGAATGACCGAGACATAGTCTTTCATAAGCGCTAGCACCTTACGATCGGGTAGACCATTACACCTACTTCCCCTACATCTGCTAGTCTACCACTGTAAGAGTTCGCACAACTTAGTCAACTATGCTAGAGCCCATAGTAGCTTGTGGCTGCACACGGAAGTTTCTAGTATGAATAATCTCATGATCCCTTTGAGCCTGGGTGGCGGTCCAAAAGAAAAACAGGCAATCGCTGGAATACCCAGATGCCTAGACAGGCAATCGCTGGAATACCCAGGTGCCTAGACAGGCAATCGCTGGAATACCCAGGTGCCTCAATCCACCCAGATGTGTGTTAAAGTTGCCACCTTAAGTAAACCATTGATTAACAATCTCACATCGGTCATGAATTCTCTCAAACCCAAACCACGTCTATGAGCATAGCAGGGCAATATAAGCATAACGTAGAAGTAACTCCCAAACTTATAAGCATAACCCACATGTTATCAATCCTACTCATGCAATGTTTGAGGTTGAACTAATGCATAAAAACTGGGTATGAAAAGAATATGATCAAAGTGTGAACTTGCCTGCAATGTTGATGAAGATGATTCGCACTCATAACTCTTGATAGATCTACTCATCTCACTCCGGTCAATCTATAGTAAGCAAGCAATAGTAACCACACATAAGCAATCACTCAAAAGATCAGAAAGATCGAAGAAGACAATTCAGAAAACTTCAAAACCAAGCAAACAACTCTTGCAACATAAAACAATTTCTATCAGTACCAAAATTATGTGAATTTGGCCTTATCAAAAAGTTTAGGTCAAGAGCTTCGATTTGCAAAAAGAATCAACTCAAATGAAGCTACGAAAACTCAAGTTATGATCAAACGAAGTTTGAATTCAAATCTGATCTAATTCAAATTTTAAAATTTCAAAAACATGTTTAAGTTGTTTTACTGGATAGAGGAGATCGTAATGAAGACGTGATCATTGGTTTCGTTGGATTGGACTAACGAGTAAAAAGTAATGATCGTTTGAAGCAGAGGGACTAATATGTAAGAAAATTATTCACAAACGGGTCCCTGACGAAAATTAAAATGAAAAAGAATATACTAAACAACTAACGTTCGCTGCGGAACGCTAGCGAACGAATATGTTCACTGTTTAGGGCTAAACAGTGAATTCATTCACTAAAAACTACTAATTGGAAAACGTTTACTAATTAACAGATTTAAATAGGAAAACCGGGTTTAAAGAAAAACCGAGATAACCCTAAATAAACCGGGTCGAAGCAACAGCTATACTGGTTCGGTCCACGGGTCGTCGGCGGTGACGGTTTCCGACGTCTGCGGCTCAGGGCGACGCTATGCGACGACGGCGGTGGAGGCGGTGCGGGGCAGCGAGGGCAATGCGGCGGGGATGCGGCGGCGGCGAAGAGCGCGGCGAGGCGAGCGGGCGGCGCAGCAGCAGGAGGCAGCAGCGGGAGGCGGCAGCAGCTTCGGGCGGCGGTGTGCGAGGGCGGCAGCGCGGGAAGTGTGAGGGAGGAGAGAGAGGCGGGGCGGCTCCGCTATTTAAGAGTCGGGGCCGCGGACGGCTTGCGGGAGGGGCAAGGAGAGAGGCGGCGAGGAGTCCGCGGCGGGGACGGCTCGGACGCCGAGGCGGCGGCGGTGGCGTGCGGGATCCGGCCTCCTGCGTGAGGTCGGGGACGGCTCGGCTGGGCTGGGCTTGGCCTGGCCCGGTTGGGTGCTGGGCCGGCCCAGTCGGCCGAAAAGTTTTTTTTTTAAAAAAATTTCACAGGCAACAAAAAATAACAAAAACAAAATAAACTAAAATATTGTATAGGCATATAATATATCAAAATTTTCAGAAAAAGATTTTCTACAACATGGACATTTTTATAATGCCAAATGAAATCCACACAAATCCAAATAATGCAAAGAGTGCTTCTGCCCTAGTAAAATCCAGTAAAAATCATTTTAAAATACCAAAATAAATTCAAATCTATTTCTCTCCAATTTTATGATGTAAGGAATCATGTTACCCTATTTTCCATATATTTTATTTTTGGAGAAAAATAATTTGAATAAAACCCAAATAACTCCAAATTGAAAATAATTCCCAAAAGGACTTTGAATCCTTTTAACTTCCAACTCGTATTTCATATATTTTGAAGAAGTCATTTTATCTTCTCTCATGAAAATCATTGAGTTGCTTGAAGTTTATGAATTTGAAATATTTTCAAATGAAATTCAAATATTTTCAACAACCCTTTTCATTTAATTTAAATGGAAGAAGTCATGTCATCTTCTCTCTAGGGGGTTGTGTTGAAAAGCATTTGAATTCCCGGAGATCAGAAAGCAAAGATGAAAGTTTGGGAAAGTCCTTTTATTCCCTCTCATTTAACTTTCAAAAGTTTCGAATATCACTCACTTTCAGTCAATCAATCACACAACAATCAAACAATCAATCAATCTATCTATTTATTATAACATTCCAAAATTTAGAATTTTGGGATGTTACAAACCTACCACCCTTAAAATGAATATCGTCCTCGAGATTCGAAGAGGCTAGCAATAAAAAGGTTAGGGTTGGGGGTCTTCTCAAAATCCATCGATCGTCTCCGGGGTGTGGAGTGCTACCACCCTTAGAATCATGGTTTACTATTCCATCAAAACTCATATACTCCATCCTTATTCTTGACAGTGTCGGTCTTCTCAGATCATAAGGATAATTCCTTGTCTGGGCTCTTCCGGTAGTGGCATAACCTCTTCCTCAATTCTACTGTACTTTCATCCTGGTAAGGTTATTCTGAGATTGGGTCTTCGTAGCTGACGGGTCTGGCGCCAATACTAAACAACTATCGATATCTCATGGTGGTCAACAATTTATGGTTTCTCTCCTCGCCGCCCCGCACCGCTTCCACCGCCGCCGTCGCATAGCGCCGCCCCGAGCCGCAGACGTCGGAAACCGCCGCCGCCGCCAACCCGCGGACCGAACCGGTATAGCCGTTGCTTCGACCTGGTTTATTTAGGGTTATCTTGGTTTTTCTTTAAACCCGATTTCCTATTTAAATCTGTTAATTAGTAAACGTTTTCCAGTTAGTAGTTTTTAGTGAACGAATTTACTGTTTAGCCCTAAATAGTGAACATATTCGTTCGCTAGCGTTTCGCAGCGAACGTTCATTGTTTAGTATATTATTTTTCTTTTTAATTTCCGCTAGGGACCTGTTTGTGAATAATTTTCTTACAGATTTGTCCCTCTGCTTCAAACGATCATTACTTTTTACTCGTTAGTCCAAATCCAACGAAACCAACGCTCACGTCTTCATTAAGATCTCTTCTATCCAGTAAAATAACTTAAACATGTTTTTGAAATTTTAAATTTTGAATTAGATCAGATTTTAATTCAAACTTCGTTTGATCATAACTTGAGTTTCGTAGCTCCGTTTGAGTTGATTCTTTTTGCAAATCGAAGCTCTTGACCTAAACTTTCTGATAAGGCCAAATTCACATAATTTTGGTATTGTTAGAAATTGTTTTATGTTGCAAGAGTTATTTTCTTGGTTTTGAAGTTTTCCGAATCGTCTTCTTCGATCTTTCTGATCTTTTGAGTGATTGCTTATGTGTGGTTACTATTGCTTTCTTACGATAGATTGACTGGAGTGAGATGAGTAGATCTATCAAGAGTTATGAGTGCGAATCATCTTCATCAACACTGCAGGCAAGTTCACACTTTGATAATATTCTTTTCATACCCAGTTTTTATGCATTAGTTCAACCTCAAACATTGCATGAGTAAGATTGATAACATGTGGGTATTGGGAAGTAGTTGATGATGTAGGAACCTATTGCCCTGCATTCAAACCTTTGGGAGTTACTTGTACGTTATGCTTATATTGCCCTGCTATGCTCGTAGACGTGGTTTGGGTTTGAGAGAATTCATGACAGATGTGAGATTGTTAATCAATGGTTTACTTAAGGTGGCAACTTTAACACACATCTGGGTGGATCCAGGCACCTGGATATTCCAGCAATTGCCTGTCTAGGCACCTGGGTATTCCAGCGATTCCCTGTTTTTCTTTTGGACCGCCACCCAGGCTCAAAGGGATCATGAGATTATTCATACTAGAAACTTCCGTGTGCAGCCACAAGCTACTATGGGCTCTAGCATAGTTGACTAAGTTGTGCGAACTCTTACAGTGGTAGACTAGCAGATGTAGGGGAAGTAGGTGTAACGGTCTACCCGATCGTAAGGTGCTAGCGCTTATGAAAGACTATGTCTCGGTCATCCGTTTCTCAAACACCATGTAGTGCGAGAATCCCAACGGAGGAGATCGAGTCTTGTGGGGAAAAGTGCACAAACCTCTGCAGAGTGTAATAAACTAATCATGATTAGCCGTGTCCCCGGTTATGGACGTCTTGAGTATCTAGTACTTGGATTATCATGTGAATCTCATCACGTTACTTTAAATTAATTTTGTTGGGTTTAATGATGTTACTTAATTGGGATTGAGAATGCTGTCAACCATTCTCAATGTTTAACAACCACCATGATAGTTAAATAAAATGTATTCCTTTGCAGTAGGGAAAATTGGCTTTACGCAAAACTATAACCATAGAGCTTTTCCACCAGCCAAATATGCATGTAGTGATAGCCTTTATTCATCATTCTCTATGGTGTGAATTTGTCAGTACATTCAATGTACTGACCCATTGTGGCTGCAACGTCTCATGTTGCAGGATTATCTTACGACGAGTAAGTGATACGTTAGGGTTACGACTTCTACACTCAACTTTGCCGTTGGTGTTGATGGGAATCCACAACCTTGTTACTTCCGCTATTTGGATTGAGGTAATAGTATTTTACATTACTTTATACATGTGATTTACCTCTGTTATAAATCCTCGAGTACTGTGTGTGTCAGCATATCGATCCATGGATGACACTTAAGCACAGAGACTTGACCGTCTGAGGTCGAGTCGCTACACCCCAAAATTCTAAAATACATTTATGGACATGAGGAATTTATCTATTAATCATCTTCAAAAAGAATTAACTAAATAGCACTCTCCAGTAAAAAATGGCAGCAAATCTCGTGAGCGCTAAAGTTTCTGTTTTTTTACAGCAAGATCACAAAGACTTTCTCCAAGTCTTCCCAAAGGTTCTACTTGGCACCAACACTAATTAAAACATAAAACCAAATCTAACAAGAGTCTAGATGAATTATTTATTACTAAACAGGAGCAAAAAGCAAAGAACAAAAATAAAATTGGGTGGCTTCCCAACAAGCAGTAACGTTTAACGCCCCTAGCTAGGTATGAAGATTTCAATGACGCTCAGATAAAAGATAAGAATTGAAACATAAAGAGAGCATCATGAAGAATATGAATAGCACATTTAAGTCTAACCCACTTCCTATGCATAGGGATTTTGTGAGCAAACAACTTGTGGGAACAAGAATCAACTTGCATAGGAAGGTAAAACAAGGATAACTTCAAAACTTTAAGCATATAGAGATGAAACTTGATATTATTGCAATTCCTACAAGCATATATTCCTCCCTCATAATAATTTTCAGTAGCATCATGAATGAATTCAACAATATAACCATCACATAAAGCATTCTTTTCATGATCTACAAGCATAGAAATTTTACTACTCTCCACATAAGCAAAATTCTTCTCATGAATATTAGTGGGAGCAAACTCAACAAAATAACTATCATGTGAGGCATAATCAAATTGAAAGTTAAAATCATGATGACAAGTTTCATGGTTATCATTATTCTTAATAGCATACAAGTCATCACAATAATCATCATAGGTAGCAATTTTGTTCTCATAATCAATTGGAACCTCTTCTAAAATAGTGGAATCATTACTAAATAAAGTCATGACCTCTCCAAGTCCACTTTCATAATTAACACAATAAGATTCAATATCCTCCAAAATAGTGGGATCTTCACTTCCTAAACTTTACACTCTTCCAAACGCACTTTCATCAATATAATCATCATAAATAGGAGGCATTCTATCATCATAATAAATTTGCTCATCAAAACTTGGGAGACAAAAAATATCATCTTCATGAAACATAGCTTCCCCAAGCTTGTGCCTTTGCATATCATTAGCATCATGGATATTCAAAGAATTCATACTAACAACATTACAATCATGCTAACCATTCAAAGATTTAGTGCCAAACATTCTAATGCGTTCTTCCTCCAACACTTTAGCACTATTATCGGAATCCTTATTTTCATGAAAGATATTAAAAAGGTGAAGCATATGAGGTACCCTCAATTCCATTTTTTGTAGCTTTCTTTTATAAACTAAACTAGTGCTAAAACAAGAAACAAAAAGATTCGATTGCAAGATCTAAAGATTTACCTTCAAGCGCTAACCTCCCCGGCAACGGCGCCAGAAAAGAGCTTGATGTCTACTACACAACCTTCTTCTTGTAGACGTTGTTGGGCCTCCAAGTGCAGAGGTTTGTAGGACAACAACAAATTTCCCTCAAGTGAATGACCTAAGGTTTATCAATCCGTGGGAGGCGTAGGATGAAGATGGTCTCTCTCAAGCAACCCTGCAACCAAATAACAAAGAGTCTCTTGTGTCCCCAACACACCCAATACAATGGTAAATTGTATAGGTGCACTAGTTCGGCGAAGAGATGGTGATACAAGTGCAATATGGATGGTAGATAAAGGTTTTTGTAATCTGAAAATATAAAAACAGCAAGGTAACAAGTGGTAAAAGTGAGCACAAATGGTATTGCAATGCTAGGAAACAAGGCCTAGGGTTCATACTTTCACTAGTGCAAGTCCTCTCTACAATAATAACATAATTGGATCATATAACTATCCCTCAACACGCAGCAAAGAGTCACTCCAAAGTCACTAATAGCGAAGAACAAACGAAGAGATTATTGTAGGGTACGAAACCACCTCAAAGTTATCCTTTCTGATCGATCTATTCAAGAGTCCGTAGTAAAATAACACGAAGCTATCCCTGCCTCGTGGCCACCTCGAAGCTTCCCTGACGTATACTCCAAGTCTCCTGGATTGCTTCCGTTCCAAAATAACTCTCCCGAAGGTTTCATTCCGTTTGGACTCCGTTTGATATTCCTTTTCTTCGAAACACTGAAATATGCAAGAACACAACAATTTGGCCTAGGCCTCCGGTTAATAGGTTAGTCCCAAAAATAATATAAAAGTACATAATAAAGCCCTTAAACATCCAAAACAGATAATATAATAGCATGGAACAATAAAAAATTATAGATACGTTGGAGACATATCAATTACCTTGCAGCTCCTAAGGTCTATGGGGATGTGGAGCATTGTGGTTGGACTACGGAAGAAGAAGAGGACTATTAACCCAAGGGAAAAGAGGAGACAAGCTCAGATGAAAATGAAGTCCCATTACCTCAACCTGGGGACATGCATGTGGAGTTCAAAAAGTCAAGCCTCCCTGATAGAGCAAAGAAACCTAAGATCGAGTTTATCCCTTTTCGCCTCTTGCAGGAAAACAAATAGGAATTATGCAAGAAGATATTAAGCCTTGAGCAGGAGATCGATGATCTAAGGGATCAAAATTCTGTCCTCAAGCGCAAATTAAGGAAGAAGCCTACGCCATCAACAAAACCAACACCTTCTTCATTGACAAAGAAGAACAGAGCATCGGGTATGGGCACTCCCCTTGGCAACTGCCAAGCTTGGGGGAGTGCCCCGGTATCGTATCACCATCACTTTTACCTTTACCGTTTTTCTTAGTTCGATCCTTTTGATAATATCTTGATCTAGTAGAATAAAGTTTTAGTATGATCTAGTTGTGAGTTTTGCTTTATGATCCTTCTATGTAATCGAGTCCGTGAGCTATATATAATAAAGATTAGTGTTGAGTCAAGGGCTTGATTATCTTGCTATGATCTTGAGGGAATAAAATAAAAGAGAAGAAATAAAAAGGAAATAAAAAGATCATATGGATC
Organism: Triticum aestivum; assembly: GCF_018294505.1. Lineage (NCBI taxonomy): Eukaryota > Viridiplantae > Streptophyta > Magnoliopsida > Poales > Poaceae > Triticum > Triticum aestivum. The sequence goes on from NC_057809.1 coordinate 615,380,475, forward strand.
TTATGGAGAGTAATGAGCTCACATATAAAGAGTATGATGAATAAAAGTTGTTGAGAGTTGACAAACATATTTTTGGTCATCTTTGCAATTAATAGGAAGTAATAAAGAAAGAGAGGTTTTCACATATAAATATACTATCTTGGACATCTTTTATGATTGTGAGCACTCATTAAAATATGACATGCTGAAGAGTTGACGTTGGACAAGGAAGACAACGTAATGGGTTATGTTTTATTACATCTGAGATAAATTATATTGTCATGGATCATCCAACATGTTGAGCTTGCCTTTCCCTCTCATGCTATCCAAGTTCTTTGCACCAAGTAGAAATACTACTTGTGCTTCCAAATATCCCTAAACCCAGTTTTGCCATGAGAGTCCACCATACCTACCTATGGATTGAGTAAGATCCTTCAAGTAAGTTGTCATCGGTGCATGCAATAAAAAATTGCCTTCTAAATATGTATGACTTATTAACATGGAGAAAATAAGCTTTATACGATCTTGTGATATGGAAGAAATAAAAGTGATGGACTGCATAATAAAGGTCCATATCACGAGTGGCAATATAATGTGACATTCTTTTGCATTAAGATTTTGTGCATCCAACCATAAAAGCGCATGACAACCTCTGCTTCCCTCTGCGAAGGGCCTATCTTTTACTTTATCTTCTACCTTATATAAGAGTCATGGTGATCTTCACCTTTCCTTTTTACATTTTATCCTTTGGCAAGCACAATGTGTTGGAAAGATCCTGATATACATGGCTAATTGGATGTGGGTTTGCATGAACTATTATTGTTGACGTTACCCTTGAGGTAAAAAGTTGGGAGGTAAAACTATAAGCCCCTATCTTTCTCTGTGTCCGATTAAAACTCCATACCCATAAGTATTGCATGAGTATTAGCAATTGTGAAAGACTAAATGATAGTTGAGTATGTGGACTTGCCGAAAAGCTCTTATATTGACTCTTTCCTATGTTATGATAAATGCAATTGCTTCAATGACTGAGATTATAGTTTGTTAGTTTTCAATGAAGTTTATGATTCATACTTGAAATTGTGATTGAATTGTAACTTTAGCATAAGGGATCATATGACAATATATATATATATATATATATATATATATATATATATGCTGTTCTAAGAATGATCATGATGCCCTCATGTCCGTATTTTATTTTTTATCGACACCTCTATCTCCAAACATGTGGACATATTTTCCGATTTCAGCTTTCGCTTGAGGACAAGAGAGGTCTAAGCTTGGGGGAGTTCATATGTCCATTTTGCATCATGCTTTTATATCGATATTTATTACATTATGGACTATTATTACACATTATGTCACAATACTTACGCCTATTCTCTCTTATTTTACAAGGTTTACATGAAGAGGGGGAATGCCGGCAGCTAGAATTCTGGGCTAGAAAAGGAGCAAATATTAGAGACCTATTCTGCACAGCTCCAAAAGTCTTGAGACTTCATGAAAGTCATTTTTGGAATTAATAAAAAATACTGAGCGGAGAAAATACCAGAGGGGGCCCACACCTTGGCCACGAGGGTGGGGGCGTGCCCTACCCCCTGGGCGCGCCCCCTGCCTTGTGGGCCCCCTGGCAGGCCTCCGGTGCCCATCTTCTGCTATATGAATTCTTTCGTCCGAGAAAAAAAATCATAAGCAAGCTTTCGGGAAGAAACTCCGTCGCCACGAGGCGGAACCTTGGTAGAACCAATCTAGGGCTCCGGCAGAGCTGTTCTGCCGGGGAAACTTCCCTCCGGGAGGGGGAAATCATTGCCATCGTCATCACCAACGATCCTCTCATCACGAGGGGGGCAATCTCCATCAACATCTTCACCATCACCATTTCCTCTCAAACCCTAGTTCATCTCTTGTATCCAAACCTCAGATTGGTACATGTGGGTTGCTAGTAGTGTTGATTACTCCTTGTAGTTGATGCTAGTTGGTTTACTTGGTGGAAGATCATATGTTCAGATCCATTATGCATATTAATACCCCTCTGATTATGAACATGACTATGCTTTGTGAGTAGTTACGTTTGTTCCTGAGGACATGGGAGAAGTCTTGCTATAAGTAGTCATGTGAATTTGGTATTCGTTCGATATTTTGATGAGATGTATGTTGTCATCCCTCTAGTGGTGTCATGTGAACGTCGACTACATGACACTTCACCATTGTTTGGGCCTAGAGGGAGGCATTGGGAAGTAATAAGTAGATGATGGGTTGCTAGAGTGACAAAAGCTTAAACCCTAGTTTATGTGTTGCTTCGTAAGGGGCTGATTTGGATCCATATGTTTCGCGCTATTGTTAGGTTTACCTTAATACTTCTGTTGTAGTTTCAGATGCTTACAATGGGGGTTAATCATAAGTGGGATGATTGTCCAAGTAAGGACAGTACCCAAGCACCGGTCCACCCACATATCAAATGATCAAAGTACCGAATGCGAATCATATGATCGTGATGAAAACTAGCTTGACGATAATTCCCATGTGTCGTCGGGAGCGCTTTCCTTCATATAAGAGTTTGTCCAGGCTTGTCCTTTGCTATGAAAAGGATTGGGCCATCTTGCTGCACCTTATTTACTTTTATTACTTGTTGCTCGTTACAATTTATCTTATCACAAAACTATCTGTTACCAATAATTTCAGTGCTTGCAGAGAATACCTTGCTGAAAACCGCTTATCATTTTCTTCTGCTCCTCGTTGGATTCGACACTCTTACTTATCGAAAAGGCTATGATAGACCCCCTACACTTGTGGGTCATCAGTGCACAAGTCTTGTATCTGCCTATTGTGCAATCGTGCTAGCGTCTCTCTAGTGTTGTGCAACAAGAGCATTTTTGTGGATTCCACATTTTGGCTCATCCTTGGTTGCCCAACCCCACTTATCTATTTGCGTGTGCGTTTCCGTATACATTACATTGCTTGGTCTACTTGTTGCATTGCAATCTTGCGAATATTTTCCAACATTATTGAAGCTCACTTACAATTGCATCAAATTTTGTGCCACCATCGTAACCAAGCTCCACCATAAGCTTTTACTTGTGTAGGTGTGAGAAACCGACAAGAATTGGTACCAATTGTGCTATTTCCTTGTCCACATTGGAGTGATCATTGATCCACTTCCAACTTCGGTCAAGGTACATTTGGTATTCGCTCTTCTCTTTCTACCACCCACATTTTTCTCTTGGAATGATGGATAGGCCAAGTACTTCTACCAACCCACTCTTCATTGAGCACGACGACGACATGAACTCCTACGTCACCAAGATCCACCTCTTTGGTGCACAACGTGCTTTGCATCAAGAGCAACAAGCAATGAGTGAATGCATCGACAATCTCGCCGCCGACTTGCGACAATCCGAGCAACATACAAGGGACTACTTCGACCACAAGCTCGACGATCCCAAGCAAGAGAACGACGCAAGAATGGATGAGATTCGTGCGTTGTTGCTCAACCGCTCTTCTTCCACTTTGTCTTCATCAAAAAGACTCACTCAAGCCGACACCCCGACTTCACCCTCTCCGGCTCAAGTACACCGACATCGAACACTCTTTGATGTGCCGCGCTCAACAATCCTCAAGCAAGCCTCAATCCTCTACGCGACACAAACTCTCAAGAGCACCGACAACGTCAAACCCAAGTGGCTTTTGCGCTAGCATGAGAACGACAACGACGACGCCAACATGAAGAGGAAGAGTGCGCGCGTCTACACCAAGATGCACAAGATGCCGAGGGACAACGCCAAGAACAACAACTCTGTGAAGCTCAAGCACTTGCGGCACAACATGCCCTTCAAGATTCAAGTCACGCCGTTGCCAGACGCAACCGCCATCGGCGTGAACAGGAGGAAGCACTTCACGAAGAAGTTCAAGAGAGGATTTACCAATCACGTGTGCATCATCAGGTTCCTTAAGTTCGTCCTCGAGCTCGACAAGCCCCTCCACAAGCTCCTCAAGAACCCCAAGGACATCAAGTTCACCAAGAGCGTGAAGACATTGGGAATCCTCCATGACAAGACCAACATGATGTCAAAAACCCTCCTCGCCAAGAGCAACATGATTTGGACAATCATCAACAACATGGGCGTCATCATCCCGGACCCCAACACAATGAAGAGCAACGCTACGGCAAGCTCAAGTTCACCATGCCCAAGTTCAATGGAAGAAACGATCCCGAAGAGTACCTTGCATGGGCATTGAAGGTCGACAAAATCTTCCATTTACACAACTATGAAGAAGAGAAGAAGATCGCAATGGCATCCCTTGAATTCCAAGACTATGTCCTCATTTGGTGGGAACAAGTTATCGAGCGCCGAGAGGCAAGAGGTGAACCACCCATCACTACTTGGGCGCAAATGAAGGATGTCATGCGAGCACACTTTGTGCCTACCTACTACAACCGCGACCTCTTCAAGAAACTTCAACTACTCAAGCAAGGAACTGATACGTCCATTTTGCACCATGCTTTTATATCGATATTTATTGCATTATAGACTGTTATTACACATTATGTCACAATACTTATGCCTATTCTCTCTTATTTTACAAGGTTTACATAAAGAGGGAGAATGCCGGCAGCTGGGATTCTGGGCTGGAAAAGGAGCAAATATTAGAGACCTATTCTGCACAACTCCAAAAGTCCTGAAACTTCAAGAAAGTTATTTTCAGAATATATAAAAAATACTGAGCGCAAGAAGTACCAGAGGGGGGCCACTCACCAGCCACGAGGGTGGGGGGCGTGCCCTACCCCCTTGAGCCCGCCCCTGCCTCGTGGGCCCCCTGGCGGCCCTCCGATGTGAAGGAAATATGCCCTAGAGGCAATAATAAAGTTATTATTTATTTCCTTATATCATGATAAATGTTTATTATTCATGCTAGAATTGTATTAACCGGAAACATAATACATGTGTGAATACATAGACCAACAGAGTGTCACTAGTATGCCTCTACTTGACTAGCTCGTTAATCAAAGATGGTTATGTTTCCTAACCATGAACAAAGAGTTGTTATTTGATTAACGAGGTCACATCATTAGTTGAATGATCTGATTGACATGACCCATTCCATTAGCTTAGCACCCGATCGTTTAGTATGTTGCTATTGCTTTCTTCATGACTTATACATGTTCCTATAACTATGAGATTATGCAACTCCCGTTTACCGGAGGAACACTTTGGGTACTACCAAACGTCACAACGTAACTGGGTGATTATAAAGGAGTACTACAGGTGTCTCCAATGGTAGATGTTGGGTTGGCGTATTTCGAGATTAGGGTTTGTCACTCCGATTGTCGGAGAGGTATCTCTGGGCCCTCTCGGTAATATACATCACATAAGCCTTGCAAGCATAATAACTAAGATGTTAGTTATGAGATGATGTATTACGGAACGAGTAAAGAGACTTGCCAGTAACGAGATTGAACTAGGTATTGGATACCGACGATCGAATCTCGGGCAAGTAACATACCGATGACAAAGGGAACAACGTATGTTGTTATGCGGTCTGACCGATAAAGATCTTCGTAGAATATGTAGGAGCCAATATGGGCATCCAGGTCCCGCTGTTGGTTATTGACCGGAGACGTGTCTCGATCATGTCTACATTGTTCTCGAACCGTATGGTCCGCACGCTTAACGTTACGATGACAGTTATTATGAGTTTATGCATTTTGATGTACCGAAGGTTGTTCGGAGTCCCGGATGAGATCACGGACATGACGAGGAGTCTCGAAATGGTCGAGACGTAAAGATTGATATATTGGAAGCCTATGTTTGGACATCGGAAGTGTTCCGGGTGAAATCGGGATTTTACCGGATTACCGGGAGGGTTACCGGAACCCCCCCCCGGGAGCCAAATGGGCCAACATGGGCCTTAGTGGAAAGGTGAGAGGGCAGCCCACATAGGGCTGCGCCCCCCCCTCTCCCTAGTCCTATTAGGACCAGGAGAGGGGCCGGCCACCTCTCTCTCTCTCTCTCCTTTAAAGGATTCCTAGTTGGACTAGGATTGGAGGGGGGAGTCCTACTCCCGGTAGGAGTAGGACTCCTCCTGCGCCTCCCTCTCTTTGGCCGGCCAGCCCCCCTCCCTCCAACCTTTATATACGGGGGCAGGGGACACCCCAAGACACACAAGTTGATCCTTGAGATCGTTCCTTAGCCGTGTGCGGTGCCCCCTGCCACCAAATTCCACCTCGATCATACCGTTGTAGTGCTTAGGCGAAGCCCTGCGTCGGTAGTACATCAAGATCGTCACCATGCTGTTGTGCTGACGGAACTCTTCCTCGACGCTTTGCTGGATCGGAGCCCGAGGATCGTCATCGAGCTGAACGTGTGCTAAGAACTCGGAGGTGCCGGAGTAACGGTGCTTGGATCAGTCGGATCGGGAAGAAGACGTACGACTACTTCCTCTATGTTGTGTGATCGCTTCCGCAGCCGGTCTGCGTTGGTACGTAGACAACACTCTCCCCTCTCATTGCTGTACATCACCATGATCTTGCGTGTGCGTAGGAAAATTTAAGAAATTACTACGTTCCCCAACAGTGGCATCCGAGCCTAGGTTTTATGGTTTGATGTTATTTGCACGAGTAGAACACAAGTGAGTTGTGGGCGATACAAGTCATACTGCCTACCAGCATGTCATACTTTGGTTCGGCGGTATTGTTGGGTGAGACGATCCGGACCAACCTTACGCGTACTCTTACGCGAGACCGGTTCCCTCGACGTGCTTTGCACATAGATGGCTTGCGGAAGACTGTCTCTCCAACTTTAGTTGAACCAAGTGTGACTACGCCCGGTCCTTGAGAAGGTTAAAACGGAGTCTATTTAACGAACTATCGTTGTGGTTTTGACGCGTAGGTGAGATGAGTTCTTACTTAAGCCTGTAGCAGCCACGTAAAACTTGCAACAACAAAGTAGTGGACGTCTAACTTGTTTTTGCAGGGCATGTTGTGATGTGATATGGTCAAGGCATGATGCTGATTTTATTGTATGAGATGATCATGTTTTGTAACCGAGTTATCGGCAACCGGCAGGAGCCATATGGTTGTCGCTTTATTGTATGCAATGCAATCGCGATGTAATGCTTTACTTTATTACTAAGCGGTAGTGATAGTCGTGGAAGCATAAGATTGACGAGACGACAACGATGCTACGATGGAGATCAAGGTGGCGCGCCGGTGACGATGGTGATCATGACGGTGCTTCGGAGATGGAGATCACAAGCACAAGATGATGATGGCCATATCATATCACTTATATTGATTGCATGTGATGTTTATCCTTTTATGCATCTTATCTTGCTTTGATTGACGGTAGCATTATAAGATGATCTCTCACTAAATTATCAAGAAGTGTTCTCCCTGAGTATGCACCGTTGCCAAAGTTCGTCGTGCCCAGACACCACGTGATGATCGGGTGTGATAAGCTCTACGTCCATCTACAACGGGTGCAAGCCAGTCTTGCACACGCAGAATACTCAGGTTAAACTTGACGAGCCTAGCATATGCAGATATGGCCTCGGAACACAGAGACCGAAAGGTCGAGCGTGAATCATATAGTAGATATGATCAACATGACGATGTTCACCATTGAAAACTACTCCATCTCACGTGATGATCGGTTATGGTTTAGTTGATTTGGATCACGTGATCACTTAGAGGATTAGAGGGATGTCTATCTAAGTGAGAGTTCCTAAGTAATTTGATTAACTGAACTTAAACTTATCATGAACTTAGTACCTGATAGTATCTTGCTTGTTTATGTTGATTGTAGATAGATGGCTCGTGCTGTTGTTCCGTTGAATTTTAATGCGTTCCTTGAGAAAGCAAAGTTGAAAGATGATGGTAGCAATTACACGGACTGGGTCCGTAACCTGAGGATTATCCTCATTGCTGCACAGAAGAATTACGTCCTGGAAGCACCGCTGGGTGCCAGGCCTGCTGCTGGAGCAACGCTAGATGTTATGAACGTCTGGCAGAGCAAAGCTGATGACTACTCGATAGTTCAGTGTGCCATGCTTTACGGCTTAGAATCGGGACTTCAACGACGTTTTGAACGTCATGGAGCATATGAGATGTTCCAGGAGTTGAAGTTAATATTTCAAGCAAATGCCCGAATTGAGAGATATGAAGTCTCCAATAAGTTCTATAGCTGCAAGATGGAGGAGAACAGTTCTGTCAGTGAGCATATACTCAAAATGTCTGGGTATAATAATCACTTGATTCAGATGGGAGTTAATCTTCCAGATGATTGCGTCATTGACAGAATTCTCCAATCACTGCCACCAAGCTACAAGAGCTTCGTGATGAACTATAATATGCAAGGAATGAACAAGACTATTCCCGAGCTCTTCACAATGCTGAAAGCTGCGGAGGTAGAAATCAAGAAGGAGCATCAAGTGTTGATGGTTAACAAAACCACTGGTTTCAAGAAAAAGGGCAAAGGAAAGAAGAAGGGGAACTTCAAGAAGAACAGCAAGCAAGTTGCTGCTCAGGAGAAGAAACCCAAGTCTGGACCTAAGCCTGAAACTGAGTGCTTCTACTGCAAGCAGACTGGTCACTGGAAGCGGAACTGCCCCAAGTATTTGGCGGATAAGAAGAGTCCAAAAAATGTTGAGAATTTAGGAGGAGCCTCGATAAATGGGAAAATAAATGTTGGCCAAGTTTGGGGACCAAACTTGAAGTAGAAAGGGAGTGGGGATTTGCAAGTGTGTTCCGGTTAATTCCAAAAGAATGGAATATTTATTATAGCTCCCTAATATTGGGAGGATATGTTATAAAGAGAAGTCATCCTTCCCTCGATTTAAATGGATCGAAGATCCATATGAATTATTTAGTTGAGATGCAAAAGATTATGACATGATGACATGATGCAATGCACATGATGACGTGACATGATGCAACACGCAAGCACATGACAACGCAACAACATCGAATGACTGCACGACACCTGGCACATCGGTCTCGGGGCGTTACAATATGATAAAGCTGAAATCCCATTTACTGAATTTGCTAGCCCATGCTTAGATGAGTTTGATAAATTTATGGCTAAGCAAGAAGATTTTAATGCTTATTTTGGTAGAAAATGGAAATACAATTCAAATATGCTTGAACACTTGGGTGCTTGTATGGCTAATGTTAAAGGTGAACTTGAACTTATTAGTAAACATGCTTCTATGGTTACCACTCAAGTAGAACAAGTACTTAAAGCTCAAAATGATTTACTCAATGAATTAAATAGTAAGAAATATGATAATGCTATTAGAGTTATGACTAGAGGTGGTAAAATGACTCAGGAAGCTTTGTATCCTGAAGGCCATCCTAAGAGAATTGAGCAAGATTCTCAGAGAAATAATATAGATGCACCTAGTTCGTCTAAAAAGAAGAAAAAGAAAAATGATAGGACTTTGCATGCTTCTAGTGATCCTATTGTTGAAACACCTGAGAATCCAAATGATATTTCTATTTCTGATGCTGAAACTCAATCTGGTAATGAACCTGAAACTAGTAATAATGTTAATGATAATGTTCATGATGATGCCCAACCTAGTAATGATAATGATATAGAAATTGAAGTTGCTGTTGATCTTGAAAACCCACTATCAAAGAACCAACATTATGATAAGAAAGACTTTGTTGCTAGGAAACATGGTAAAGAAAGAGAGCCTTGGGTTCAGAAACCCATGCCTTTTCCTCCCAAACCATCCAAAAAAAGGATGATGAGGATTTTGAGCGCTTTGCTAAAATGATTAGACCTATCTTTTTGCGTATGCGATTAACTGATATGCTCAAAACCAATCCTTATGCTAAGTACATGAAAGATATAATTACAAATAAAAGAAAGATACCGGAAGCTGAAATTTCCACCATGCTTGCTAATTATACTTTTAAGGGTGGAATACCAAAGAAACTTGGAGATCCCGGTGTACCAACTATACCATGCTCCATTAAAAGAAACTATGTTAAAACTGCTTTATGTGATCTGGGAGCCGGTGTTAGTGTTATGCCTCTCTCTTTATATCGTAGACTTGATTTGAATAAGTTGACACCTACTGAAATATCTTTGCAAATGGCTGATAAATCAACTACTATACCTGTCGGTATTTGTGAGGATGTGCCTGTTGTAGTTGCAAATGTTACTATTTTAACGGACTTTGTTATTCTTGATATTCCCGAGGACGATAGTATGTCTATTATTCTTGGAAGACCCTTTTTGAATATTGCAGGGGCTGTTATTGATTGCACTAAAGGCAATGTCACTTTTCATGTTAATGGTAATGAGCATACGATGCACTTTCCGAGGAAACAACCTCAAGTTCATAGTATCAACTCTATTGGAAAAATGCCATCGATTATATTTGGAGGTTTTAAATTTCCTCTTCCTACTGTCAAGAAGAAGTAGGATATTCTTATTATTGGGGATGTACATATCCCCGTTGAGGTAACATAGTGTTATTCGAAATTTCTCCGGTTCCATGTTATTCAGAATGAGTTCGTTAACAAGACTTGATCAACCTTGTTAGTGGATTCCTTTTGATGATCATGAGATGGATGAAACTAGAAGGCACAACCTTCTGTGCCCCACTTTTACTTTCTGTTATTTTATATTAAATAAAATGAAAATAAATATTTTCTGTCTATTATCTGATTATCAGTGCAATATAAAAATATGTCGAAAATGAAAGTTCTCCAAATGCCCTGAAATTTAAATATGATTTTTTCTAGAATATTTGAGAATATTTGGCACTGAGAACACAGCAGGGGGGTCAACCACCTGCCCACGAGGGTGGAGGGCGTGCCCCCTGCCTCGTAGGCCCATGGTGGCCCTCCTCCACTTATTCCTGCACCCATACACTCCTTCTTCTTCCCCAAACACGAATATCCAGCTCAAGCATGAGTTCTAGCTCACTTTGCTGCCATTTTCGATCTCCTTGCTCAAAGCACCTCTCCCAAAACTGCTTGGGGAGATTGTTCCTTGGTATGTGGCTCCTCCATTGGTCCAATTAGTTTTTGTTCTAGTGCTTTATTCATTGCAAATTTTTGCTGCTTAGGTGACCCTGTTCTTGAGCTTGCATGTCAATTTATATGGTTCCAAGTAGTTTTGATGCATGATATAGGCCCTAGGCACTTGTAGGAGTAGTTGCTATCAATATTATTGAGTTTGGTTTACCTTTATTTTAGCAATTGTAGGAGTAGTTGCTATCAATATTATTGAGTTTGGTTTACCTTTATGGAGGGCGATGCTTAAGTCCGTCAGAATTATGTTAGCAATTGCTGCGTTTTATGATTATGAAATATGGCAAATGGATGTCAAAACTGCATTCCTGAATGGATTTCTGGAAGAAGAGTTGTATATGATGCAACCAGAAGGTTTTATCGATCCGAAGGGAGCTAAAAAAGTGTGCAAACTCCAGCGATCCATTTATGGACTGGTGCAAGCATCTCGGAGTTGGAATAAACGCTTTGATAGTGTGATCAAAGCATTTGGCTTTATACAGACTTTTGGAGAAGCCTGTATTTACAAGAAAGTGAGTGGGAGCTCTGTAGCATTTCTGATATTATATGTGGATGACATATTGCTGATTGGAAATGATATAGAATTTCTGGATAGCATAAAGGGATACTTGAATAAAAGTTTTTCGATGAAAGACCTCGGGGAAGCTGCTTACATATTAGGCATAAAGATCTATAGAGATAGATCAAAACGCTTAATTGGACTTTCACAAAGCACATACCTTGACAAGATTTTGAAGAAGTTCAAAATGGATCAAGCAAAGAAAGGGTTCTTGCCTGTGTTACAAGGTGTGAAGTTGAGTCAGACTCAATGCCCGACCACTGCAGAAGATAGAGAGAAAATGAAAGATGTTCCCTATGCTTCGGCCATAGGCTCTATCATGTATGCAATGCTGTGTACCAGACCTGATGTGTGCCTTGCTATAAGTTTAGCAGGGAGGTACCAAAGTAATCCAGGAGTGGATCACTGGACAGCGGTCAAGAACATCCTGAAATACCTGAAAAGGACTAGGGATATGTTTCTCGTATATGGAGGTGACAAAGAGCTCACCGTAAGAGGTTACGTTGATGCAAGCTTTGACACTGATCCGGACGATTCTAAATCGCAAACCGGATACGTGTTTACTTTAAACGGTGGAGCTGTCAGTTGGTGCAGTTCTAAACAAAGCGTCGTAGCGGGATCTACATGTGAAGCGGAGTACATAGCTGCTTCGGAAGCAGCAAACGAAGGAGTCTGGATGAAGGAGTTCATATCCGATCTAGGTGTCATACCTAGTGCATCGGGTCCAATGAAAATCTTCTGTGACAATACTGGTGCAATTGCCTTAGCAAAGGAATCCAGATTTCACAAAAGAACCAAACACATCAAGAGACGCTTCAACTCCATCCGGGATTTAGTCCAGGTGGGAGACATAGAGATTTGCAAGATACATACGGATCTGAATGTTGCAGACCCGTTGACTAAGCCTCTTCCACGAGCAAAACATGATCAGCACCAAGGCTCCATGGGTGTTAGAATCATTACTGCGTAATCTAGATTATTGACTCTAGTGCAAGTGGGAGACTGAAGGAAATATGCCCTAGAGGCAATAATAAAGTTATTATTTATTTCCTTATATCATGATAAATGTTTATTATTCATGCTAGAATTGTATTAACCGGAAACATAATACATGTGTGAATACATAGACCAACAGAGTGTCACTAGTATGCCTCTACTTGACTAGCTCGTTAATCAAAGATGGTTATGTTTCCTAACCATGAACAAAGAGTTGTTATTTGATTAACGAGGTCACATCATTAGTTGAATGATCTGATTGACATGACCCATTCCATTAGCTTAGCACCCGATCGTTTAGTATGTTGCTATTGCTTTCTTCATGACTTATACATGTTCCTATAACTATGAGATTATGCAACTCCCGTTTACCGGAGGAACACTTCGGGTACTACCAAACGTCACAACGTAAGTGGGTGATTATAAAGGAGTACTACAGGTGTCTCCAATGGTAGATGTTGGGTTGGCGTATTTCGAGATTAGGGTTTGTCACTCCGATTGTCGGAGAGGTATCTCTGGGCCCTCTCGGTAATATACATCACATAAGCCTTGCAAGCATAATAACTAAGATGTTAGTTATGAGATGATGTATTACGGAACGAGTAAAGAGACTTGCCAGTAACGAGATTGAACTAGGTATTGGATACCGACGATCGAATCTCGGGCAAGTAACATACCGATGACAAAGGGAGCAACGTATGTTGTTATGCGGTCTGACCGATAAAGATCTTCGTAGAATATGTAGGAGCCAATATGGGCATCCAGGTCCCGCTATTGGTTATTGACCGGAGACGTGTCTCGGTCATGTCTACATTGTTCTCGAACCGTATGGTCCGCACGCTTAACGTTACGATGACAGTTATTATGAGTTTATGCATTTTGATGTACCGAAGGTTGTTCGGAGTCCCGGATGAGATCACGGACATGACGAGGAGTCTCGAAATGGTCGAGACGTAAAGATTGATATATTGGAAGCCTATGTTTGGACATCGGAAGTGTTCCGGGTGAAATCGGGATTTTACCGGATTACCGGGAGGGTTACCGGAACCCCCCGGGAGCCAAATGGGCCAACATGGGCCTTAGTGGAAAGGTGAGAGGGCAGCCCACATAGGGCTGCGCCTCCCCCCCTCTCCCTAGTCCTATTAGGACTAGGAGAGGGGCCGGCCACCTCTCTCTCTCTCTCTCCTTTAAAGGATTCCTAGTTGGACTAGGATTGGAGGGGGGAGTCCTACTCCCGGTAGGAGTAGGACTCCTCCTGCGCCTCCCTCTCTTTGGCCGGCCAGCCCCCCTCCCTCCAACCTTTATATACGGGGGCAGGGGACACCCCAAGACACACAAGTTGATCCTTGAGATCGTTCCTTAGCCGTGTGCGGTGCCCCCTGCCACCAAATTCCACCTCGATCATACTGTTGTAGTGCTTAGGCGAAGCCCTGCGTCGGTAGTACATCAAGATCGTCACCACGCCGTTGTTCTGACGGAACTCTTCCTCGAGCTTTGCTGCATCGGAGCCCAAGGATCGTCATCGAGCTGAACGTGTGCTAAGAACTCGGAGGTGCCGGAGTAACGGTGCTTGGATCGGTCGGATCGGGAAGAAGACGTATGACTACTTCCTCTACGTTGTGTGATCGCTTCCGCAGTCGGTCTGCGTTGGTACGTAGACAACACTCTCCCCTCTCGTTGCTGTACATCACCATGATCTTGCGTGTGCGTAGGAAAATTTAAGAAATTACTACGTTCCCCAACACGATGCCCATCTTCTTCTATATGGAGTCTTTCATTGAGGAAAAAATAATAAGAAAGCTTTCGAGACAAGACTCCGCCGCCACGAGGCGGAACCAATCTAGGGCTTCGGCGGAGCTGTTCTGTCGGGGACACTTCCCTCCGGGAGGGGGAAATCATTGCCATCGTCATCACCAATGATCCTCTCATCGGGAGGGGGTCACCAATGATCCTCTCATCAGGAGGGGGTCAATCTCCATCAACATCTTCACCAGCACCATCTCCTCTCAAACCCTAGTTCATCTCTTGTATCCAATTCTTGTCTCTAAGTCTGGGATTGGTACCTGTGGGTTGCTAGTAGTGTTGATTACTCCTTGTAGTTGATGCTAGTTGGTTTGCTTGGTGGAAGATCATATGTTCAGATCCTATATGCACATTAATACCCCTCTGATTATGAACATGAATATGCTTTGTGAGTAGTTACGTTTGTTCCTGAGGACATGGGAGAAGTCTTGCTATTATATAGTAGTCATGTGAATTTGGTATTTGTTCGATATTTTGATGAGATGTATGTTGTCTCTCCTCTAGTGGTGTTATGTGAACGTCGACTACATGACACTTCACCATTATTTGGGCCTAGAGGAAGGCATTGGGAAGTAATAAGTAGATGATGGGTTGCTAGAGTGACAGAAGCTTAAACCCTAGTTTATGCGTTTCTTCGTAAGGGGCTGATTTGGATCCATATGTTTCATGCTATGGTTAGGTTTACCTTAATACTTTTGTTGTAGTTGCGGATGCTTGCAATAGAGGTTAATCATAAGTGGGATGCTTGTCCAAGTATGGACAGTACCCAAGCACTGGTCCACCCACATACCAAATTATCAAAGTACCGAACGCGAATTATATGAATGTGATGAAAACTGGCTTTACGATAATCCCCATGTGTCCTCGGGAGCGCTTTCTTCTATATAAGAGTTTGTCTAGGCTTGTCCTTTGCTACAAAAAGGATTGGGCCACCTTGCTGCACTTTATTTACTTTTGTTACTTGTTGCTCGTTACAAATTATCTTATCACAAAACTACCTATTACCTATAATTTTAGTGCTTGCAGAGAATACCTTGCTGAAAACCGCTTATCATTTCCTTCTACTCCTCGTTGGGTTCGACACTCTTACTTATCGAAAGGACTACGATAGATCCCCTATACTTGTGGGTCATCAGGAACCAAGAGCGTTGAAGAATACTACAAGGAGATGGAGATTGCCATGATAAGAGCCAATGTCACGGAAGACGATGAGCAAACTATGGCACGTTTCTTGAATGGAATCAATCACCCTATCAAGAAGATCGTCGACTTCCAACCATACTCGAACCTCATCGAGCTCGTGCCTCAAGCTACAAAAGCGGAACGTCAAGTGCAAGACGATTTCAAGTATGCCAAGTTCTCATCCAAGTCCTACGGCTTCTCCAACACCCAAGCTTCTACGAATCCAACACCGTCTACCAAGCCTTCTACAAGCAACGTCGACAAGTCGAGTCACAAGAAAGCTTCGTCAACTCCAAGTCACCCTCCTACTACAGGCAACTTCAAGCCGAGAGCTTCATCATCACCCACTCTAGCCGATAAGACCGTCAAGACAAGTTCCTTCAAATGCTTCACATGCGGAGGCCGAGAGCACAAGTCCTATGAGTGCACCAACAAGCGCACCATGATCCTCAACGACGACGGCACTTACGACTCATTGAGTGAAGGAGAAATGGACGCCATCGTGCAAGTCGCCATGCACCGGCAAGTGAATGATGACGAGGAACAAGTCTTTTGCGATGAAGATTCAAGTCCCGCTCTTGTTGTATCCAAGGTCTTGACTCTTCAACATCACCAAGAAGAAGACCAACGATGCCACATCTTTCATACCAAGGCCGGCATCAATGGACGATCCGTCAAGGTCATCATCGATGGAGGGAGTATTCATAATCTCGCAAGTGAAGAACTTTGCTCCAAGCTCCAATTGCCCAAGACGAAGCACCCACATCCATACAAAGTTCAATGGCTTAGCGACTCCGGCACTCTCCAAGTCGAGCATCGAGTACAAGTCTCCTTCAAAATTGGTGCCTATTGTAACGCCCGGATAATCAAGATACAGTAATCCCCTACTAATGATTCCACGTCATCACTATTAATGTTGCTAATCTCACTTTGATTCAAAACCAATTCAAATTCAATTTTAAAATAAAGTCAAATAAATTAATTCTCCAAACAGTAAAACAAAAATGTCCACTGGGTTGCAAATATTCACTAACTAAATTTCATGAGTGATTCAACATCATTGGAGATAGCTAATTTCCCCTCAGAATTAAAGAAGTTCCAAATCAGCATTTTTAAATGCTTTTCCATTTGTGAAAAATCCAAATCAATTCAAACTCCTCCCAAACTTTTTGTGGCAGGTGCCAAATATTGTAATGTATTTATTTGGCCAAGTCCCACATTTTACAGAACTCCTTTTGCAACTCAAATATTGCATAGCATTTTTCTGTAAAAAGAAAAGAGCAAAAGAAAAGGCAAAAGGGAAAAAGAGAAAGCCCCCTATCCCCTGGGCCTAATCCACCCGAGCCGGCCCATCCAGCCCACTCCCTAGACCGAACACCCCTCCCTCCCTGTTCCTCTGTCCTGGGTCGCTACAGCGCCGTCCCTGCTGGACCTGCCTCGTCGGCGACGCACCGGAAAGGATAAGGATGCCACGGCCCCCTCTCGGCCTCGTCAGTCCCACTTCCCCCCTCTGCGTAGATATTTCCCCCCTCGTCCCTCTCTTCGCCTCTGTCCGTGCCGCCGTCGCAATGAGCTCTGTCGCCCTTGCGCTCGTCGTCGTTCCCGCCGCCTAGAAGCTGGTCCGGCAGCTCTGCCATGGTGCACTACCTCGTCTGCGCCCACAGACCCGAGTCAGAGCGCCCCCCCACCATGTCGCCATCGCCTTCCTCTCCATCGCCGGCCGCCGCGTCGATCTGCTATGTCTGCGCCGTCTGCTGCCCCTAAGCTGTCGACGAGCCACCCTGTGCTCCTCTGGTGAGCACTGCCCCGCTCCTCCCTCGTTTTCCTTTGCTGCCGCACCGTAGTTCGCCGTTCCCCGTGGCCGCACCCTCCCCGCGTTCGTCCTCGCGTCGCTGCGCCCTCGTGCGCCCTGCGGCACGTCAGACGTTTTCGCCGCGGCCCCGCGCACGCTCACCCGTGCATCGCCATGGCCCTGTCATCCCATGCCACGCGAGCTCCGGCCTAGCTCGCGGTCAGCCCGACCGTCCGCGCGTGCGTCGTCGTCGCTGCCGCACTGCTCTGCGTAGCTGCTGCTCGCCTGCTGTCGCTGATGCATCCGGCGGCCGCCTGCTGCTGCCGTTGCTGCCCGCACCATCCCCAGCCCGCAGCTGCTCGCTGCCCTCTATTGCGCTGCGCTCTCGCCATCGTCCGCTGCGGCGCCCCACTGCGCATGGCCGCGCCCGCAGCCTCCCCTCGCAGGCGCCGTCGTTCCTGTCACCGCCTCCGCGTACTGCTGCTGCCGCCTGCGCCTATGCCCGCTGCCGCTGCCGCCTCTTCGCGGGGCCGGCCCCTTCTCTCTTCGCCGCCCGCCCTCGCGCGCCCCTGACTTGCCGTCGCTCGCCGTGGAGCCCCGCCTCTGCTCAGGGGCCACATCCCCTGCTGCTGCCCGCGCCCACCTAGTGCTCTGCCTAGCATCGCTACAGCCGCCCCGCGCCACTCCTCCCGCGCCGTCCCAGCGCCGGCCCTGCGCCCGCCTCCACCTGCCGCGGCCGGCCGGCGAGCCCCGCCATGGCCATGGCCTCGCCCCCTCGCGTGATGGGCGTCTGGGTGCGCCCCGCCCCAGCGCCCGTAACCCGTCGCCCGTTTAGGCCCCGTGGGCCACTGACGTTGGGGCCCCACGCCCTTTTTTTTAAAGTGAAATAAAAATAAAAATAAACAATAAATAAATTAGTTAATTATTTTATTAGTTAATTAGCTTAATTAACTTGGGTTAATTAGCCTAATCACTTAGTTTAGTTAACTAAACTGTTAGGCTAGGCTAAACAGTGCATGACAGGGGGCCCCACCCCCTGTTGACCAGTCAATGTTGACTGGTCAACTGGGACCCCCTGGCCCACCTGTCAGCCTCTGGTACACGTCTGTGTACGCAGAGCTGGGTACACGTAGCATTTTGTTATTTATTTTCGAATTAATAATAATTTCAGAATATTGTTTAAAACTTTGAAAAATCATATAAAATAACCCGTAGTTCGGATGGAAAAACTTTGTATATGAAAGTTGCTCAGAACGACGAGACGAATCCGGATACGCAGCCCGCTCGTCCGCCACGCATCCCTAGCATAGCGAACACGCAACTTTCCCCCTCCGGTTCAGCTGTCCGAAAACGCGAAACACCAGGGATACTTTCTCGGATGTTTCCCCCCTTCGCCAATATCACCTCCTACTGCGTTAGGTCACACCCGGCACATCTTATTGCCATGTTATGCTTTGTGGTGCTATGTTTGCTTTATATTTACTGTTTCTCCCCCCTCTTCTCTCCGGTAGACCCCGAGACCGATGCTGCCCTTGTGATCGACTACGTCGACGATGACCCCCCCTCCTTGCCAGAGCAACCAGGCAAGCAAACCCCCCTTGAGCATTCCGATATCGCCCATTTCTTTCCCTCTCATACTTGCATTAGAACTGCTACTACTTTATGTATGATCCTACTCTGATGCATAGCCTGTTTTTGTTACCTGCTTTCATACCTTACCTGCTTATTCTAAACTGCTTACTATAGGTTGGTTAGGGATCCATCAGTGACCCCCACATTGTCCCAGCTGCCCCGCTTTACGTTTGATGACTCGAGCAACATGATTGACGTCCAGGCCCCGACACCGCACATCACCCCCCCTAGTTGTACGACTATACAGAGTTACCATCGAGTGCCGAGGGTGGAACGTCTTACATCACTCCTGATGAAATCTCTGTAGTGTAGCTATACGGTCGTGGTCATCGAGGGTGATTTCCTCCTTAACCACTTCTGATACGGCTCTGTCGTGCAAACCCCTCAAGTGTGAACCTCGAGGGCAGATCTTACGTTCACCTTGATGATTACATCGAGTGGAATTCACCGAGGGTGATTCCTCGGGTTTTCCCCTTGGTGTTAGACACACGATTACTATAGTTACTATGAATTTACACTAAACCATGTTACTAAAGATGGGTCGGCCCTGAGGGGTACCCACACGAGCTTATTAGCGAGTGATGTGGAGTCGGGTTGACCTGGAAGGTGCCCGCGAGATACTTACGAGGCATGGCCGGGCATTCTTAGCCCTTGCCGCAAGTACTCGAGATAGGGCGACGGGGTCACATCGATCGTGAGTCTCTGCTCGTTACCGCATGCTCCTAATCCACTATGATTTGGATATTTGATCCGAGGGGCCTCTGGCCTGATAGCACTAACCATCACGTGGGCATAGTATGGGCATTCTGCGTCGTATACATCAGCCGAAGCTTAATAGACGTCAGCGACTGAGCATCGCGCGCCGGGTTGGACTAGTAAGCACCTACCTTGTTGATGGAGGTAGCTAGGTCTGCTCACCGGCCGCGTACGCAACGTGTAGGAGTTCCCGGGGAGATGGCCCATGACCCCTGGGGCATAGGTTTAGTCCGGCGTGTTGACCTCTCTATTAAGCTTAGGTCGGGTTGCGGCGTATTGTTTGGCCAAGGCCGGGCATGACCCAGGAAAGTGTGTTCGGCCGGAGTTAATCGAGCGTGGTGGGTAAGTTGGTGCACCCCTGCAGGGAAGAAAACATCTATCGATAGCCTGTCCTACGATAATGGACACTTGGAGTTGTATCCCGATCAATACAATTAGAACTGGATACTTGTGATGAGAACTGGATGGTGATGAGAATTGGATTGTGATGATAACTGGATAGTATGGCTCTGGGATTGCTTTCTTGCAGGGAGTCGAGAAAGGATCTCTGGCCGAGGTTGATAACACTTCTACTACTTTACTTTATGCTACTTTACCCCTCCTGTTGCTGCAAGATGGTGGTTTCCAGAAGATGCTAGTCTTTGATAGGCTTTCCCCTTCCCTTCTCGCATTCTGCAGTTTAGTCCACAGATACAGCCCATTTCCTTTGATACAGGTGCATACTTAGTTTAGATCTGATGTAAGTCTTGCGAGTACTTTGGATGAGTACTCACGGCTGCTTTGCTACCTCTTTTCCCCCATACCCGATTGTTGCGACCAGATGACGGATCCCAGGAGCCAGACAACACCTCTGATGACTACTGCTACCATGAGGGTGCCTACTACTACGTGACGGCTGCTGACGACTTGGAGTAGTTAGGAGGCTCCCAGGCAGGAGGCCTTGCCTTTCGATCGTTGTTGATTTTGTGCTAGCCTTCTTAAGGCAAACTTGTCTAACTTATGTCTGTACTCAGATATTGTTGCTTCCGTTGACTCTTGTGTATTCGAGGTTATGTATTCGAGCCCTCGAGGCCCCTGGCTTGTAATATAAAGCTTGTATTATTTTAATTTGTGTCTAGAGTTGTGTTGTGATATATTCCCGTGAGTCCTTGATCTTGATCGTACACATTTGTGTGTATGATTAGTGTACGGTCAAATCGGGGGCGTCACACCTATGAAGACATTTTGGAGTGCGACATCGTTCCAATGACTCTTTGCCACCTTCTCCTTGGACGCCCATGGCAATTTGATAGAGGAGTCATCCACAACGGCCGAATGAACCACTACATCTTCAAGATGAAAGGAAAGGAGTATGTACTTCGTCCCATGTCTCCAAGCCAAGTGATCACCGACAAGCAAGCCACCGAACGTGGAGATAATAGTGAGAGAGCAAGCCACCAAAAAGAGAGTGAGCGCCACAAGCCCAAATCGAGCGCCTCCACGATGAGAGAAAAGAAGAACTTAGTCCTATTTGCCACCAAAAGTGAGATAAGAGGAGTGTGCGAGAACCCATCTAGTGTCCTACACTACGTCCTTTTGTACAAGGACAATGAACCACAAACTAACACCTCTCACACTCTTCCACTAGTGTTGTCTTCTCTTTTGCAGGAATTTCACGATGTTTTCCCCGACGAGCTACCTCCAGGACTACCTCCACTACTAGGCATCGAGCACCGCATCAACCTCATACCCGGAGCACCTCTTCCAAACAAAGCTCCATACCGTGTCAACCCCGAAGAAACCAAAGAAATACAAAGGGAAATATTGCGTCTACATGATGTGCCAAAGACGATCGTCTCGGACCGCGACGTCAAGTTCCTTAGCTACTTTTGGAATCAAGCTACTCTTCTCCACGACGTATCATCTACAAACCGACGACCAAACGGAGGTGACCAACCGCACACTCTCCACTCTACTTCGATTACTCATCAAGAAGAACATCAAGGAGTGGGAGGAGTGTCTACCTATCGCCGAGTTTGCCTACAATCGAGCAAAACACTCAACAACCGGCAAGTCCCCCTTCGAGGTCGTCTATGGATTCAACCCATTGTCACCATTGGACATTCTTCCTCTACCACTCCAAGAGCGCATCAATTTGGACGCAAGTGCACGCGTGACTCATCTCAAGAAGGTGCATGAAGATACAAGACATACTATCGAGCGCCAAGTACAACGACTTGCGATCAAGCTCAACATCAACAAGCACCCCATGGTCTTCAACATTGGTGATCTCGTGTGGCTACACCTTCACAATGACCGCTTTCCCCAAGAACGCAAGTCCAAACTTCGACCACGAGCGGATGGACCCTTCAAGGTGCTTGCACGCTGATAACCCACAAGTATAGGGGATCGCAACAGTTTTCGAGGGTAGAGTATACAACCCAAATTTATTGATTCGACACAAGGGGAGCCAAAGAATATTCTCAAGTATTAGCAGCTGAGTTGTCAATTCAACCACACTTGGAAACTTAATATCTGCAGTAAAGTGTTTAGTAGCAAAGTAATATGATAGTAGTGGTAACGGTAGCAAAAGTAATATTTTTTGGTGTTTTGTAGTGATTGTAACAGTAGCAACGGAAAAGTAAATAAGTGAAGAATCAATATATGAAAAGCTCGTAGGCATTGGATCGGTGATGGAGAATTATGCCGGATGCGGTTCATCATGTAATAGTCATAACATAGGGTGACACAGAACTAGCTCCAATTCATCAATGTAATGTAGGCATGTATTCCGAATATAGTCATACGTGCTTATGGAAAAGAACTTGCATGCCATCTTTTGTCCTACCCTCTCGTGGCAGCGGGGTCCTTACGAAAACTAAGGGATATTAAGGCCTCCTTTTAATAGAGTACCGGAACAAAGCATTAGCACATAGTGAATATGTAAACTCCTCAAACTACGGTCATCACCGGGAGTGGTCCCGATTATTGTCACTTCGGGGTTGCCGGATCATAACACATAGTAGGTGACTATAGATTTGCAAGATAGGATCAAGAACTCACATATATTCATGAAAACATAATAGGTTCAGATCTGAAATCACGGCACTCGGGCCCTAGTGACAAGCATTAAGCATAGCAAAGTCATAGCAACATTAATCTCAGAACATAGAGGATACTAGGGATCAAACCCTAACAAAACTAACTCGATTACATGATAGATCTCATCCAACCCATCACCATCTAGCAAGCCTACGATGGAATTACTCATGCATAGCGGTGAGCATCATGAAATTGGTGATGGAGGATGGTTGATGATGACGACGGCAACGAATCCCCCTCTCCGAAGCCCCAAACAGACTCCAGAGCAGCCTTCCCGAGAGGTTTTAGGGCTTGGCGGCATCTCCGTATCGTAAAACGCGATGAATCCTTCTCTTTGATTTTTTTCTCCCCGAAAGTGAATATATAGAGTTGGAGTAGAGGTCGAAGGAGCTCCAGGGGCCCACGAGGTAGGGGGCGTGCCCAGGGGGCAGGCGTGCCCCCACCCTCGTGGCTAGGGTGTGGGCCCCTTGTCTTCATCTTTTGCAAGGATGTTTATTATTTCCAGAAAGACGTTCCGTGAAGTTTCAGGTCATTCTGAGAACTTTTGTTTCTGCACATAAATAACACCATGGCAATTCTGCTGAAAACAACGTCAATCCGGGTTAGTTCCATTCAAATCATGCAAGTTAGAGTCGAAAAAAGGGCAAAAGTGTTTGGAAAAGTAGATACGACGAAGACATATCAACTCCCCCAAGCTTAAACCTTTGCTTGTCCTCAAGCAATTCAGTTAATAAACTGAAAGTGATAAAGAAAAACTTTTACAAACTTTGTTTGCTCTTGTTGTTGTAAATATGTAAAGCTAGCATTCAAGTTTTCAGCAAAAATTATAACTAACCACATTCACAATAACGCATAGGTCTCAAGTTTGCTCATATCAATAGCATAATCAATTAGCGAGCCATAATAATAAATCTCGGATGACAACACTTTCTCAAAACAATCATAATATGATATAACAAGATGCATGGTATCTCGCTAGCCCTTTCTGAGACCGCAAAACATAAATGCAGAGCACCTTTAAATATCAAGGACTGACTAGACATTGCAATTCATGGTAAAAGAGATCTAGTCAAGTCACACTCAATGTAAACTAACAGTAATGAATGCAAATGACAGTGGTGCTCTCCAACCGGTGCTTTTTAATAAGAGGATGATGACCCAACATAAAAGTAAATAGATAGGCCCTTCACAGAGGGAAGCAAGGATTTGTAGAGGTGCCAGAGCTCGGTTTTGAAATAGAGGTGAATAATATTTTGGGCGGTATACTTTCATTGTCAACATAACAACCAAGAGATGGCGATATCTTCCATGCTATACGCATTATAGGCGGTTCCCAAACAGAATGGTAAAGTTTATACCCCCCCTCCACCAACAAGCATCAATCCATGGCTTGCTCGAAACAACGAGTGCCTCCAACTAACAAGAGTCCCAGGGGGAGTTTTGTTTGCAATTATTTTGATTTAATTTGCATAAAGCATGGGACTGGGCATTCCGGTGACCAACCATTTTATCATCAATGAGGAGCAGAGTCCACTCCTCTTGAGAATAACCCGCCTAACATGGAAGATATGGACAACCCTAGTTGATACATGAGCTATTCGAGCATACAAAATAGGATATTTATTTGAAGGTTTAGAGTTTGGCACATACAAATTTACTTGGAACGACAGGTAGATACCGTAAATAGGTAGGTATGGTGGACTCATATGGAACAACTTTGGGGTTTATGGGATTGGATGCACAAGCAGTATTCCCGCTTAGTACAAGTGAAGGCTAGCAAAAGACTGGGAAGCGACCAACTAGAGAGCGACAACAGTCATGAACATGCATTAAAATTAATCAACACCGAATGCAAGCATGAGTAGGATATAATCCACCATGAACATAAATATCATGAAGGCTATGTTGATTTTGTTTCAACTACATGCGTGAAGATGCGCCAAGTCAAGTCACTTAAATCATTTAGAGGAGGATACCACCCTATCATACCACATCACAACCATTTTAATAGCATGTTGGCACCCAAGGTAAACCATTATAAGCTCCTAGCTAATTAAGCATGGCATAAGCAACTATGATCTCTAGTTGTCATTGCAAACATGTTTATTCATAATAGGCCGAATCAGGAACGATGAACTAATCATATTTACAAAAATAAGAGAGGTCGAGTTCATACCAGCTTTTCTCACCTCAATCAGTACATCATATATTGTCATAATTGCCTTTCACTTGCACGACCGAATGATACATCTCCGTCGTATCTCCTTTTCCAAACACTTTTGCCCTTGTTTTGGACTCTAACTTGCATGATTTGAATGGAACTAACCCGGACTGACGCTATTTTTAGCAGAATTACCATGGTGTTATTTATGTGCAGAAACAAACGTTCTCGGAATGACCTGAAACTTCACGGAGCAACTTTTCAGAAAATATGAAAAATACCTGCAAAAGATGAAGGCCAGGGGGCCCACCACCTCTCCACGAGGGTGGGGGCGCGCCTTCCCCCCTAGGGCGCCCCCCTACCTCATGGGCCCCCTGTTGCCTCTCTGACTCCAACTCCAACTCCATATATTGTGTTTCGGGGAGAAAAAATCAGAGAGAAGAAATCATCGCGTTTTACGATACAGAGCCGCCGCCAAGCCCTAAAACCTCTCGGGAGGGCTGATCTGGAGTCCGTTCAGGGTTCCGGAGAGGGGAATCCGTCGCCATCGTCATCATCAACCATCCTCCATCACCAATTTCATGATGCTCACCGCCGTGCGTGAGTAATTCCATCGTAGGCTTGCTGGACGGTGATGGGTTGGATGGGATCTATCATGTAATCGCATTAGTTTTGTTAGGGTTTGATCCCTAGTGTCCACTATGTTCTGAGATTGATGTTGCTATGACTTTGCTATGCTTAATGCTTGTCACTAGGGCCCGAGTGCCATGATTTCAGATCTGAACCTATTATGTTTTCATCAATATATGAGTGTTCTTGATCCTATCTTGCAAGTCTATAGTCACCTATTATGTGTTATGATCCGTTAACCCTGAAGTGACAATAATCGGGATACTTACCGGTGATGACCGTAGTTTGAGGAGTTCATGTATTCAATATGTGTTAATGCTTTGTTCCGGTTCTCTATTAAAAGGAGACCTTAATATCCCTTAGTTTCCGTAAGGACCCCGCTGCCACGGGAGGGTAGGACAAAAGATGTCATGCAAGTTTTTTCCATAAGCACGTATGACTATATTCGGAATACATGCCTACATTACATTGACGAACTGGAGCTAGTTCTGTGTCACCCTAGGTTATGACTGTTACATGATGAACCACATCTGGCATAATTCTCCATCACCAATCCATTGCCTATGAGCTTTCCATATATTGTTCTCCGCTTATTTACTTTTCCGTTGCTATTGCTATCATCACTACAAAATACCAAAAAACATTACTTTTACCACGGTTACCTTTTGCTACCGTTATCACTACTATCATATTACGTTGCTACTAAACACTTTGCTGCAGATATTAAGTTTCCAGGTGTGGTTGAATTGACAACTCAGCTGCTAATACTTGAGAATATTCTTTGGCTCCCCTTGTGTCGAATCAATAAATTTGGGTTGAATACTCTACCCTCGAAAACTGTTGCGATCCCCTATACTTGTGGGTTATCAAGACTATTTTTTGGCGCCGTTGCCGCGGAGCATAGCTCTATTCTTTGAGTCACTTGGGATATATATCTGCTTATCATTATGAAGAACTTGAGAGATCCAAAAACCAAGATCTAGCTCTGCACTTGATTCACCTTCTATTTTGAGTAAGCTTGCGACATCTACACCTGCTTCTGCTATTCGCTCTGATATGTCACATGTTATTGATGATGTCACTTCTGCTATGCATGATACTTATGATGAAACTACTTCTATGCCTGATACTACTGTGCCACTTGGTAAATTTCTTGATGAACAACTTGCTAGGGCCAGAGAATTGAAAATATTGAATCTGATGATACTGATGAAAGTGATGATGAAGAATCACTTGTTATTCCTAAGGGTTATGTTTTCGATCAAGAAGCTTCTTTAGCTATTTTAGCTTGCAAAAATAGAAATGATCTCGAAAGTTATTAGCTAAATGGAGTAAGCAATCTCTAAATGCTAGAATGAAACCTGACCCTGCTTTTGGTACTTCACCTATCTTTGTTACTGATAAGGATTATGAATTCTCTGTTGATCCTGATATAATTACTTTGGTTGAATCTGATCCTTTTCATGGTTATGAATCTGAAACTGTTGTGGCACATCTGACTAAACTGAATGATATAGCCACCCTGTTCACGAAAGATGAGATAACTCGTTACTTTTATATCCTTAAAATATTCATGTTCTCATTAAAAGGTGATGCTAAGATATGGTTTAATTCTCTTGATCCTGGTTGTGTGCGTAGTCCCCAGGATATGATTTATTACTTCTCTGCTAAATATTTCCATGCTCATAAGAAACAAGCTGCTTTAAGGGATATATATATAATTTTGTGCAAATTGAAGAAGAGAGTCTCCCACAAGCTTGGGGGAGGCTTCCCCAATTACTTAATGCTTTGCCTGATCATCCTCTTAAGAAAAATGAAATACTTGATATCTTTTATAATGGACTAACCGATGCCTCCAGAGATTACCTGGATAGTTGTGCTAGTTCTGTTTTCAAGGAAAGAACACCGGATGAAGCTGAAATTCTATTGAATAATACGTTGGCAAATGAAAATAATTGGACACCTCCGGAGCCAATTCCTGAGCCTATTCCTAAACCAACTCCGAAGAAGAGGGGTATTCTATTTCTCAATCCTGAAGATATGCAAGAGGCAAAGAAATCTATGAAAGAAAAAGGTATTAAAGCTGAAGATGTTAAGAATTTACCTCCTATTGAAGAAATACATGGTCTTAATTTACCGCCTGTTGAAGAAACATATAATACAAATCCATCTCCTATTGAAGAAACTTATGGTCTTGATAACCCGACACAGGTAGTAGAGGTAATGTCTCTCTATAGATATGTTTAACACCCTCGATGCGACTATATCTCCCACATGTCGAGGCACGACTTAGAGGCATAATCGCATTGAAGGCATATGTCGCTAGTGAGGTAATCTTCACACAACCCATGTAATATAATAAGGGAAAAAGGATACATAGTTGGCTTACAATCGCCACTTCACACAATTACATGAATAAACATTACATCAATCAAATGCACTCATGGTCCGACTACGGAACCAAAATAAAAGAAGAACCCCAAATGCGACAAAGGTCCCCGATCGACCCCAACTGGGCTCCACTACTGATCACCTAGAACGAAACAGCACAAATGAACAAGGTCTCCAACGAGCTCCTCCTGAGCTGGGTTGCGTCATCTTCACGAACTCATCGGCACCTGCAAGCTGGTTTTTGGAAGTATCTGTGAGCCACAGGGACTCAGCAATCTCGCACCCTCGCGATCAAGACTATTTAAGCTTATGGGTAAGGTAAAGGTATGAGGTGGAGCTGCAGCAAGCGACTAGCATATATGGTGGCTAACATACGCAAATGAGAGCGAGAAGAGAAGGCAAAGCACGATCGATAAAAATATGATCAAGAAGTGATCCTGGACTACCTACGTCAAGCATAACTCCAACAACCGTGTTCACTTCCCGGACTCCGCCGGAAAGAGACCATCACGGTTACACACGCAGTTGATTCATTTTAATTAAGGTCAACTTTAGGTTTTCTACAACCGGACGTTAACAAATTCCCATCTGCCCATAACCGCGGGCACGGCTTTCGAAAGATCCAATCCCTGCAGGGGTGTCCCAACTTAGCCCATCACAAGCTCTCACGGTCAACGAAGGAATAGACCTCCACCCAAGACATTCCGATCAGACTCGGTATCCCAGTACAACAAGACATTTCGACAGGGTAAAACTAAACCAGCAACACCGCCCGAATGTGCCGACAAATCCCGATAGGAGCTGCACATATCTCTTTCTCAGGGCACACTCAGATGAGACTAGCTACGAGTAAAACCAACCCTCAAGTTTCCCCGAGGTGGCCCCGCAGGCAGCTCAGTTCGGACCAACACTCAGAGGAGCACTGGCCCCGGGGGGGGGGGGGGGGGGTAAAATAACGATGACCCTTGAGCCGGCCGACTCAAGGGAAAGAAAAGGCTAGGTGGCAAATGGTAAAACCAATGTTGGGCATTGCTGGAGAAGCTTTACTTAAGGCGAACTGTCAAGGGGTTCCCATTATAGCCCAACCGCGTAAGGGACGCAAAATCCGGGAACATAACACCGATATGACGGAAACTAGGGCGGCAAGAGTGGAACAAAACACCAGGCATAAGGCCGAGCCTTCCACCCTTTACCAAGTATATAGATGCATTAATTAAATATGATATATAGTGATATCCCCAACAAGTAAATAAATGTTCCAACAAGGAACAACATCTCCATGTCCCAACACGAAACAAACTTCAATGTTCACCTGCAACTAACAACGCTATAAGAGGGGCTGAGCAAAGCGGTAACATAGCCAATCAACGGTTTGCTAGGACATTGGTGGGTTAGCGGCTGAACATGGCAATTTGGGAGGCTGACAAGCAAGTGGTAGGCATCGTAGCAATGGCATAGCAAAAGAGCAAGCAAACTAGCATAGCAAAGATAGTAGTGATTTCGAGGGTATGATCATCTTGCCTGAAATGCCGCAAGGAAGAAGAACGAAACGATGAAGAAGACAACCGGACGTAGGCGAACGGGTCCTCACAAACTCGACGTTATCGGAACCAACCCGAAGAAGCAATCACCGGAAAAGAGCAAACAACATAGTGAACAACCAACACATCAACATGGCATGATGCACAACCAAGTATGATGCATGTCCGGTTTAATGAAGCATGGCCTGGCAAAGTGCACAAACAATCCTACACATTAAGTGGAGCACAATATGCAACGAGTTGCATATTGACGGAACACCACGTGATTTATTTAGTTTGACCTCGTTTATGTTCTCAACAATATTAAATGTTGATTAACATGGCAAGAGGGTGAAGCAAATGAAAACTATCTAATCTAGGCAAGTTTAAATGAGGCTGGAAGCAACGAACAACAATTCCGGAAAATCCTCATGTGCAAATATTAGGTTTGGTCCTGATCTGTCCTAAACACAATTTTAGAGTTGTTTAACATGCAAAGTGATGCCACCATGATAAACTAGGCAAAATTCTACCCCATTTACATATAAAGTTTATTAAAAACGGAGTTACGGTTGAATAGTTATGAATTAAATCATTTTAGCATGGCATGGGAGCAAATTTAACCAAACATCAATTTAATCAATTTTAATTGTTGTTATCATGATGCGGATGACATGAACAAGTTATGCAATATTTATTAAGAGTTTACATGAGCATTATGAAGCATTGTCACCGTGGTGGAAGGGAAAAGGGGTGCCACGGCAACGAATCCGAAAATGATGCCACGGCAACATATCGGTTCCGGTAACTTGCGGAGATACCGGCGCAAAAGGAAAAGTGACGGGAGCGTGACATGCGATAGGAGGTGGGGTGATCCTGGATACCGGGTTCCCACAAGATGGTGGCAAGGCAAAAGAGGGGCGACGTGCACCGAATAACTCCGACACGGAGCAAACACGAGCATTTCATACATCACACATGCATTCGTTCACGGGCATCGTTCCGGCGGTTATACCTTTGAAGCGAGCATCATCGAAACAGATCGAGTTCGGCGGTAGAGGTACACGTGTCGACGAGGAAGTAGTTGTACACGGGGTCGTCGTGGGAAGTAGGGGAAGTAGTCGTTCTCGCGATGGTAGTCATTCACGTTCACGTTTCACGGGTCTTCGGCGACGGTCGTCGTACGTGGTCCACAAGACGTCGATCGTTCGGGGTTCGATTTGCGGATCTTGCCGACATGAAGGGGTACTTGGCGTTCTCCGCGATTCCGAAGACGGGGTAGAGGTACACTTGTTGTAGGGGTACTTGTCGGATCCACGGGTGTAGTCGTTCACGTTCGGAGGGGAACTTGGCGTCGAGGGGGCTTGGTGCATCCCAGATCTTCGGGCTCACGGTACTTGGCGCTTGATGTTCCAAATCCAGTTTCGAACGCATCCACGCAAAACATCATAAGTGCAAAGAGGCAACGACTTGGCGCTGTTCCGGTCATCACGCGAGGACGCTCCTGACGCTCGCGGACGGCGTGGACTTGAAGCGAGGAGGAGGCCACGGCAGGAGGTCGGTAGGTGAGCGTGGGCGACGGCGAGGCGCTCCGGGCGGCGACGGGACGCCGGCGCGAGGATGATGGCTGCAGGCGCGGGCGCGGGTGCTCCTGGTGGGCGCAGAGGACGACGACGACAGGCCATGGCAGGGGCGGAGGCGCGGTTCCCTGGACCGGCAGGGCCGCGGCGGCGCTGTGGTGCCCGGCGGCCTCGGCGACGCGGCGAGGGAGGAGATCCGGCGGGGAAGCGAGGGAGCAGCAGCAGAGCAGCTCGGGCGCGGAGGTTGCAGGGCGGCGGAGTCCCGAGCTCGGCTAGGCGCGGCCATGGAGGACGTCGGCGCCGAGGCGGGGCGATGACAGAGGAAATGGGGTCGTCGTGGAGAGTAGAGGACGAGGCAGGAGGCGGCTCGGCTCCACGGCGGCTTGGAAGCTCGGGCATGGGCGGAACCGGCGCGAGGAAGAGGAGCCTGGCATGGATCCTGCTGGAGGTGGCCTTCCTGGAGGAGCTCGGCGGCGGTGGTCGCAGGCCGGCGCGGCGGAGGAAGGAGGCGAGGGGATTGGGGTGAGGGGTGCAGCACGAGGAAGAAGAGAGCGAGTTCGAGAGGAGGGAGATGGGATCGGGGAGAGATGGGATCGACCCCTGGTTCGATGCGTGCGTGAGGCGAGAGGGAGAGGGAGATGGGTTCGATCGACTCCCTGGCGGCGCGAGGGAAAGAGCGAGGGAGGAGGGGATCGGGCCAGGGGTGCGCCTTAGGGTTTGGAGGAGGAAGGGAGATGGGCCTTGGCCCAAGGTAGGTAGGCCTGGCTGCGGCTGGGCCTAGGAGGTCGCCCAGCGTGGGGAGAAGAGGCCAGAGGCCTGCTGGGCTGCTCTCTCCTTCCCTCTTCTCTTATTTCTCTTATTTTGCAGAAAACGACTAAAGAGAAAGAAAAGAAAGAGGGGGTTAGGGGAAGAAGGTGGGCACGCGAATAATTTTCCCGGACTCGCAAAAATGCACTTGTTCCGAGAAAAATGAAGTGGGCAAGATTGCAAGAATTAAATTCAAAGTCATTTGAATTTAATTACAAAGGTTGCACAAGGACTCGGATTTAGAAGAGTCCAAAAAATGTTGAGAATTTAGGAGGAGCCTCGATAAATGGGAAAAGAAATGTTGGCCAAGTTTGGGGACCAAACTTGAAGTAGAAAGGGAGTGGGGATTTGCAAGTGTGTTCCAGTTAATTCCAAAAGAATGGAATATTTATTATAGCTCCCTAATATTGGGAGGATATGTTATAAAGAGAAGTCATCCTTCCCTCGATTTAAATGGATCGAAGATCCATATGAATTATTTAGTTGAGATGCAAAAGATTATGACATGATGACATGATGCAATGCACATGATGACGTGACATGATGCAACACGCAAGCACATGACAACGCAACAACATCGAATGACTGCACGACACCTGGCACATCGGTCTCGGGGCGTTACAACACTCCACCACTACGAGAGGATCTCGTCCCGAGATCTAGAATGGCACCGGGGGAAAACGGAAGAGAAAAGAGGAGAGGTAAAACTAAGTTGCTCCTTGACAAATGAGTGAAACCACGAACCTTGAAAAGGTTGAGCCAATTCGAGAAAAAAATAGAACGAAGGAGAACAAAGTCGAAAACACTCCGTTAGAAAAGAGGGACAACGAGCATTGTGAAACCCTTGAGGTTAAAGGAAAAATATTTATTGAAACCACTCCGGTTAAGACAAGACAGAGAAGGAATAAGACTTATATAATTTGGATAGCACTCCGGTTGAGAAGGGATGCAAAAATTGATAAGATGAGAAAGAACTTGAGCAGAATGGCACCACACTCCGGTTAAATGGATAGGCATGAAAAGGAACATGATCTTTGACAAACGAGATGATGGTTGAAGAAAGCAACCTCACAATGCCTCCGGAACGAAGGGAAAACAATATCTTGAGAGAGCACGGTTACAACAAATGCTAGAACGGAGTTGTTGGAGAAAACCAACAATGGAAGAATAAGCTTGTAGTGGGCTTATAGAAAAACATCTCGAAACTAGAGGTGATAACCTGCCACTCACGGGAAAAGAATTGTATTGATATGAACAAGTAGACGAGAAACTATATCACCGGCAGGATATATGAAGAACTTGGATCATATATGAGCACAATTATCACAACAATCCTTAGGGAAGGATTTAGGTGAAGTATACCCCAAGATAAATCCAAGACGAGATTGATGGATTTAAAATATCTCATTCTTGACAACATGTGAATCATGATAAATGAACTCAAATTATCAAGAATGACACAATACCACCTCCAATGATACGGAAGAAAGAATAATTGCACTCCGGATTACGATATGAAGAATGCTTGAGCACCTCTGAAAAGAAACTTGATGAACACTTCGAGAAGGGATTAAATCCTTGGTGAACCATCATGTAGAGCCTCCATGAAGAACTCCGGTAATAAAAGAATGGTCCAAAATAATTGAATGATGAAAAGAATAAGATTGAAGCCTCGCAATGATTTAGATAGAGATCTCCGTGATAATATAATTGAAAGAGGTTGGACTCCGGGAAAAGAGAAGATGAAACAAATGAAACCGAGAGTTTGAAGGGCCTCCGGAATAAAGAATTAATCATTTGGATGAAACAAGAATAAGAATTACATTATGCTTATCCTTCACCAATTTAATTGATGAGAAACAATGGATTTGGCATATTACTTATTCTCGTAGAAAAGATTAAGAGAGATATCACATAAACTTGAGGAAGTCTTGAACGACCCACCGGTAGAATAGAAACAACGAATGAATTGATATGATAACGAAAGAAGAGGAATCTTGCACGAACCACCATAAGAATTGAAAATGAACGGAGTAAGATAAAGAAACACCGGGAAGAATTAGCAAATGAACGAAGATGCTTGAGTGAATTTAGATCCATGAGAACGAAAAGCCCATGAGCCGATTAAAAATCACTTGAACGAAGCCCCGGTAAAATTGGAGAATGATAACTGAAAGTTGAGAATGAAAAATCCTGAAATAATGGCCTTCAGAGAATCAAACTGAAAAGACTCCTGAATTGCTCCGGATGGTTGAAAAGAATAACTCACAATCGAAAATAATTATGAGAGGATGGCAACAAGCTAGCACCATGAATCTTGAAGAGAATGTAGCAAGAATAAAGAGAAACTCTTCTTCGGTCTTCAAAATCCAAGAATAACGACGAGAAACACCACCAAGAATTATTTAGACACTCCGGAAGAATCAAAACGAAGAGGTTGAGTCAACGAAGAAAAGAATTTAACCGATCTTGGAGAAAGACATTTGACTGATGGTAAATCATTCTTACGTCAAACTTTGAAAAGAATTTGATTATAACTCCGGGAAAAAAGAAGAAGAGTCAGGTAAGATCCTGGGAAAAGACCTGTGGGTTAGGGCCCACTCAAAAGAAACACCGTTAGAATGATTACTTGAGAAAGGAGATTGCACCGGTTGAATTAAATGGCTTGAATAAGATAACAACCTCAAAATATATTGAATGAATGCAGAGTGAAAAACACGAATCTTCGAGATATCTTGAGCACTCCAGAACAAATGGATAGCGAGAAGTGAACTATTATGAAGTGCACCGGTATGAGAAAAAAACGTTGAAATACGGAAAAGAGTATGATCAACACCGAAAGGTTGAATTGGTTCCTCCGGAGAAGAAAATAATGAATAATGGTGAACTAGAAACTCCGTTAGAATTTTCATGAGAATCACTGGATAAGGATATTGACGGAAAAGAATGGAGAGACTTCTCAAGAATAAGATTATACTGGATTAAGAAATCTGAATCCTTGGAGAAAAACAAAGGGAGGGAGGGTGGGAAAAACAAAGACAATTTGGAGATGGAAGAAATGAACACCGTTGAGAAGAACTGATACTCGATCTTGCAAATGTTGGAATGATCGGATCCACTAGAAGAGAAAGACGCCGGTTTACAAGAAATTGAAATGACAAACTCGATTATCATGAGGGATTGGTATTCACATCAAAATATGAGAACACCGCTTAGGAAAGATATGGAATCAACTCTTGACATTGAAGCAACTCGAATACCACAACTCAAAATAAAAACAAAGGGTTGGCTTGCAGAATAAGCCGGAACAAACATATGATAGAGATTACGTCCGAAGTTTTCATGGTGGGACCTACACGGGCTCGATCGTACCGCACCATCATGTACAAGGCAGTGCACATGACATACGAAGCGTCCCCGAGTCAGCATACACAAGGACTCTTTAAGACACAACGAGGCCACTGTAAAATCGACCGTGAATAGGCGAACCACTAGACGTCGAACCCCAATTTCATATCATACATCCGTTGGAAAGATATCCTAAGAGCTACTTGAATTCCCACCTATGAAACTCCCGAAACTTTCCGGTTATGCTATCAGGTGTTGAGGATACAAGGGAAGCATAATATCTCACCCAAGCTAGCAAATCCTACATCCAGCTGCATCCATCCTTCAACACATAACCAAGAAACCTTCGGAAACCATCTATCTCAACCTTCGAAAAGCATCCGTTATACGAGTTATGGAGATACTCCCGAACTCCCGCCCCAGTACTGGGTGGCGTCGAGGTTATCTCACCAACGAACTGCATAAAAGAGATTTTCGATGTCGCGAACATATCTCAAGTATACCAGAATTGCAACGATAGAATTATGATGACAACACCTCAGAGCTCAACTCCCCGGGACACTTCCACTAAACCCCTGACAGGAGGCACCAAGACAGTATTCTCATCATAAGCCATCGGAACAAAACTAAGATACTCGCGTGATCCTAAAAAAAATTTAGTGAAATTTGAGAAGAGAAGAGTCAAAACTCTACGTCAGGATGCCTTACCAGAGCGATGAGGAGACTGGGAAGTAAAAAGAATTCCTAAGCTCTCCGATATATAATTCCTAAGGACTCAAAACATTTTTCTAGACACAACTCGGCTGCTAAAAACGATCAAGCAATGGGGGCTCCTAAGGTCGGGGAAGGCTCTGATTACCAACTTTTAACACCCTCGATGCGACTATGTCTCCCACGTGTCGAGGCACGACTTAGAGGCATAATCGCATTGAAGGCATATGTCGCAAGTGAGGTAATCTTCACACAACCCATGTAATATAATAAGGGAAAAAGGATACATAGTTGGCTTACAATCGCCACTTCACACAATTACATGAATAAACATTACATCAATCAAATGCACTCATGGTCCGACTATGGAACCAAAATAAAAGAAGAACCCCAAATGCGACAAAGGTCCCCGATCGACCCCAACTGGGCTCCACTACTGATCACCTAGAACGAAACAACACAAATGAACAAGGTCTCCAACGAGCTCCTCCTGAGCTGGGTTGCGTCATCTGCACGAACTCATCGGCACCTGCAAGCTGGTTTTTGGAAGTATCTGTGAGCCACAGGGACTCAGCAATCTCGCACCCTCGCGATCAAGACTATTTAAGCTTATGGGTAAGGTAAAGGTATGAGGTGGAGCTGCAGCAAGCGACTAGCATATATGGTGGCTAACATACGCAAATGAGAGCGAGAAGAGAAGGCAAAGCACGGTCGATAAAAATATGATCAAGAAGTGATCCTGGACTACCTACGTCAAGCATAACTCCAACAACCGTGTTCACTTCCCGGACTCCGCCGGAAAGAGACCATCACGGTTACACACGCAGTTGATTCATTTTAATTAAGGTCAACTTTAGGTTTTCTACAACCGGACGTTAACAAATTCCCATCTGCCCATAACCGCGGGCACGGCTTTCGAAAGATCCAATCCCTGCAGGGGTGTCCCAACTTAGCCCATCACAAGCTCTCACGGTCAACGAAGGAATAGACCTCCACCCGAGACATTCCAATCAGACTCGGTATCCCAGTACAACAAGACATTTTGACAGGGTAAAACTAAACCAGCAACACCGCCCGAATGTGCCGACAAATCCCGATAGGAGCTGCACATATCTCTTTCTCAGGGCACACTCAGATGAGACTAGCTACGAGTAAAACCAACCCTCAAGTTTCCCCGAGGTGGCCCCGCAGGCAGCTCAGTTCGGACCAACACTCAGAGGAGCACTGGCCCGGGGGGGGGGGGTAAAATAACGATGACCCTTGAGCCGGCCGACTCAAGGGAAAGAAAAGGCTAGGTGGCAAATGGTAAAACCAATGTTGGGCATTGCTGGAGAAGCTTTACTTAAGGCGAACTGTCAAGGGGTTCCCATTATAGCCCAACCGCGTAAGGGACGCAAAATCCGGGAACATAACACCGATATGACGGAAACTAGGGCGGCAAGAGTGGAACAAAACACCAGGCATAAGGCCGAGCCTTCCACCCTTTACCAAGTATATAGATGCATTAATTAAATACGATATATAGTGATATCCCCAACAAGTAAATAAATGTTCCAACAAGGAACAACATCTCCATGTCCCAACACGAAACAAACTTCAATCTTCACCTGCAACTAACAACGCTATAAGAGGGGCTGAGCAAAGCGGTAACATAGCCAATCAACGGTTTGCTAGGACATTGGTGGGTTAGCGGCTGAACATGGCAATTTGGGAGGCTGACAAGCAAGTGGTAGGCATCGTAGCAATGGCATAGCAAAAGAGCGAGCAAACTAGCATAGCAAAGATAGTAGTGATTTCGAGGGTATGATCATCTTGCCTGAAATCCCGCAAGGAAGAAGAACGAAACCATGAAGAAGACAACCGGACGTAGGCGAACGGGTCCTCACAAACTCGACGTTATCGGAACCAACCCGAAGAAGCAATCACCGGAAAAGAGCAAACAACATAGTGAACAACCAACACATCAACATGGCATGATGCACAACCAAGTATGATGCATGTCCGGTTTAATGAAGCATGGCCTGGCAAAGTGCACAAACAATCCTACACATTAAGTGGAGCACAATATGCAACGAGTTGCATATTGACGGAACACCACGTGATTTATTTAGTTCGACCTCGTTTATGTACCCAACAATATTAAATGTTGATTAACATGGCAAGAGGGTGAAGCAAATGAAAACTATCTAATCTAGGCAAGTTTAAATGAGGCCGGAAGCAACGAACAACAATTCCGGAAAATCCTCATGTGCAAATATTAGGTTTGGTCCTGATCTGTCCTAAACACAATTTTAGAGTTGTTTAACATGCAAAGTGATGCCACCATGATAAACTAGGCAAAATTCTACCCCATTTACATATAAAGTTTATTAAAAACGGAGTTACGGTTGAATAGTTATGAATTAAATCATTTTAGCATGGCATGGGAGCAAATTTAACCAAACATCAATTTAATCAATTTTAATTGTTGTTATCATGATGCGGATGACATGAACAAGTTATGCAATATTTATTAAGAGTTGACATGAGCATTATGAAGCATTGTCACCGTGGTGGAAGGGAAAAGGGGTGCCACGGCAACGAATCCGAAAATGATGCCACGGCAACATATCGGTTCCGGTAACTTGCGGAGATACCGGCGCAAAAGGAAAAGTGACGGGAGCGTGACATGCGATAGGAGGTGGGGTGATCCTGGATACCGGGTTCCCACAAGATGGTGGCAAG
This sequence comes from Triticum aestivum, assembly GCF_018294505.1. Lineage (NCBI taxonomy): Eukaryota > Viridiplantae > Streptophyta > Magnoliopsida > Poales > Poaceae > Triticum > Triticum aestivum. Next base: position 615,419,177 of record NC_057809.1, read on the forward strand.
GCAAAAGAGGGGCGACGTGCACCGAACAACTGCGACACGGAGCAAACACGAGCATTTCATACATCACACATGCATTCGTTCACGGGCATCGTTCCGGCGGTTATACCTTTGAAGCGAGCATCATCGAAACGGATCGAGTTCGGCGGTAGAGGTACACGTGTCGACGAGGAAGTAGTTGTACACGGGGTCGTCGTGGGAAGTAGGGGAAGTAGTCGTTCTCGTGATGGTAGTCGTTCACGTTCACGTTTCACGGGTCTTCGGCGACGGTCGTCGTACGTGGTCCACAAGACGTCGATCGTTCGGGGTTCGATTTGCGGATCTTGCCGACATGAAGGGGTACTTGGCGTTCTCCGCGATTCCGAAGACGGGGTAGAGGTACACTTGTTGTAGGGGTACTTGTCGGATCCACGGGTGTAGTCGTTCACGTTCGGAGGGGAACTTGGCGTCGAGGGGGCTTGGTGCATCCCAGATCTTCGGGCTCACGGTACTTGGCGCTTGAGGTTCCAAATCCAGTTTCGAACGCGTCCACGCAAAACATCATAAGTGCAAAGAGGCCACGACTTGGCGCTGTTCCGGTCATCACGCGAGGACGCTCCTGACGCTCGCGGACGGCGTGGACTTGAAGCGAGGAGGAGGCCACGGCAGGAGGTCGGTAGGTGAGCGTGGGCGACGGCGAGGCGCTCCGGGCGGCGACGGGAGGCCGACGCGAGGATGACGGCTGCAGGCGCGGGCGCGGGTGCTCCTGGGGGGCGCAGAGGACGACGACGACAGGCCATGGCAGGGGCGGAGGCGCGGTTCCCTGGACCGGCAGGGCCGCGGCGGCGCTGTGGTGCCCGGCGGCCTCGGCGACGCGGCGAGGGAGGAGATCCGGCGGGGAAGCGAGGGAGCAGCAGCAGAGCAGCTCGGGCGCGGAGGTTGCAGGGCGGCGGAGTCCCGAGCTCGGCTAGGCGCGGCCATGGAGGACGTCGGCGCCGAGGCGGGGCGATGACAGAGGAAATGGGGTCGTCGTGGAGAGTATAGGACGAGGCAGGAGGCGGCTTGGAAGCTCGGGCATGGGCGGAACCGGCGCGAGGAAGAGGAGCCTGGCATGGCTCCTACTGGAGGTGGCCTTCCTGGAGGAGCTCGGCGGCGGTGGTCGCAGGCCGGCGCGGCGGAGGAAGGAGGCGAGGGGATTGGGGTGAGGGGTGCAGCACGAGGAAGAAGAGAGCGAGTTCGAGAGGAGGGAGATGGGATCGGGGAGAGATGGGATCGACCCCTGGTGCGATGCGTGCGTGAGGCGAGAGGGAGAGGGAGATGGGTTCGATCGACTCCCTGGCGGCGCGAGGGAAAGAGCGAGGGAGGAGGGGATCGGGCCAGGGGTGCGCCTTAGGGTTTGGAGGAGGAAGGGAGATGGGCCTTGGCCCATGGTAGGTAGGCCTGGCTGCGGCTGGGCCTAGGAGGTCGCCCAGCGTGGGGAGAAGAGGCCAGAGGCCTGCTGGGCTGCTCTCTCCTCCCCTCTTCTCTTATTTCTCTTATTTTGCAGAAAACGATTAAAGAGAAAGAAAAGAAAGAGGGGGTTAGGGGAAGAAGGTGGGCACGCGAATAATTTTCCCGGACTCGCAAAAATGCACTTGTTCCGAGAAAAATGAAGTGGGCAAGATTGCAAGAATTAAATTCAAAGTCATTTGAATTTAATTAAAAAGGTTGCACAAGGACTCGGATTTAGAAGAGTCCAAAAAATGTTGAGAATTTAGGAGGAGCCTCGATAAATGGGAAAATAAATGTTGGCCAAGTTTGGGGACCAAACTTGAAGTAGAAAGGGAGTGGGGATTTGCAAGTGTGTTCCGGTTAATTCCAAAAGAATGGAATATTTATTATAGCTCCCTAATATTGGGAGGATATGTTATAAAGAGAAGTCATCCTTCCCTCGATTTAAATGGATCGAAGATCCATATGAATTATTTAGTTGAGATGCAAAAGATTATGACATGATGACATGATGCAATGCACATGATGACGTGACATGATGCAACACGCAAGCACATGACAACGCAACAACATCGAATGACTGCACGACACCTGGCACATCGGTCTCGGGGCGTTACAATATGATAAAGCTGAAATCCCATTTACTGAATTTGCTAGCCCATGCTTAGATGAGTTTGATAAATTTATGGCTAAGCAAGAAGATTTTAATGCTTATTTTGGTAGAAAATGGAAATACAATTCAAATATGCTTGAACACTTGGGTGCTTGTATGGCTAATGTTAAAGGTGAACTTGAACTTATTAGTAAACATGCTTCTATGGTTACCACTCAAGTAGAACAAGTACTTAAAGCTCAAAATGATTTACTCAATGAATTAAATAGTAAGAAATATGATAATGCTATTAGAGTTATGACTAGAGGTGGTAAAATGACTCAGGAAGCTTTGTATCCTGAAGGCCATCCTAAGAGAATTGAGCAAGATTCTCAGAGAAATAATATAGATGCACCTAGTTCGTCTAAAAAGAAGAAAAAGAAAAATGATAGGACTTTGCATGCTTCTAGTGATCCTATTGTTGAAACACCTGAGAATCCAAATGATATTTCTATTTCTGATGCTGAAACTCAATCTGGTAATGAACCTGAAACTAGTAATAATGTTAATGATAATGTTCATGATGATGCCCAACCTAGTAATGATAATGATATAGAAATTGAAGTTGCTGTTGATCTTGAAAACCCACTATCAAAGAACCAACATTATGATAAGAAAGACTTTGTTGCTAGGAAACATGGTAAAGAAAGAGAGCCTTGGGTTCAGAAACCCATGCCTTTTCCTCCCAAACCATCCAAAAAAAGGATGATGAGGATTTTGAGCGCTTTGCTAAAATGATTAGACCTATCTTTTTGCGTATGCGATTAACTGATATGCTCAAAACCAATCCTTATGCTAAGTACATGAAAGATATAATTACAAATAAAAGAAAGATACCGGAAGCTGAAATTTCCACCATGCTTGCTAATTATACTTTTAAGGGTGGAATACCAAAGAAACTTGGAGATCCCGGTGTACCAACTATACCATGCTCCATTAAAAGAAACTATGTTAAAACTGCTTTATGTGATCTGGGAGCCGGTGTTAGTGTTATGCCTCTCTCTTTATATCGTAGACTTGATTTGAATAAGTTGACACCTACTGAAATATCTTTGCAAATGGCTGATAAATCAACTACTATACCTGTCGGTATTTGTGAGGATGTGCCTGTTGTAGTTGCAAATGTTACTATTTTAACGGACTTTGTTATTCTTGATATTCCCGAGGATGATAGTATGTCTATTATTCTTGGAAGACCCTTTTTGAATATTGCAGGGGCTGTTATTGATTGCACTAAAGGCAATGTCACTTTTCATGTTAATGGTAATGAGCATACGATGCACTTTCCGAGGAAACAACCTCAAGTTCATAGTATCAACTCTATTGGAAAAATGCCATCGATTATATTTGGAGGTTTTAAATTTCCTCTTCCTACTGTCAAGAAGAAGTAGGATATTCTTATTATTGGGGATGTACATATCCCCGTTGAGGTAACATAGTGTTATTCGAAATTTCTCCGGTTCCATGTTATTCAGAATGAGTTCGTTAACAAGACTTGATCAACCTTGTTAGTGGATTCCTTTTGATGATCATGAGATGGATGAAACTAGAAGGCATAACCTTCTGTGCCCCACTTTTACTTTCTGTTATTTTATATTAAATAAAATGAAAATAAATATTTTCTGTCTATTATCTGATTATCAGTGCAATATAAAAATATGTCGAAAATGAAAGTTCTCCAAATGCCCTGAAATTTAAATATGATTTTTTCTAGAATATTTGAGAATATTTGGCACTGAGAACACAGCAGGGGGGTCAACCACCTGCCCACGAGGGTGGAGGGCGTGCCCCCTGCCTCGTAGGCCCACGGTGGCCCTCCTCCACTTATTCCTGCACCCATACACTCCTTCTTCTTCCCCAAACACGAATATCCAGCTCAAGCATGAGTTCTAGCTCACTTTGCTGCCATTTTCGATCTCCTTGCTCAAAGCACCTCTCCCAAAACTGCTTGGGGAGATTGTTCCTTGGTATGTGGCTCCTCCATTGGTCCAATTAGTTTTTGTTCTAGTGCTTTATTCATTGCAAATTTTTGCTGCTTAGGTGACCCTGTTCTTGAGCTTGCATGTCAATTTATATGGTTCCAAGTAGTTTTGATGCATGATATAGGCCCTAGGCACTTGTAGGAGTAGTTGCTATCAATATTATTGAGTTTGGTTTACCTTTATTTTAGCAATTGTAGGAGTAGTTGCTATCAATATTATTGAGTTTGGTTTACCTTTATGGAGGGCGATGCTTAAGTCCGTCAGAATTATGTTAGCAATTGCTGCGTTTTATGATTATGAAATATGGCAAATGGATGTCAAAACTGCATTCCTGAATGGATTTCTGGAAGAAGAGTTGTATATGATGCAACCAGAAGGTTTTATCGATCCGAAGGGAGCTAAAAAAGTGTGCAAACTCCAGCGATCCATTTATGGACTGGTGCAAGCATCTCGGAGTTGGAATAAACGCTTTGATAGTGTGATCAAAGCATTTGGCTTTATACAGACTTTTGGAGAAGCCTGTATTTACAAGAAAGTGAGTGGGAGCTCTGTAGCATTTCTGATATTATATGTGGATGACATATTGCTGATTGGAAATGATATAGAATTTCTGGATAGCATAAAGGGATACTTGAATAAAAGTTTTTCGATGAAAGACCTCGGGGAAGCTGCTTACATATTAGGCATAAAGATCTATAGAGATAGATCAAAACGCTTAATTGGACTTTCACAAAGCACATACCTTGACAAGATTTTGAAGAAGTTCAAAATGGATCAAGCAAAGAAAGGGTTCTTGCCTGTGTTACAAGGTGTGAAGTTGAGTCAGACTCAATGCCCGACCACTGCAGAAGATAGAGAGAAAATGAAAGATGTTCCCTATGCTTCGGCCATAGGCTCTATCATGTATGCAATGCTGTGTACCAGACCTGATGTGTGCCTTGCTATAAGTTTAGCAGGGAGGTACCAAAGTAATCCAGGAGTGGATCACTGGACAGCGGTCAAGAACATCCTGAAATACCTGAAAAGGACTAGGGATATGTTTCTCGTATATGGAGGTGACAAAGAGCTCACCGTAAGAGGTTACGTTGATGCAAGCTTTGACACTGATCCGGACGATTCTAAATCGCAAACCGGATATGTGTTTACTTTAAATGGTGGAGTTGTCAGTTGGTGCAGTTCTAAACAAAGCGTCGTAGCGGGATCTACATGTGAAGCGGAGTACATAGCTGCTTCGGAAGCAGCAAACGAAGGAGTTTGGATGAAGGAGTTCATATCCGATCTAGGTGTCATACCTAGTGCATCGGGTCCAATGAAAATCTTCTGTGACAATACTGGTGCAATTGCCTTAGCAAAGGAATCCAGATTTCACAAAAGAACCAAACACATCAAGAGACGCTTCAACTCCATCCAGGATTTAGTCCAGGTGGGAGACATAGAGATTTGCAAGATACATACGGATCTGAATGTTGCAGACCCGTTGACTAAGCCTCTTCCACGAGCAAAACATGATCAGCACCAAGGCTCCATGGGTGTTAGAATCATTACTGCGTAATCTAGATTATTGACTCTAGTGCAAGTGGGAGACTGAAGGAAATATGCCCTAGAGGCAATAATAAAGTTATTATTTATTTCCTTATATCATGATAAATGTTTATTATTCATGCTAGAATTGTATTAACCGGAAACATAATACATGTGTGAATACATAGACCAACAGAGTGTCACTAGTATGCCTCTACTTGACTAGCTCGTTAATCAAAGATGGTTATGTTTCCTAACCATGAACAAAGAGTTGTTATTTGATTAACGAGGTCACATCATTAGTTGAATGATCTGATTGACATGACCCATTCCATTAGCTTAGCACCCGATCGTTTAGTATGTTGCTATTGCTTTCTTTATGACTTATACATGTTCCTATAACTATGAGATTATGCAACTCCCGTTTACCGGAGGAACACTTCGGGTACTACCAAACGTCACAACGTAAGTGGGTGATTATAAAGGAGTACTACAGGTGTCTCCAATGGTAGATGTTGGGTTGGCGTATTTCGAGATTAGGGTTTGTCACTCCGATTGTCGGAGAGGTATCTCTGGGCCCTCTCGGTAATATACATCACATAAGCCTTGCAAGCATAATAACTAAGATGTTAGTTATGAGATGATGTATTACGGAACGAGTAAAGAGACTTGCCAGTAACGAGATTGAACTAGGTATTGGATACCGACGATCGAATCTCGGGCAAGTAACATACCGATGACAAAGGGAGCAACGTATGTTGTTATGCGGTCTGACCGATAAAGATCTTCGTAGAATATGTAGGAGCCAATATGGGCATCCAGGTCCCGCTATTGGTTATTGACCGGAGACGTGTCTCGGTCATGTCTACATTGTTCTCGAACCGTATGGTCCGCACGCTTAACGTTACGATGACAGTTATTATGAGTTTATGCATTTTGATGTACCGAAGGTTGTTCGGAGTCCCGGATGAGATCACGGACATGACGAGGAGTCTCGAAATGGTCGAGACGTAAAGATTGATATATTGGAAGCCTATGTTTGGACATCGGAAGTGTTCCGGGTGAAATCGGGATTTTACCGGATTACCGGGAGGGTTACCGGAACCCCCCGGGAGCCAAATGGGCCAACATGGGCCTTAGTGGAAAGGTGAGAGGGTAGCCCACATAGGGCTGCGCCTCCCCCCCTCTCCCTAGTCCTATTAGGACTAGGAGAGGGGCCGGCCACCTCTCTCTCTCTCTCCTTTAAAGGATTCCTAGTTGGACTAGGATTGGAGGGGGGAGTCCTACTCCCGGTAGGAGTAGGACTCCTCCTGCGCCTCCCTCTCTTTGGCCGGCCAGCCCCCCTCCCTCCAACCTTTATATACGGGGGCAGGGGACACCCCAAGACACACAAGTTGATCCTTGAGATCGTTCCTTAGCCGTGTGCGGTGCCCCCTGCCACCAAATTCCACCTCGATCATACTGTTGTAGTGCTTAGGCGAAGCCCTGCGTCGGTAGTACATCAAGATCGTGACCACGCCGTTGTTCTGACGGAACTCTTCCTCGACGCTTTGCTGCATCGGAGCCCAAGGATCGTCATCGAGCTGAGCGTGTGCTAAGAACTCGGAGGTGCCGGAGTAACGGTGCTTGGATCGGTCGGATCGGGAAGAAGACGTATGACTACTTCCTCTACGTTGTGTGATCGCTTCCGCAGTCGATCTGCGTTGGTACGTAGACAACACTCTCCCCTCTCGTTGCTTTACATCACCATGATCTTGCGTGTGCGTAGGAAAATTTAAGAAATTACTACGTTCCCCAACACGATGCCCATCTTCTTCTATATGGAGTCTTTCATTGAGGAAAAAATAATAAGAAAGCTTGCATTCAATGCTTGCATTCAATGTTCACGCATGTTCACGCATGTAGTTGAAACAAAATCAACATAGCCTTCACGATATTTATGTTCACAGTGGATTGTATCCTACTCATGCTTGCATTCAATGTTGATTAATTTTAATGCATGTTCATGACTGTTGTCGCTCTCTAGCTGGTCGCGTCCCAATCTTTTGCCAGCCTTCACTTATACTAAACAGGAATACTGCTTGTGCATCCAATTCCTTAAACCCCAAAGTTATTCCACATGAGTCCACTATACCTACCTATATACGGTATCTACCTTCAAATAAATATCACATGTGCCAAACTCTAAACCTTCAAATAAATATCATGTTTTGTATGCTCTAATAGCTCATATATCAACTAGGGCTGTCTGTATCTTCCATGCTAGGTGGGTTATTCTCAAGAGGAGTGGACTCCGCTCCTCACTCACGAGATAAATGGCTGGTCACCGGGATGCCCAGTCCCATGCTTTATGCAAACTAAATCAAAATAATTGCAAACAAAACTCCCCCTGGGACTCTTGTTATGTAACACCCTCGATGCGACTATATCTCCCACGTGTCGAGGCACGACTTAGAGGCATAATCGCATTGAAGGCATATGTCGCAAGTTAGGCAATCTTCACAAACATCCCATGTAATAAAGATCATAAAGGGGAGATAACATAGTTGGCTTACACCCGCCACGTCAATCAAGTACATAAATAACATTACATCATCCAAACACTCATGGCCCGACTACGGCGCCAAAATAAAAGAGAACCCAACATGCGACACGGTCCCGTTCACCCCCAACTGGGCACCCCTACTGATCATCGGGAAAGGAAACATAGTAACGTTGAGAGTCTTCGTCGAACTCCCACTTGAGCTCATACGCGTCTGCTGGAGCGGAATCATCAGGCCCTGCATCTGGTGTAATAGTAATTTGTGAGCCACATGGACTCAGCAATCTTGCACCCTCGCGATCAAGACTATTTAAGCTTATAGATATGGCAAGGTAAATATGTGGAGCTGCAGCAAGCGACTAGCAAGTATGGTGGCTAACTTATTCGCAAAAGAGAGCGAGAAGAGGAGGCAAAGCACGAGCGAGAAACTAGAGAGCAACCTGCGCAAACATTACTCCAACACCGTGTCCACTTCCCGGACTCCGCCGAGAAGAGGCCATCACGGTAACACACTCAGTTGATTCATTTTAATTAATTAAGGTTCAAATTATCTACAACCGGACATTAACAAATTCCCATCTGCCCATAACCGCGGGCACGGCTTTCGAAAGTTCAAATCCCTGCAGGGGAGTCCCAACTTAGCCCATGACAAGCTCTCATGGTCAACGAAGGAATAGACCTCCTCCCAAGACGTTCCGATCAGACTCAGTATCTCGGTAATTCAAGACACTTTGACAGGTTAAAACAAGACCAGCAACACCGCCCGAATGTGCCGACAAATCCCGATAGGAGCTGCACATATCTCTTTCTCAGGGCACACTCAGATTGTCCAAACTTCCGGTAGGCCAGCCCAGAGTTGCCCCTGGTAGCCACCGGCGGCTGACAGTTTGGACCAACACTCAGAGGAGCACTGGCCCGGGGGGGGGGGGGGTTAAAATAATGATGACCCTTGAGTCTGCAGAACCCAAGGGAAAAAGAGGCTAGGTGGCAAATGGTAAAACCAATGTTGGGCATTGCTGGAAAAGCTTTAATCAAGGCGAACTATCAAGGGGTTCCCATTATAACCCAACCGCGTAAGGAACGCAAAATCCGGGAACATAACACCGATATGACGGAAACTAGGGCGGCAAGAGTGGAACGAAACACTAGGCGAGAGGCCGAGCCTTCCACTCTTTACCAAGTATATAGATGCATTAAGATAACATGGCAATATAATGATATCCCAACAAGTAAATAAATGTTCCAACAAGGAACGGCCTCCAATCTTCACCTGCAACTAGCAACGCTATAAGAGGGGCTGAGCAAAGCGGTAACATAGCCAATCAACGGTTTGCTAGGACAATGGTGGGTTAGAAGGTTTGACATGGAAATTTGGGAGGCTTGAAAGCAAATGGTAGGCATCGTAGCATTGGCATAGCAAAAGAGCGAGCAAACTAGCATAGCAAAGATAGTAGTGATTTTGAGGGTATGATCATCTTGCCTGCACAGTTGTCAGAGTTGACTGGATCCTCAAAAGCAAACTCAATGGGCTCTTCATTAGCGGACTCGTCTCCCGGCTCTACCCAAACAAGACAAACAAGCAACAAGGACACAATCAACCACGTGCAAACTCAAACAACACAATGCAAAGATGATATGCTATGCGGGATGCGATGCGGGATGCAAAATGCAAGATATGACAGGAAATGCATGAACCTGGCCTCAACTTGGAATTCCATGTGTGCCACTGGAAAGATGAGATGAAATCGCTTGAAAACGATATAAAGAACGCCGGAATCGGAGTTATGGTTTGGAACTGGCAAGCGATTCAAAAATGACACCGGTCTGCGATTTACAGCAAGTAGGCCTCTAAATGCAACGAAATGAACAAGCTACAGCAACCAATCATGACAACAAAATACATGGCAGGAATGTACACAAGATGCTTAACAAAAGTCTAGCACTGAGCTACGGCCAATTCATCCATTAACAGGTTCAAACAAGGATGGCAAAAATGCATATGACAAACAGATCCCAGACTTAGTGAAATCAACACTTGTTTGGAATTTCAGATCAGGTAGCCCTCTTCGGAGCAACAAAACTACATGCTACAGGACCTGAACATGGCAAAGTAAAGCATGGCATGGAGCTACTCAAAGAGCTTAACAAAAGTCCCTTAGTGACCTTGAGCCAAAAGGGATCAGAAAATACAATTGCAAGCATGTGAACATAGCAAAAACATAATCAGTTTTCAGACTTAGTGAAAAACTGACACATGCTGAAATATAACTCAAGTAGGCATGTTTACGAGCTCGATGCACTCACTACGGTGCAAGTCATGGCAAGACAAGCATACACCCATCAAGAAGGCACACAATTCAAGCTAGACATGGCAAGAACAATAACATAGCATGCATGGATCAACTACAACATCACCGGCAAAATTGCAAACAAGTTGACAATCTGCCCAGAATCACAAAGTAGCAAAAGTAGAGCTCGATTGACTCAAGCTAGGGTGCTCCATAATTGCAAACAAAGACATGGATGGATAGAGCACTATAATATTAACAAAACATCCTTACTGATCATCCTAAAAAGAGGCACGAATCACTAGGTAACAACATGAACATATGGCATCATGAGATAAACAGCTCCAGGACTTAGTGAAATCACTAAGTCCCTGAAAACAGAATTAGCAAGTGCACCACTTTGCAAGCTTGCACAAGTCACCACACACATCACAAAAATACATGGGTTGCACCTCTGGAAAGATGACAAAACCCTTAACAAAACATATGTAGAACTCACGGGCATATCATGCACACATTAATCATGGCAAAAATGACAAAAGTGCTAAACGGAGTAACATATCTGACAATTAACTCAAGTAGCCCTCTTCTAACAGCATTTCGGGCATCAAGATGAACTCAAATGAAAATGATGCAATGGAACGAAATGATGTACTCTCTAAGATGAACATTTTGATATGCTATATGCATGAATCGGAGCTACGGATGCAAAGTTATGGAGCCGTGAACATGAGCACTTGAACTGAGAATTTCTGGGACTTAGAGAAAATCAACCTCGCGAAAAAATAGGGTTACTGTAGCAACCGGATCAGATCTGGGCGCGCCTCCCGAGGTTCGATGCCGGGCCCTGTTCGCCGGAGTTGAGGACGGGGAGGAGGCCGGAGCTCGCTGGAGGAGGAGGCCGGAGCCGGGGCGGCGGAGACGGCGGCCGGCGACGAGGGGCGGCTCCTTGGGCGGCGGGGCGCGGACCGGCCGCGGTGGAGGAAGTGCACGCCGGCGAGCGGGCTGCTCCGGCCGGCGCGGGCGCCGGCCAAGTACGTGCGGCGGCGCGGGGAACGGCGGAGGCGGCGCGGCGAGGCGACTGCGGGCGGGCTGCTCCCGTGCGGCGGCGGCGGCGGGATGGGCCGCGGGGGCTCTCCCCAGGCCGGAGCGGGCTAGAGCAGGCGCGGGTGGCGGCGGGACAGGTGGCAGGCGGCGGTAGGCTAGGGCGCGGTGGCGGACGTGTCCAGTCGGCGCGAAGGTGATTTCTAGGGTTTGGACGAGGGGGGATCCGGATTTCGGGGAAGGGGTCTATTTATAGGCATAGAGGGAGCTAGGAGAGTCCAAAAGAGGTGCAGTTTTCGGCCACGCGATCGTGATCGAACGCTCTAGATGATGGAGTAGAGTTAGGTGGGTTTTGGGCCAAATTGGAGGGGTGTTGGGCTGCAACACACACGAGGCCTTTTCGGTCCGTCGGTTAACCGTTGGAGTATCAAACGAAGTCCAAATGATACGAAAGTTGGCAAGCGGTCTACCGGTAGTAAACCAAGGCCACTTGGCAAGTCTCGGTCCAATCCGGAAATGTTTAATCCCCACACACGAAAGAAAGCTAGAAATGACCACCGGAGGAGAACGAAGCACCGGAATGCAAAACAGACAACGGGGAAAATGCTCGAATGCATGAGACGAACACGTATGCAGATGCAATGCACATGATGACATGATATGAGATGCGTGACAACGACAACAACACATGGAGACAAAAACCGAACCCGAGAAAATAAATATAACTTAACGCCGGAAACGGCAAGAGTTGGAGTACAAATTGGGAAAGTTACATGTAACGCCCCACATGTAACCTTCCCCAATTGTACTCCGACTCTTGCCGTTTCCGGCATTAAGTTATATTTAATTCTCGGGTTCGGGTCTGTGCCTCCGTGTGTTGTTTTGTTTTCGTGCATCTCATATCATGTTGTCACGTGCATTGCATTCGCATACATGTTCATCTCATGCATCCGAGCATTTTCCCCGTTGTCCGTTTTGCATTCCGGCGCTTCGTTCTCCTCCGATGGCCATTTCGAGCTTTCTTTCGTGTGTGGGGATTAAACATTTCCGGATTGGGCCGAGACTTGCCATGCGGCCTTGGTTTACTACCGGTAGACCGCCTGTCAAGTTTCGGGTCATTTGGACTTCGTTTGATACTCCAACGGTTAACCGAGGGACCGAAAAGGCCTCGTGTGTGTGCAGCCCAACACCCCTCCATTTTGGCCCAAAACCCACCAAACTCAGCTCCATCGTCTCGGTCGTTCGATCACGATCGTGTGGGCGAAAACCGCACCTCATTTGGACTCTCCTAGCTCCCTCTATGCCTATAAATACCCCTCCATCTCGGATCTCTTCTTCTCCCCCTCGAAACCCTAAAAAAAAAGAAATCCCGGATCCGGCGCGCCGGACACGTCCGGGCCGCACCGGACACATCGCCGCCGCCGCCCGCAGCCAGTGGCGTGCCGCCACGTGGCCCGCGCCTCCTCCCACCGTCGCCGGCCCGGGGAGCCCACAACCGGCCCCCGCGGGCCCGTCCGCCGCCGACCGCGCCTCCCAGCGCCCGCCGCCGCCTCCTTCCGCTCCGGTGGCCGGAGCAGCCCCGCGCCACCGTGACGCCCACCGGAGCCCGACGCCCGACGCCCCGCGGCGCCGTTCGCCGTCCCCGGCTGCCGCGCCCATCGCCGGTCGCCGTCCACCGCGCCGCCGCCCTCGCCGGGCATCGCCGCCCCGCCGACGCCACCTCCTCGGCCGACCTCGTCCTCCTCACCCCCGGCGAGCCCAAGTCCGGCCGGCGAACCTCGAATCCCGCGCTGCTACAGTAACTCCGGCCGGATCCGGATCTAGATCTGAGTTTTGGGTTGACCTCTACCCGAAACCCTAATTCCTTCGTTTTTTATGCAATCTTTGGAGCATCATAACTTTGCATCTGTAGATCCGTTTTGGGCGTATGATATGTCAAATTCTTCGTCTCGACGAGTACATCATTTCATTCCATTGCATCATTTGCATTTGAGGTCATCTTGGTGCCCAAAATGCTGTTGGAAGGAGGCATGTTGAGTTTAATTGTAGATCCGTTAATCCAACATGCACTTTTGTCATTTTTGCCATATTTAATCCGTGCATGATATGCCTGTGCCACTTTGGGATGAATTGTTAAGCATGTTGTCTTCTTTCCAGAGATGCCTTCCATGTATTTTTAGGATGTGTGTGTTGTCTTGTGCAAGCTTGCGAAGAGGGCTACCTGAGATTACAGATTTCAGGGACTTAGTGATTTTCACCAAGTCTGAGCCGTTTTAGTTCACGATGCTATATGTCCGGCTCGTTTCCTAGTGATCCGTGCCTCTTTTGAGGATGATCAGTAAGAGTGATTTGTTATGCTTGTTGTGCTTAATCCATCCATGTCTTTACTTGTTATGTTGGAGCACTCTAGGTTGACTCAATCGAGCTCAACTTTTGGATAGTTGCTGTTTTGGGCAGATCGTTAACTCTTTTGCGATTTTGTCGGAGTGATTGCTAGTGATCCACGCATGCTATGCCATTGTTCTTGCCATGTCTAGCTAGCATTTTGTGCCTTCTTAATGGATATATGCTTGCCTTGCCATGACTTGCACCGTAGTGAGAGCATCGAGCTCGTTTACAAGCCTCCGTGAGTTATTATTTCAGCATGTCCCAGTTTTCACTAAGTCTGAAAACTGATTGTGTTTCATCGATGTTCGTGTGCTCGGTAGAGTATGTTGTGAACCCTTTTGGCCCCAGGTCATTTTGGGTGTTTTGTTAAGCTTGTTTAGTAGCTCCATGCCATGCTCTTACTTGCCATGTTCAGGTTTTCCTTCATGTTGTTTTGCTGCTCCGAAAAGGGCATCGTGGTCTGAAATTTCAGACTAGCGTTAATTTCGCTAAGTCTGAAATCTGTTTTGCTTATTCGGTTTTGCCATGCTTGTTTGAAGCCCTTAATGGATGAATTTGCCCATGCCTCAGTCATGATGATTTGTTAAGCTTGATGAGTACATCACTGCCATGCAATTTTTTTTCATGTTGGGTGGCTGTAGCATGTTCATTTTGTTGCATTTAGGAGGCATGTTGATGTAAATCGCAGATCGGTTCGTTTAGTAAAACGCTTGCCATTTCTTAACCGTAGCTCCGATTGCCATGATCTTTATATCTTTTTCAGGGGATTTCTTCCCCTCTATCCAGTGGCACACTTGGATTTCCAAGTTGAGGCCAGGTTCATGCATTTCCTGCTACATGTTGCATTCTTGCATCCCGCATCGCATCCCGCATAGCATATCATCTTTGCATCTTATTGCTTGCCCTTGCACGTGGTTGATCGTATCCTTGTTGCTTGTTTGTGTTGTTGGGTAGAGCCGGGAGATGAGTTCGCTAACGAGGAGCCCGTTGAGTTTGCTTTTGAGGATCCAGTCAATTCTGACAACTGTGCAGGCAAGATGATCACACCCTTGAAATCACTACTATCTTTGCTATGCTAGTTTGCTCGCTCTTTTGCCTTGCCAATGCTACGATGCCTACCACTTGCTTGTCAGCCTCCCAATTGCCATGATTGAGCCTCTAACCCACCTTTGTCCTAGCAAACCATTGATTGGCTATGTTACCGCTTTGCTCAAGCCCCTTCTTATAGCGTTGCCAGTTGCAGGTGAAGATTGGAGCCGTTCCTTGTTGGAACATTTATTTACTTGTTGGGATATCATTATATTGCTATGTTATCTTTACTTATCTATATACTTGGTTAAGGGTGGAAGGCTCGGCCTCTCGCCTAGTGTTTTGTTCCACTCTTGCCGCCCTAGTTTCCGTCATATCGGTGTTATGTTCCCGGTTTGTTACGTCCCTTACGCGGTTGGGCTATAATGGGAACCCCTTGATAGTTTGCCTTGATTAAAGCTTTTCCAGCAATGCCCAACATTGGTTTTACCATTTGCCACCTACCCTTTTCTTTCCCTTGGGTTTCCGGAGCCCGAGGGTCATCTTTATTTTAGCCCCCCACGGGCCAGTGCTCCTCTGAGTGTTGGTCCGAACCAGGCAGCCTGCGGGGCCACCTCGGGGAAACCCGAGGGTTGGTTTTACTCGTAGCTTGACCTATCCGAGCGTGCCCTGAGAAAGAGATATGTGCAGCTCCTATCGGGATTTGTCGGCACATTCGGGCGGTGTTGCTGGACTAGTTTTAACCTGTCGAATCATCTTGTTGTACCGGGATACCGAGTCTGATCGGTGGGTCCTGGGTGGAGGTCTATTCCTTTGTTGACCGTGAGAGCTTGTTATGGGCTAAGTTGGGACCCCCCTGCAGGGATTGATCTTTCGAAAGCCGTGCCCGCGGTTATGGGCAGATGGGAATTTGTTAATGTCCGGTTGTAGATAACTTGAACTTACTTAATTAAAATGAATCAACTGCGTGTGTTGCCGTGATGGCCTCTTCTCGGCGGAGTCCGGGAAGTGGACACGGCGTTGGAGTTATGCTTGCGTAGTCTGCTCTATTTAGTTACCGCTCGTGCTTTGCCTTCTCTTCTCGCTCTCTTTTGCATATAAGGTAGCCACCATACATGCTAGTCGCTTGCTGCAGCTCCACTCACATTACCCCTTCCTTACCTATTAAGCTTAAATAGTCTTGATCGCGAGGGTGCGAGATTGCTGAGTCCTTGCGGCTCACAGATTACTATTACACCAGATGCAGGGACCGATGATACTCCTCCGGATGGCGCGTTCGAGCTGAAGTGGGAGTACGACGAGGATTCTCAGCGATACTATGTTTCTTTTCCTGATGATCAGTAGTGGTGCCTGCTCGGGGTTCGATTCAGGGATTAGTCGCATGTTGGGGAGTCTTTTCTATTTTGGCGCCGTAGTCGGGCCATGAGTGTTCGTATGATGGATGCTATTTATGTACCTTGATGTGACGTGGCGAGTGTAAGCCAACTATTATTATTCCCCCTTTATATTTATATGTACATGGGTTGTGTGAAGATTGCCTCACTTGCGACTTATGCCTTCAATGCGATTATGCCTCTAAGTCGTGCCTCAACACGTGGGAGATATAGTCGCATCGAGGGTGTTACATTACATCCGGGGTGTTACATGTTAGTTGGAGGCACTCGTTGTTTCGAGCAAGCCATGGATTGATGCTTGTTGGTGGAAGGGGGAGTATAAACTTTACCATTCTGTTTGGGAACCACCTATAATGTGTGTAGCATGGAAGATATCGCCATCTCTTGGTTGTTATGTTGACAATGAAAGTATACCGCTCAAAATATTATTCACCTCTATTTCAAAACCGAGCTCTGGCACCTCTACAAATCCCTGCTTCCCTCTGCGAAGGGCCTATTTATTTACCTTTATGCTGAGTCATCATCCTCTTAATTAAAAGCACCAGTTGGAGAGCACCGCTGTCATTTGCATTCATTACTGTTAGTTTACATTGAGTATGACTTGACTGGATCTCTTTTACCATGAATTACAATGTCTAGTCAGTCCTTGGTTTTTAAAGGTGCTCTGCATTTATGTTTTGCGGTCTCAGAAAGGGCTAGCGAGATACCATCTTGTTATATCATATTATGATTGTTTTGAGAAAGTGTTGTCATCCGAGATTTATTATTATGGCTCGCTAATTGATTATGCTATTGATATGAGCAAACTTGAGACCTATGCGTTATTGTGAATGTGGTTAGTTATAATTTTTGCTGAAAACTTGAATGCTAGCTTTACATATTTACAACAACAAGAGCAAACAAAGTTTGTAAAAGTTTTTCTTTATCACTTTCAGTTTATTAACTGAATTGCTTGAGGACAAGCAAAGGTTTAAGCTTGGGGGAGTTGATATGTCTCCATCGTATCTACTTTTCCAAACACTTTTGCCCTTGTTTTGGACTCTAACTTGCATGATTTGAATGGAACTAACCCGGACTAACGCTGTTTTCAGCAGAATTACCATGGTGTTATTTATGTACAGAAACAAACGTTCTCGGAATGACCTGAAACTTCACGGAGCAACTTTTCAGAAAATATTAAAAATACCTGCAAAAGATGAAGGCCAGGGGTACCACCACCTCTCCACGAGGGTGGGGGGCGCGCCTGCCCCCCTAGGGCGCACCCCCTACCTCGTGGGCACCCTGTTGCCTCTCGGACTCCAACTCCAACTCCATATATTGTGTTTCGGGGAGAAAAAAATCAGAGAGAAGAAATCATCGCGTTTTACAATACGAAGCCGCCGCCAAGCCCTAAAACCTCTCAGGAGGGCTGATCTGGAGTCCGTTCGGGGCTCCGGAGAGGGGAATCCGTCGCCATCGTCATCATCAACCATCCTTCATCACCAATTTCATGATGCTCACTGCCGTGCGTGAGTAATTCCATCGTAGGCTTGCTGGACGATGATGGGTTGGATGGGATCTATCATGTAATTGAGTTAGTTTTGTTAGGGTTTGATCCCTAGTGTCCACTATGTTCTGAGATGGATGTTGCTATGACTTTGCTATGCTTAATGCTTGTCACTAGGGCCCGAGTGCCATGATTTCAGATCTGAACCTATTATGTTTTCATCAATATATGAGTGTTCTTGATCCTATCTTGCAAGTCTATAGTCACCTATTATGTGTTATGATCCGTTAACCCCGAAGTGACAATAATCGGGATACTTACCGGTGATGACCGTAGTTTGAGGAGTTCATGTATTCAATATGTGTTAATGCTTTGTTCCGGTTCTCTATTAAAAGGAGGCCTTAATATCCCTTAGTTTCCGTAAGGACCCCGCTACCACGGGAGGGTAGGACAAAAGATGTCATGCAAGTTCTTTTCCATAAGCACGTATGACTATATTCGGAATACATGCCTACATTACATTGACGAACTGGAGCTAGTTCTGTGTCACCCTAGGTTATGACTGTTACATGCTGAACCGCATCCGACATAATTCTCCATCACCGATCCATTGCCTACGGGCTTTCCATATATTGTTCTCCGCTTATTAACTTTTCTGTTGCTATTACTATCATTACTACAAAATACCAAAAACATTACTTTTACTACTGTTACCTTTTGCTACCGTTATCACTACTATCATATTACTTTGCTACTAAACACTTTGCTGCAGATATTAAGTTTCCAGGTGTGGTTGAATTGACAACTCAGCTGCTAATACTTGAGAATATTCTTTGGCTCCCCTTGTGTCGAATAAATAAATTTGGGTTGAATACTCTACCCTCGAAAACTGTTGCGATCCCCTATACTTGTGGGTTATCACCGAACAATGTGGATAGTAATGATAGTGCGCGTGCATTGGACTAAGCTGGAATCTGCAAGCATTCAATTTCAAGAGACAAGACAAGGTAATATGGGCTCTTTGTTAGATCAACAATAATGCATATGAGAGCCACTCAACATTTTCATTATGGTCTTCTCCTCTCGACCCCCAAAGGAAAGAAAAGAAAACTATTTACATGGGAAAGCTCCCAACAAGCAAAAGAAGAACGAGAAATATTTTTGGGTTTTCTTTTTAATTACTACCACTACAGGCATGGAAAGTAAACTAGCTAAAAGCTAAAACTATTTTTTTTTGTTTTTATTAAGGTTTATTAAACACACAAGAAGAAAGCATAAAAACGAAAATAAACTAGCATGGAGATTACAATGAAAAAGTATGAGCACCGACATCTAGCAATGAGTGTGTGAACATGAATATAATGTCAGTGAGAAATACGTACTCCCCCAAGCTTAGGCTTTTGGCCTAAGTTGGTTCATTGCCACGGGTGGCTTGGCGGATATCCATAGTTGTAGCCGGGGTCATTCTGAGATGCAGCGGCTATCGCCTCCTGAGCTGCAGCGTGGCGACGAGCGGCCTCCGCCCTCCCCTCGTACTCATCTGCCTCCTCTCTGGTAATAACATATCTTCCTTTTGCCTGATAATCAAAGAAGGCAGGAGCATGGAGAGTAAGACGGACAACACGACGTCTGTCAAAGATTAAGCGATACTGGAGAGGTGATTTATTCCTCTCAACAAACTGGTGGTGAAACATAGCATTAAAGTCTAGGTAAGCAGGAGGCAATTCAATATCATCATTACGTATGGTTACACCAAGAAAATCAGCTAAGCGGGTTGCATAAATTCCACCAAAGAAATCTCCATTAAATCTATTATTATGCAACCTACGTGCAACAATGGCTCCCAAATTATAAGATTTGTCTCCTAACACAGCACTCCTAAGAATACTAAGGTCAGGAAAACACATATGACATGCTTCATCTTTACCATTTATGCACCTACCTATGAAGAGAGCAAGATAATGTATAGCAGGAAAATGAATGCTCCCTATGGTAGCTTGTGCTATATCTCTAGATTCCCCCATAGTTATGCTAGCAAGAAAATTTCTAAATTCAGATTTGCGGGGTTCACTAGCACTACCCCATTGCGGAAGTTTGCAGGCAGTGGTAAAATGCTCTAAGTCCATTGTAAATATTTTTCATAAAGATCAAACAGGACAGTTGGAGAATTACGTGAAGATGAAAATTCAAACCTCCTCACAGAGGAACTAGTGAGATAGTGGTACTGGTGGTATTTTTCTACCTCGAAGCTCACAAGATCAGCGTTACACAAATATGCGTTAAATTCTTCCTTGATTCCCGCTCGATCCATAAAGTTTTCTGAAGGCCATTCACAGGGCCGCACTGGAGCGTCCCTTGGTGGCTCATCGCCAGCATCACGCATTGCAAGTCTGGGTCCTTGCTTCCTTGAAGAACCACCTTGGTACATTTTCCTAAGCATATTTCTTCCTTTGAAAAATTTCTGAAATTTTTAGCAACTTCAAACAAAAGTGAACCAAGCTCAATAAAATTGATAGCAACTACTCCTACAAGTGCCTAGAGCCTATATCATGAATCAAAACTACTTTTGACCATATAAATTTGACATGCAAGCTCAAGAACAGGGTCACCTAAGCAGCAAGAAATTGCAATGAATAGAGCACCAGAACAAAAATTAATTGGATCAATGGAGGAGTCACATACCAAGGAACAATCTCCCCAAGCAGTTTTGTGAGCGGTGCTTTGAGCAAGGAGATCAAAAATGGCAGCAAAATGAGCTTGGACTCGGGTTTGAACTGGATAATCGTGTTTGTGGGAGGAAGAAGAAGTGTGTGGGTGTGGGAATAAGTGGAGGGGAGCCACTGTGGGCCCACGAGGCAGGGGCGCGCCTAGGGGGGGTAGGGCGCGCCCTCCACCCTCGTGGCCAGGTGCTTGCCCCTCCAGGTGTGTTCTCAGTGCGAGGTATTCTCAAATATTCCAGAAAAAATCATATTTAAATTTCAGGGCATTTGGAGAACTTTATCTTCGGGGTATTATTATATTGCACGGATAAATCAGAAAACAGACAGAAAAATACTATTTTTTACTTTATTTCAACTAAATAACAGAAAGTAGAAAGAGGGTACAGAAGGTTGTGCCTTCTAGTTTCATCCATATCATGCTCATCAAAAGGAATCCATTAACAAGGTTGATCAGGTCTTGTTAACAAACTCATTCCGAATAACATGGAACCGGAGAAATTTCAAATAACACTATGTTACCACAATGGGGATATGCACATCCCCAATAATAAGAATACCATATTTCTTCTTGACAGTAGGAAGAGGAAATTCAAAACCTCCAAATATAATCGATGGAATTTTTCCAATAGAGTTGATACTATGAACTTGAGGTTGTTTCCTCAGAAAGTGTACCGTATGCTCATTACCATTAACATGAAAAGTGACATTGCCTTTGTTGCAATCAATAACAGCCCCTACAATATTCAAAAAGGGTCTTCCAAGAATAATAGACATACTATCGTCCTCGAGAATATCAGGAATAACAAAGTCCGTTAAAATAGTAACATTTGCAACCACAACAGGCACATCCTCAGAAATACCGACAGGTATAGCAGTTGATCTATCATCCATTTGCAAAGATATTTCAGTAGGTGTCAACTTATTCAAATCAAGTCTACGATATAAAGAGAGAGGCATAACACTAACACCGACTCCAAGATCACATAAAGCAGTTTTAACATAGTTTCTTTTAATGGAGCATGGTATAGTGGGTACTCCTGGATCTCCGAGTTTCTTTGGTATTCCACCTTTAAAAGTATAATTAGCACGCATGGTGGAAATCTCAGCTTCCGGTATCTTTCTTTTATTAGTGACAATTCCTTTCATGTACTTAGAATAAGGATTCATTTTGAGCATATCAGTTAATCGCATACGCAAAAAGATAGGTCTAATCATTTCAGCAAAGCGCTCAAAATCCTCATCATCCTTTTTCTTGGATGGTTTGGGAGGAAAAGGCATGGGTTTCTGAACCCATGGTTCTCTTTCTTTACCATGTTTCCTAGAAACAAAGTCTCTCTTATCATAACGTTGATTCTTTGATTGTGGGTTATCAAGATCAACAGCAGGTTCAATTTCTATATCATTATCATTGCTAGGTTGAGCATCAACATGAATATTATCATTAACATTATCACTAGTTTCAGGTTCATTACCAGATTGTGTTTCAGCATCAGAAATAGAAATATCATTTGGATTCTCAGGTGTTTCAGTAATAGGTTCACTAGAAGCATGCAAAGTCCTATCATTTTTCCTTTTCTTCCTTTTAGAAGGACTAGGTGCATCTATATTATTTCTCTGAGAATCTTGCTCAATTCTCTTAGGGTGGCCTTCAGGATACAAAGGTTCCTGAGTCATTCTACCAGTTCTAGTAGCCACTCTAACAGCATAATCATTATTCTTACTATTCAATTCATTGATCAAATCATTTTGAGCCTTAAGTACTTGTTCTAATTGAGTGGTAACCATAGAAGCATGTTTACTAATAAGTTTAATTTCACCGTTGACATTATCCATATAATCACCCAAGTGTTCAAGCCTATTTGAATTGTATTTCAATTGTCTACCAAAATAAGCATTAAAATCTTCTTGCTTAACCATAAAGTTATCAAATTCATCCAAACATTAGCTAGCAACCTTAGTAGGAGGGATTTTAGCTTTATCATATCTATAGAGAGAGTTTACCTTTACTACCTGTGTCGGGTTATGAAGAGCATGAGTTTCTTCAATAGGTGATGGATTAAGATCATATGTTTCTTCAACAGGCGGTAAATTAAGCCCATGTATTTCTTCAATAGGTGGTAAATTCTTAACATCTTCAACTTTTATACCCTTTTCTTTCATAGATTTCTTTGCATCTTGCATATCTTTAGGACTGAGAAATAGAACACCTCTTTTCTTCGGAGTTGGTTTAGGAATAGGCTCAATAAGTGTACAATTATTTTCATTTGTCAACATATTCTTCAATAGAATTTCAGCTTCATCCGGTGTTCTTTCCCTGAAAACAGAACCAACACAACTATCCAGGTAATCTCTGGAAGCATCGGTTAGTCCATTACAAAAGATATCAAGAATTTCATTTTTCTTGAGAGGATGATCAGGCAAAGCATTAAGTAACTTGAGAAGCCTCCCCCAAGCTTGTGGGAGACTCTCTTCTTCAATTTGCACAAAGTTGTATATATCCCTTAAAGCAGCTTGTTTCTTATGAGCAGGGAAATATTTAGCAGAGAAGTAATAAATCATATCCTGGGGACTACGCACACAACCAGGATCAAGAGAATTAAACCATATCTTAGCATCACCCTTTAATGAGAACGGAAATATTTTAAGGATATAAAGGTAGCGAGATTTCTCATCATTAGTGAATAGGGTGGCTATATCATTTAATTTAGTAAGATGTGCCACAACAGTTTCAGATTCATAGCCATGAAAAGGATCATATTCAACCAAAGTAATTATATCAGGATCAACAGGGAATTCATAATCCTTATCAGTAACATAGATAGGTGAAGTAGCAAAAGCAGGGTCAGGTTTCACTCTAGCATTAAGAGATTGATGCTTCCATTTAGCTAATAACCTCTTGAGCTCATATCTATCTTTGCAAGCTAAAATAGCTAAAGCAACTTCTTTTTCCAAAACGTAACCCTCGGGAATAACAGGCGATTCATATTTATTAGGGGGAGAGTCTTCATCATCACTTTCATCAATGTTATCAGTTTCAATAATTTCATCCTCTCTAACCCTAGCAAGTTGTTCATCAAGAAATTCACCAAGTGGCACAATAGTATCAAACATAGAAGTAGTTTCATCATAAGTATCATGCATAGCAGAAGTGGCATCATCAATAACATGCGACATATCAGAACGAATAGCAGAAGTAGGTTTAGCTGTCGCAAGCTTACTCAAAACAGAAGGTGAATCAAGTGCAGAGCTAGATGGCAGTTCCTTACCTCCCCTCGTAGTTGAGGGATAAATCTTGGTTTTTGGAGCTCTCAAGTTCTTCATAATGATAAGAAGATATAAATCCCAAGTGACTCAAAGGATAGAGCTATGCTCCCCGGCAACGGCGCCAAAAAATAGTCTTGATAACCCACAAGTATAGGGGATCGCAACAGTTTTCGAGGGTAGAGTATTCAACCCAAATTTATTGATTCAACACAAGGGGAGCCAAAGAATATTCTCAAGTATTAGCAGCTGAGTTGTCAATTCAACCACACCTGGAAACTTAATATCTGTAGCAAAGTGTTTAGTAGCAAAGTAATATGATAGTAGTGGTAACGGTAGCAAAAGTAATATTTTTGGTGTTTTGTAGTGATTGTAACAGTAGCAACGGAAAAGTAAATAAGTGAATAATCAATATATGAAAAGCTCGTAGGCATTGGATCGGTGATGGAGAATTATGCCGGATGTGGTTCATCATGTAACAGTCATAACATAGGGTGACACAGAACCAGCTCCAATTCATCAATGTAATGTAGGCATGTATTCCGAATATAGTCATACGTGCTTATGGAAAAGAACTTGCATGACATCTTTTGTCCTACCCTCCCGTGGCAGCGGGGTCCTAATGGCAAAAGAAAGTTCATCCCTACAAAATCATATAGTTTGGTCATGCTCCATTTTTGTCACACAAGAATGCTCTCATCATGCACAACCCCCATGACAAGCCAAGCAATTGTTTCACACTTTAGTAATCTCAAACTTTTTTCAACTTTCAAGCAATACATGAGCGTGAGCCATGGATATAGCACTATGGGTGGAATATAATATGATGGTGGGGGTTATGTGGAGAAGACAAAAAAGGAGAAAGTCTCACATCGACGCGGCTAATCAATGGGCTAGGGAGATGCCCATCAATTGATGTCAATGCAAGGAGTAGGGATTGCCATGCAACAGATGCACTAGAGCTATATATGAAGCTCAACAAAAGAAACTAAGTGGGTGTGCATCCAATTTGCTTGCTCACGAAGACCTAGGGCATTTGAGGAAGCCCATTGTTGGAACATACAAGCCAAGTTATATAATGAAAAATTCCCACTAGTATATGAAAGTGACAACACAAGAGACTCTCTATCATAAAGATCATGGTGCTACTTTGAATCACAAGTGTGAAAAAAAAGATAGTAGCATTGCCCCTTTTTATTTTTATTTTTATTTTTTGGGCCTTCCTTTTTATTTGGCCTTTCTCTTTTTTTTTTCTTTGGGACAATGCTCTATTAATGATGATCATCGCACTTCTATTTATTTACAACTCAATGATTACAACTCGATACTAGAACAAAGTATGGCTCTATATGAATGCCTTCGGCGATGTACCGGAATGGGCAATGAATCAAGAGTGACATGTATGAAAATTATGAACGGTGGCTTTGCCACAAATAAGATGTCAACTACATGATCATGCAAGGCAATATGACAATGATGATGTGTGTCATGATGAACGGAACGGTGGAAGGTGCATGGCAATATATCTCGGAATGGCTATGGAAATGCCATAATAGGTAGGTATGGTGGCTGTTTTGAGGAAGATATAAGGAGGTTTATGTGTGATAGAGCGTATCATATCACGGGGTTTGGATGCACCACCGAAGTTTGCACCAACTCTCAAGGTGACAAAGGGCAATGCACGGTACCGAAGAGGCTAGCAATGATGGAAAGGTGAGAGTGCATATAATCCATGGACTCAACATTTGTCATAAAGAACTCACATACTTATTGCAAAAATCTACAAGTCATCAAAAACCAAGCATTACACGCATGCTCCTAGGGGGATAGATTGGTAGGAAAAGACCATCGCTCGTCCCCGACCGTCACTCATAAGGAAGACAATCAAATAACACCTCATGTTTCAAATTTGTCACACAACGGTCACCATACGTGCATGCTACCGGACTTGCAAATTTCAACACAAGTATTTCTCAAATTCACAACTACTCAACTAGCACACTCTAATATCACCACCTTTATATCTCAAAACAATTATCAAGTATCAAACTTCTCCTAGTACTCAATGCACTTTTTATGAAAGTTTTTATTATACCGATCTTGGATGCCTATTATATTAGGACTAGATTCATAACCAAAGCAAATTACCATGCTGTTCTAAAGGACTCTTAAAATAATATAAGTGAGGCATAAGAGATCAATTATTTCTATAAAATAAAACCACCACCATGCTCTAGAAAGATATAAGTGAAGCACTAGAGCAAAATTATCTAGCTCAAAAGATATAAGTGAAGCACATAGAGTATTCTAATAAATTCCAATTCATGTGTGTCTCTCCCAAAAGCTGTGTACAACAAGGATGATTGTGGTAAACTAAAAATCAAAGACTCAAATCATACAAGATGCTCCAAGCAAAACACAACCGATGACTGTGGTGAATAAAAAGATAGCTCCAAGTAAAGTTACCGATGGACGAAGACAAAAGAGGGGATGCCCCTTCCGGGGCATCCCCAAGCTTAGGATTTTGGTTGTACTTGGATTTTACCTTGGGTTGCCTTGGTAATCCCCAAGCTTAGGCTCTTTCCACTCCTTGTTCCATAATTCATCAAATCTTTACCCAAAACTTGAAAACTTCACAACACAAAACTTAGACAGAAAATCTCGTGAGCTCCGTTAGTAAAAGAAAACAAACCACCACTTAAGGTACTGTAATGAACTCATTCTTTATTTATATTTGTGTTAAACCTACTGTATTCCAACTTCTCTATGGTTCATACCCTTCGATACTACTCATAGATTCATCAAAATAAGCAAACAACACGTGAAAAATAGAATCTGTCAAAAACAGAACAGTCTGTAGTAATATGTAGGTTTAGACTACTTCTGGAACCCAAAAATTCTAAAATAAATTTCTGGACGTGAGGAATTTATCTATTAATAATCTGCAAAAATAATTAATTAAATATCACTCTCCAGTAAAAAAATGGCAGCAAATCTCGTGAGCACTAAAGTTTCTGTTTTTTACAGCAAGATCGCAAAGACTTTCCCCAAGTCTTCCCAAAGGTTCTACTTGGCACAAACACTAATTAAAAGAATAAAACCACATCTAAACAGAGGCTAGATGAATTATTTATTAGTAAACAGAATAAAAAATCAAGGAACAAAAATAAAATTGGGTTGCCTCCAAACAAGCGCTATCATTTAACGCCCCTAGCTAGGCATAAAAGCAAGGATAGATCTAGGTATTGCCATCTTTGGCATGCAATCCATAAGTGGCTATCATAATAGATTCATAAGGTGATTTAATTTTCTTTCTAGGAAATTGTTCCCTGCCTTTCCTTAACGGAAATTGGAATCTAATATTCCCTTCTTTCATATCAATAATTGCACCAATTGTTCTAAGGAAAGGTCTACCAAGAATATTAGGACATGAAGGATTGCAATCTATATCAAGGACGATGAAATCTACGGCACATAATTCCTATTTGCAATAATAAGAACATCATTAATTCTTCCCATAGGTTTCTTAATGGTGGAATCCGCAAGATGCAATTTTAAAGAACAATCATCAAATTCACGGAAACCTAGCACATCACACAAGGTTTTAGGAATCGTGGAAACACTCGCATCCAAATCACACAAAGCAAAGCATTCATGATCTTTAATTTTAATTTTAATAGTAGGTTCCCACTCATCATAAAGTTTTCTAGGGATAGAAACTTCCAATTCAAGTTTTTCTTCATAAGATTGTATTAAAGTGTCAACGATATGTTTAGTAAAAGCCTTATTTTGACTATAAGCATGCGGAGAATTTAACACGGATTGCAACAAGGAAATACAATATATTAAAGAGAAATTATCATAATTAAATTCCTTGAAATCCAAGATAGCGGGTTCATTGCTATCTAAAGTTTTGACCTCTCCAATCCCACTTTTATTAATTTTTGCATCAAGATCTAAAAACTCTGAATCATTGGGATGCCTTCTAACTAAAGTTGACTCATCTCCAGTCCCATCATTATCAAGATTCATATTGCAAAACAAATATTTAATAGGAGACACATCAATAACTTTTAGATCTTCATCATTATTATCATGGATACTAGAAGAACTCGCTTTCACAAATCAATCTTTCTTAGCACGCATCCTAGCGGTTCTTTCCGTGCACTCATCAATGGAAATTCTCATGGCTTTGAGAGACTCATGGATATCATGCTTAGGTGGGATAGATATAAGTTTCAAAGAATCAACATCAAGAGAAATTCTATCCACGTTCCTAGCCAACTCATCAATCTTAGACAAATTTTCTTCGATCAAAGCATTGAAATTCTTTTGCGAACTAATAAATTCTTTAATATTAGATTCAAAATCAGAGGGTATCTTATTATAATTTCCATAGAGATGTTGTAGGAATTGCCGTAATTATTTTAGGAATTACTAGGAAACGGCCTAGGATTAAAATTACCTCTATACGCGTTATTACCAAAATTGTTCCTACCAACAAAATTCACATCCATAGATTCTTTATTATTCTCAATCAAAGTAGACAAAGGCATATCATTAGGATCAGAAGAAACATTGATTTCTTCTATTGCATGCACCTTTTTACTAGTAGATCTTTCAGTGTGCCATTGAGAATAATTAACCATAATATTAACTAGGATTTTAGTAGCTTCTCCTAAAGTGATTTCCATAAAAGTGCCTCCCGCGGCCGAATCTAAAAGATTTCTAGAAGTGAAATTCAATCCGGCATAAAAACTTTGTATAATCATCCAAAGATTCAAACCATGAGTAGGGCAATTACGGATCATTAATTTCATCCTTTCCCAAGATTGTTCAACATGTTCATGATCTAGTTGTTTAAAGTTCATAATATCGTTCCTAAGAGAGATGATTTTAGTGGGAGGAAAATACTTGGAGACAAAAGCATCTTTGCACTTATTCCATGAATCAATACTATTTTTAGGCAAAGATGAAAACCAAGATTTAGCACGATCTCTAAGCGAAAACGAAAATAGCTTCAGTTTAACAATATCATTGTCCACATCTTTCTTCTTTTGCATATCACATAAATCAACAAAGTTATTTAGATGGGTAGCGGCGTCTTCACTAGGAAGGCCGGCGAATTGATCTTTCATGAAAAGATTCAGCAAAGCAGCATTAATTTCACAAGATTCAGCATCGGTAAGAGGAGCAATTGGAGTGCTAATGTTGTTGGTATTGGCAAAGTCACACAATTTAGTATTAGCTTGAGCCATCGTGACAAGCAAGCAATCCAACACACAAGCAAACAAGAAGCAAGCAAAAAGGAGATGAACTAGAAAAGAGAAGGGGAACGGAAAAAGAGGGCGAATAAAATGGCAAGGGTGAAGTGGCGAGAGGAAAATGAGAGGGAAATGGTAAATAATGTAATGCAAGGGATAAGAGTTTGTGATGGGTACTTGGTATGTCTTGACTTGTGCGTAGACTCGCCGGCAACGGCGCTAGAAATCCTTCTTGCTACCTCTTGAGCACTGCGTTGGTTTTCCGTTGAAGAGGAAAGGGTGATGCAGCAAAGTAGCGTAAGTATTTCCCTCAGTTTTTGAGAACCAAGGTATCAATCGAGTTGGAGGCCACATGCAAGTCCATCGTACCTACACAAACAAATAAGAACCTCACAACCAATGCGATAAAGGGATTGCCAATTCCTTCACGGTCACTTACGAGAGTGAGATCTGGTAGATATGATAAGATAATATTTTTGGTATTTTTATAATAAAGATAAAAAGTAAAGATTGCAAAATAAACAGTGTAAGGAATAACTTGATAACGGGAGATTAATATGATGAGAATAGACCCGGGGGCCATAGGTTTCACTAGTGGCTTCTCTCAAGATAGCATGAGTATTACGGTGGGTTAACAAATTACTGTCGAGCAATTGGTAGAAAAGCGAATAATTATGAGAATATCTAGGCATGATCATGTATATAGGCATCACATCCATGACAAGTAGACCGACTCCTGCCTGCATATGCTACTATTACTCCACACATCGACCGCTATCCAGCATGCATCTAGAGTATTAAGTTCATAAGAATAGAGTAACGCATTAGGTAAGATGACATGATGTAGAGAGATAAACTCAAGAAATATAATATAAACCCCATCTTTATTATCCTCTATGGCAACAATATAATACGTGTCATTTCCCTTTCTGTCACTGGGATCGAGCACCGCAAGATTGAACCCGAAGCTAAGCACTTCTCCCATTGCAAGAAAGATCAATCTAGTAGGCCAAACCAAACTGATAATTTGAAGATACTTGCAAAGATAACAAATCATGCATAAAAGAATTCAGAGAAGATTCAAATATTCTTCATAGATAGACTTGATCATAAACCCACAATTCATCGGATCTCGACAAACACACCACAAAAAGAGCTACATCGAATAGATCTCCATGAAGATCGAGGAGAACATTGTATTGAGATCCAAAGAGAGAGAAGAAGCCATCTAGCTACTAGCTATGGACCCGATGGTCTGAAGTAAAGTACTCACACATCACCGGAGAGGCCATGGAGTTTACGTAGAGGTCCTCCGTGATTGATGCCCCCTCTGGCGGAGCTCCGGAAAAGGCCCCAAGATGGGATCTCTTGGGTACAGAAGGTTGCGGTGGTGGAAATAGGGATTCGTGGTGCTCCTAGATGTTTTCGGGGTATATGGATATATATAGGAGGAAGAATGTAGCGACCCGACCTCAGACGGTCAAGTCTCTATGCTTCAGTGTCATCCCTGGATCGGTAATGCTGACACACACACAGTACTTGAAGGATTTATAACAGAGTAGCAATCACACACTTATTACATAGAATGTCTCAAAAGGAGAATTTAATACAATAAATATGGCTTAAGGCCATCTGATACGATAACAACGGAAGGCTTGCAAGATAAAGTGAGTCCATCAACTCCAACGACATAGCTGAGCTGCACGGCAACGACATAACGAACCTTACTCCTTGTCTAAAAAGTCTGCGACATAATACGTTGCATCCCGAAAACAGGTCATCACATGGAATATGCTGGCAAAATAACACAGTAGAGCAAGAACAGAATAATGCTATCACTACATGCATATTTGGCTGGTGGAAAGTGTTGGAAATATGCCCTAGAGGCAATAATAAAAGCACTATTATTATATTTCCTTGTTCATGATAATTGTCTTTTATTCATGCTATAATTGTGTTATCCGGAAATCGTAATACATGTGTGAATAATAGACACCAACATGTCCCTAGTAAGCCTCTAGTTGACTAGCTCGTTGATCAACAGATAGTTATGGTTTCCTGACTATGGACATTGGATGTCATTGATAACGAGATCACATCATTAGGAGAATGATGTGATGGACAAGACCCAATCCTAAACATAGCACAAGATCGTGTAGTTCGTTTGCTAGAGTTTTTCCAATGTCAAGTATCCTTTCCTTAGACCATGAGATCGTGTAACTCCCGGATACTGTAGGAGTGCTTTGGGTGTACCAAACGTCACAACGTAACTGGGTGACTATAAAGGTATACTACGGGTATCTCCGAAAGTGTCTGTTGAGTTGACACGGATCAAGACTGGGATTCGTCACTCCGTATGACAGAGAGGTATCACTGGGCCCACTCGGTAATGCATCATCATTATGAGCTCAAAGTGACCAAGTTTCTGGTCACGGGATCATGCATTACGGTACGAGTAAAGTGACTTGCCGGTAATGAGATTGAACGAGGTATTGGGATACCGACGATCGAATCTCGGGCAAGTAACATACTGATTGACGAAGGGAATTGTATACGGGGTTGCTTGAATCCTTGACGTCGTGGTTCATCCGATGAGATCATCGAGGAGCATGTGGGAGCCAACATGGGTATCCAGATCCCGCTATTGGTTATTGACTGGAGAGCGATCTCGGTCATGTCTACATGTCTCCCGAACCCGTAGGGTCTACACACTTAAGGTTCGGTGACGCTAGGGTTGTAAAGATATGAATATGCAATGATCCGAAAGTTGTTCAGTGTCCCGGATGAGATCCCGGATGTCACAAGGAGTTCTGGAATGGTCCGGAGGTAAAGAATAATATATAGGAAGTGCTGTTTTAGCCAACGGGAAAGTTTCGGGGTCATCGGTATTGTACCGGGACCACCGGAAGGGTCCCGGGGGTCCACCGGGTGGGGCCACCCATCCCGGAGGGCCCCATGGGCCAAAGTGGGGAGGGGAACCAGCCCATAGTAGGCTGGTGCGCCCCCTTAGGCCCACCCCATGCGCTTAGGGTTGGAACCCTAGGGGTGGGGGGGCGCCCCACCTTGCCTTGGGGGCCACTCCAGCCCTGGCCGCCGCCCCCCTAGGAGATCCCATATCCTAGGGCCGGTGCTCCCCCTTAGGGGGCCTATATAAGAAGGGGGGAGGGAGGGGCAGCCGCACCCTGCATCCCTAGCGCCTCCCTCTTCCCTGCTACACCTCTTTCTCTCGTAGTACACGGCGAAGCCCTGCTACTGTAACGCCCTGCATCCACCACCACGCCGTCGTGCTGCTGGATCTTCATCAACCTCTCCTTCCCCCTTGCTGGCTCAAGAAGGAGGAGACGTCATCCGCTCCGTACGTGTGTTGAACGCGGAGGTGAAGGAAATATGCCCTAGAGGCAATAATAAAGTTATTATTTATTTCTTTATATCATGATAAATGTTTATTATTCATGCTAGAATTGTATTAACCGGAAACATAATACATGTGTGAATACATAGACCAACAGAGTGTCACTAGTATGCCTCTACTTGACTAGCTCGTTAATCAAAGATGGTTATGTTTCCTAACCATGAACAAAGAGTTGTTATTTGATTAACGAGGTCACATCATTAGTTGAATGATCTGATTGACATGACCCATTCCATTAGCTTAGCACCCGATCATTTAGTATGTTGCTATTGCTTTCTTCATGACTTATACATGTTCCTATAACTATGAGATTATGCAACTCCCGTTTACCGGAGGAATACTTTGGGTACTACCAAACGTCACAACGTAACTGGGTGATTATAAAGGAGTACTACAGGTGTCTCCAATGGTAGATGTTGGGTTGGCGTATTTCGAGATTAGGGTTTGTCACTCCGAGTGTCGGAGAGGTATCTCTGGGCCCTCTCGGTAATGCACATCACATAAGCCTTGCAAGCACTGCAACTAATATGTTAGTTATGAGATGATGTATTACGGAACGAGTAAAGAGACTTGCCGGTAACGAGATTGAACTAGGTATTGGATACCGACGATCGAATCTCGGGCAAGTAACATACCGATGACAAAGGGAACAATGTATGTTGTTATGCGGTCTGACCGATAAAGATCTTCGTAGAATATGTAGGAGCCAATATGGGCATCCAGGTCCCGCTATTGGTTATTGACCGGAGACGTGTTTCGGTCATGTCTACATTGTTCTCGAACCATAGGGTCCGCACGCTTAATGTTACGATGACAGTTATTATGAGTTTATGCATTTTGATGTACCGAAGGTTGTTCGGAGTCCCGGATGTGATCACGGACATGACGAGGAGTCTCGAAATGGTCGAGACGTAAAGATTGATATAGTGGAAGCCTATGTTTGGACACCGGAAGTGTTCCGGGTGAAATCGGGATTTTACCGGAATACCGGGAGGGTTACCGGAACCCCCCGGGAGGCAAATGGGCCTATTGGGCCTTAGTGGAAAAGTGAAAAGGGGCTGCCCACAAGGGCTGCGCGCCTCCCCCCTTCCCTAGTCCTATTAGGACTAGGAGAAGGGGCCGGCCCCCCTCTCTTCTCTCTTCTCCTTGAAGAGTCCTATTAGGAATAGGATTGGGGGGGAGTCCTACTCCCGGTAGGAGTGGGACTCCCCCTGCGCCTCTCTCCCTGGCCGGCCGAACCCCTCCCCCTGCTCCTTTATATACGGGGGCAGGGGGCACCCCATAGACACACAAGTTGATCATTGTTGATCGTTCCTTAGCCGTGTGCGGTGCCCCCTGCCACCAAATTCCACCTCGGTCATATCGTTGTAGAGCTTAGGCGAAGCCCTGCGTCGGTAGTACATCAAGATCGTCATCACGCCGTTGTGCTGACGGAACTCTTCCTCGACGCTTTGCTGGATCGGAGCCCGAGGATCGTCATCGAGCTGAACGTGTGCTAAGAACTCGGAGGTGCCGGAGTAACGGTGCTTGGATCGGTCGGATCGGGAAGAAGACGTACGACTACTTCCTCTATGTTGTGAGATCGCTTCCGCAGTCGGTCTGCGTTGGTACATAGACAATACTCTCCCCCTCGTTGCTATGCATCACCATGATCTTGCGTGTGCGTAGGAAAATTTTCAAAATTACTACGTTCCCCAACAGTGGTATCAGAGCCTAGGTTTTATGGTTTGATGTTATTTGCACGAGTAGAACACAAGTGAGTTGTGGGCGATACAAGTCATACTGCCTACCAGCATGTCATACTTTGGTTCGGCGGTATTGTTGGGTGAGACGATCCGGACCAACCTTACGCGTACTCTGATGCGAGACCGGTTCCCTCGACGTGCTTTGCACATAGATGGCTTGCGGAAGACTGTCTCTCCAACTTTAGTTGAACCAAGTGTGACTACGCCCGGTCCTTGAGAAGGTTAAAACAGAGTCTATTTGACGAACTATCGTTGTGGTTTTGATGCGTAGGTGAGATGAGTTCTTACTTAAGCCCGTAGCAGCCACGTAAAACTTGCAACAACAAAGTAGAGGACATCTAACTTGTTTTTGCAGGGCATGTTGTGATGTGATATGGTCAAGGCATGATGCTGATTTTATTGTATGAGATGATCATGTTTTGTAACCGAGTTATCGGCAACTGGCAGGAGCCATATGGTTGTCGCTTTATTGTATGCAATGCAATCGCGATGTAATGCTTTACTTTATTACTAAGCGGTAGTGATAGTCGTGGAAGCATAAGATTGGCAGACGACAATGATGCTACGATGGAGATCAAGGTGTCGCGCCGGTGACGATGGTGATCATGATGGTGCTTCGGAGATGGAGATCACAAGCACAAGATGATGATGGCCATATCATATCACTTATATTGATTGCATGTGATGTTTATCCTTTTATGCATCTTATCTTGCTTTGATTGACGGTAGCATTATAAGATGATCTCTCACTAAATTATCAAGAAGTGTTCTCCCTGAGTATGCACCGTTGCCAAAGTTCGTCGTGCCCAGACACCACGTGATGATCGGGTGTGATAAGCTCTACGTCCATCTACAACGGGTGCAAGCCAGTTTTGCACACGCAGAATACTCAGGTTAAACTTGACGAGCCTAGCATATGCAGATATGGCCTCGGAACACAGAGACCGAAAGGTCGAGCGTGAATCATATAGTAGATATGATCAACATGATGATGTTCACCATTGAAAACTACTCCATCTCACGTGATGATCGGTTATGGTTTAGTTGACTTGGATCACGTGATCACTTAGAGGATTAGAGGGATGTCTATCTAAGTGGGAGTTCCTAAGTAATTTGATTAACTGAACTTAAACTTATCATGAACTTAGTACCTGATAGTATCTTGCTTGTTTATATTGATTGTAGATAGATGGCTCGTGCTGTTGTTCCGTTGAATTTTAATGCGTTCCTTGAGAAAGCTAAGTTGAAAGATGATGGTAGCAATTACACGGACTGGGTCCATAACCTGAGGATTATCCTCATTGCTGCACAGAACAATTACGTCCTGGAAGCACCGCTGGGTGCCAGGCCTGCTGCTGGAGCAACGCCAGATGTTATGAACATTTGGCAGAGCAAAGCTGATGACTACTCGATAGTTCAGTGTGCCATGCTTTACGGCTTAGAATCAGGACTTCAACGACGTTTCGAACGTCATGGAGCATATGAGATGTTCCAGGAGTTGAAGTTAATATTTCAAGCAAATGCCCGAATTGAGAGATATGAAGTCTCCAATAAGTTCTATAGCTGCAAGATGGAGGAGAACAGTTCTGTCAGTGAGCATATACTCAAAATGTCTGGGTATAATAATCACTTGATTCAGATGGGAGTTAATCTTCCAGATGATTGCGTCATTGACAGAATTCTCCAATCACTGCCACCAAGCTACAAGATCTTCGTGATGAACTATAATATGCAAGGGATGAACAAGACTATTCCCGAGCTCTTCGCAATGCTGAAAGCTGCGGAGGTAGAAATCAAGAAGGAGCATCAAGTGTTGATGGTTAACAAAACCACTGGTTTCAAGAAAAAGGGCAAAGGAAAGAAGAAGGGGAACTTCAAGAAGAACAGCAAGCAAGTTGCTGCTCAGGAGAAGAAACCCAAGTCTGGACCTAAGCCTGAAACTGAGTGCTTCTACTGCAAGCAGACTGGTCACTAGAAGCGGAACTTCCCCAAGTATTTGGCGGATAAGAAGGATGGCAAGGTGAACAAAGGTATATGTGATATACATGTTATTGATGTGTACCTTACTAGAGCTTGCAGTAGCACCTGGGTATTTGATACTGGTTCTGTTGCTAATATTTGCAACTCGAAACAGGGACTACGGAATAAGCGGATGCTAGCAAAGGACGAGGTGACGATGCGCGTGGGAAACGGTTCCAAAGTCGATGTGATCGCGGTCGGCACGCTACCTCTACATCTACCTTCGGGATTAATATTAGACCTAAATAATTGTTATTTGGTGCCAGCGTTGAGCATGAACATTATATCTGGATCTTGTTTGATGCGAGATGGTTATTCATTTAAATCAGAGAATAATGGTTGTTCTATTTATATGAGTAATATCTTTTATGGTCATGCACCCTTGAAGAGTGGTCTATTCTTATTGAATATCGATAGTAGTGATACACATATTCATAATGTAGAAGCCAAAAGATGCAGAGTTGATAATGATAGTGCAACTTATTTGTGGCACTGCCGTTTAGGTCATATCGGTGTAAAGCGCATGAAGAAACTCCATACTGATGGGCTTTTGGAACCACTTGATTATGAATCACTTGGTACTTGCGAACCGTGCCTCATAGGCAAGATGACTAAAACACCGTTCTCCGGTACTATGGAGAGAGCAACAGATTTATTGGAAATCATACATACCGATGTATGTGGTCCGATGAATATTGAGGCTCGTGGCGGATATCGTTATTTTCTCACCTTCACAGATGATTTAAGCAGATATGGGTATATCTACTTAATGAAACATAAGTCTGAAACATTTGAAAAGTTCAAGGAATTTCAGAGTGAAGTTGAAAATCATCGTAACAAGAAAATAAAGTTTCTACGATCTGATCGTGGAGGAGAATATTTGAGTTACGAGTTTGGTATACATTTGAAAAATTGTGGAATAGTTTCGCAACTCACGCCACCCGGAACACCACAGCGTAATGGTGTGTCCGAATGTCATAATCGTACTTTACTAGATATGGTGCGATCTATGATGTCTCTTACTGATTTACCGCTATCGTTTTGGGGTTATGCTTTAGAGACGGCCGCATTCACGTTAAATAGGGCACCATCAAAATCCGTTGAAACGACGCCTTATGAACTATGGTTTGGCAAGAAACCAAAGTTGTCGTTTCTTAAAGTTTGGGGCTGCGATGCTTATGTGAAAAAGCTTCAACCTGATAAGATCGAACCCAAAGCGGAGAAATGTGTCTTCATAGGATACCCAAAGGAAACTGTTGGGTATTCCTTCTATTACAGATCCGAAGGCAAGACATTCGTTGCTAAGAATGGATCATTTCTAGAGAAGGAGTTTCTCTCGAAAGAAGTGAGTGGGAGGAAAGTAGAACTTGACGAGGTAACTGTACCTGCTCCCTTATTGGAAAATAGTACATCACAGAAAACTGTTTCTGCGACACCTATACCAATTAGTGAGGAAGCTAATGATGATGATCATGAAACTTCAGGGCAAGATGCTACTGAACCACGTAGATCAACCAGAGTGAGATCCGCACCAGAGTGGTACGGTAATCCAGTTCTGGAAATCATGCTACTAGATCATGATGAACCTACGAACTATGAAGAAGCGATGGTGAGCCCAGATTCCGCAAAGTGGCTTGAGGCCATGAAATCTGAGATGGGATCCATGTATGAGAACAAAGTATGGACTTTGGTTGACTTGCCCGATGATCGGCAAGCAATTGAGAATAAATGGATCTTCAAGAAAAAGACTGACGCTGACGGTAATATTACTGTCTATAAAGCTCGACTTGTCGCAAAAGGTTTTCGACAAGTTCAAGGGGTTGACTACGATGAGACCTTCTCACCCGTAGCGATGCTTAAGTCCGTCAGAATTATGTTAGCAATTGCTGCGTTTTATGATTATGAAATATGGCAAATGGATGTCAAAACTGCATTCCTGAATGGATTTCTGGAAGAAGAGTTGTATATGATGCAACCAGAAGGTTTTGTCGATCCGAAGGGAGCTAACAAAGTGTGCAAACTCCAGCGATCCATTTATGGACTGGTCCAAGCATCTCGGAGTTGGAATAAACGCTTTGATAGTGTGATCAAAGCATTTGGCTTTATACAGACTTTTGGAGAAGCCTGTATTTACAAGAAAGTGAGTGGGAGCTCTGTAGCATTTTTGATATTATATGTGGATGACATATTGCTGATTGGAAATGATATAGAATTTCTGGATAGCATAAAGGGATACTTGAATAAAAGTTTTTCGATGAAAGACCTCGGGAAAGCTGCTTACATATTAGGCAT
The DNA here is from genome assembly GCF_018294505.1 of Triticum aestivum. NCBI lineage: Eukaryota > Viridiplantae > Streptophyta > Magnoliopsida > Poales > Poaceae > Triticum > Triticum aestivum. Next base: position 615,457,683 of record NC_057809.1, read on the forward strand.
AAAGATCTATAGAGATAGATCAAAACGCTTAATTGGACTTTCACAAAGCACATACCTTGACAAGATTTTGAAGAAGTTCAAAATGGATCAAGCAAAGAAAGGGTTCTTGCCTGTGTTACAAGGTGTGAAGTTGAGTCAGACTCAATGCCCGACCACTGCAGAAGATAGAGAGAAAATGAAAGATGTTCCCTATGCTTCAGCCATAGGCTCTATCATGTATGCAATGCTGTGTACCAGACCTGATGTGTGCCTTGCTATAAGTTTAGCAGGGAGGTACCAAAGTAATCCAGGAGTGGATCACTGGACAGCGGTCAAGAACATCCTGAAATACCTGAAAAGGACTAAGGATATGTTTCTCGTATATGGAGGTGACAAAGAGCTCACCGTAAGAGGTTACGTTGATGCAAGCTTAGACACTGATCCGGACGATTCTAAATCGCAAACCGGATACGTGTTTACTTTAAATGGTGGAGCTGTCAGTTGGTGCAGTTCTAAACAAAGCGTCGTAGCGGGATCTACATGTGAAGCGGAGTACATAGCTGCTTCGGAAGCAGCAAACGAAGGAGTCTGGATGAAGGAGTTCATATCCGATCTAGGTGTCATACCTAGTGCATCGGGTCCAATGAAAATCTTTTGTTACAATACTGGTGCAATTGCTTTGGCAAAGGAATCCAGATTTCACAAGAGGACCAAACACATCAAGAGACGCTTCAACTCCATCCGGGATTTAGTACAGGTGGGAGACATAGAGATTTGCAAGATACATACGGATCTGAATGTTGCAGACCCGTTGACTAAGCCTCTTCCACGAGCAAAACATGATCAGCACCAAGGCTCCATGGGTGTTAGAATCATTACTGTGTAATCTAGATTATTGACTCTAGTGCAAGTGGGAGACTGAAGGAAATATGCCCTAGAGGCAATAATAAAGTTATTATTTATTTCCTTATATCATGATAAATGTTTATTATTCATGCTAGAATTGTATTAACCGGAAACATAATACATGTGTGAATACATAGACCAACAGAGTGTCACTAGTATGCCTCTACTTGACTAGCTCGTTAATCAAAGATGGTTATGTTTCCTAACCATGAACAAAGAGTTGTTATTTGATTAACGTGGTCACATCATTAGTTGAATGATCTGATTGACATGACCCATTCCATTAGCTTAGCACCCGATCGTTTAGTATGTTGCTATTGCTTTCTTCATGACTTATACATGTTCCTATAACTATGAGATTATGCAACTCCCATTTACCGGAGGAATACTTTGGGTACTACCAAACGTCACAACGTAACTGGGTGATTATAAAGGAGTACTACAGGTGTCTCCAATGGTAGATGTTGGGTTGGTGTATTTCGAGATTAGGGTTTGTCACTCCGAGTGTCGGAGAGGTATCTCTGGGCCCTCTCGGTAATGCACATCACATAAGCCTTGCAAGCACTGCAACTAATATGTTAGTTGTGAGATGATGTATTACGAAACGAGTAAAGAGACTTGCCGGTAACGAGATTGAACTAGGTATTGGATACCGACGATCGAATCTCGGGCAAGTAACATACCGATGACAAAGGGAACAACGTATGTTGTTATGTGGTCTGACCGATAAAGATCTGCGTAGAATATGTAGGAGCCAATATGGGCATCCAGGTCCCGCTATTGGTTATTGACCGGAGACGTGTCTCGGTCATGTCTACATTGTTCTCGAACCGTAGGGTCCGCACGCTTAACGTTACGATGACAGTTATTATGAGTTTATGCATTTTGATGTACCGAAGGTTGTTCGGAGTCCCGGATGTGATCACGGACATGACGAGGAGTCTCGAAATGGTCGAGACGTAAAGATTGATATATTGGAAGCCTATGTTTGGACACCGGAAGTGTTCCGGGTGAAATCGGGATTTTACCGGAATACCGGGAGGGTTACCGGAACCCCCCGGGAGGCAAATGGGCCTATTGGGCCTTAGTGGAAAAGTGAAAAGGGGCTGCCCACAAGGGCTGCGCGCCTCCCCCCCTTCCCTAGTCCTATTAGGACTAGGAGAAGGGGCCGGCCCCCCTCTCTTCTCTCTTCTCCTTGAAGAGTCCTATTAGGAATAGGATTGGGGGGAAGTCCTACTCCCGGTAGGAGTGGGACTCCCCCTGCGCCTCTCTCTCTGGCCGGCCGAACCCCTCCCCCTGCTCCTTTATATACAGGGGCAGGGGGCACCCCATAGACACACAAGTTGATCATTGTTGATCGTTCCTTAGCCGTGTGCGGTGTCCCCTGCCACCAAATTAGACCTCGGTCATATCGTTGTAGAGCTTAGGCGAAGCCCTGCGTCGGTAGTACATCAAGATCGTCATCATGCCGTTGTGCTGGCGGAACTCTTCCTCGACGCTTTGCTGGATCGGAGCCCGAGGATCGTCATCGAGCTGAACGTGTGCTAAGAACTCGGAGGTGCTGGAGTAACGGTGCTTGGATCGGTCGGATCGGGAAGAAGACGTACGACTACTTCCTCTACGTTGTGAGATCGCTTCCGCAGTCGGTCTGCGTTGGTACGTAGACAATACTCTCCCCCTCGTTGCTATGCATCACTATGAATCACGACGAGTACGACTCCGTCATCCCCGTTCTAGTGAACGCTTCCACTCGCGATCTACAAAGGTATGTAGATGCATCCGATCAGTCATTGCTAGATGAACTCATAGATGGATCTTGGTGAAACCGTAGGAATTTTTTTGTTTTCTGCAACGTTCCCCAACAGAAAGCTCTATGGTTAAAGTTTTGCAAAAAGCCAATTTTTCCCTACAACAAAGGAATAGATTTTATTTAACTATCATGGTAGTTGAAACATCATTGAGAAGGTTCCTCCAACTCAATCCGAATTAAAATTAATTATCAACCCAATAATATTAATTTAGAGTGATGAGATACATATGATAATCCAAGTACTAGATACTCAAGATGTCCATAACCGGGGACACGGCTAACCATGATTAGTTTGTACACTCTGTAGAGGTTTGCGCACTTTTACCCACAAGACTCGATCTCCTCCGTTGGATTTCTCGCACTACACGGTGTTTGAGAAACGGATGACTGAGACACAGTCTTTCTGAAGCATTAGCTCTAACCCCGGGTAAACAGTACCAACCTACATCCCTCTACATCTGCTAGCCTACCACCGGAAGAGGTCATGCAACTTACTCAACTACGCTAGAGCCCATAGTAGCTTGTGGCCGCACACGGAAGTTTCTAGCATGAAATATCTTAGTTCCCTTTGAGCCTGGGTGATGGACCTTAGGATTATCACACGGGTACTCCAAGATATCCTAGGACAACACTGGATTCGCCAGGTGCCCGACAAGCAATCCACCTAGAGGTGTATTAAAGTTGCCACCTTAAGTTGAACCATTAATTAACAATCTCACATCTGTCATGGATTCACTCACCCAAACCACGTGTACGAGCATAGCATAGTAATATAAGAAATACATAGAAGTAACTCCCAAGGGTTCGATAATAACAAGGCAATAGGTTCTACCTCATCAACTACTTCCCAATCCCACATGTTGTCAAGTCCTAACCATGCAATGTTTGAGGGTTGAAACTAATGAATAAAAACTGGGTGATAAAGGGGTATGATCAAAGTGTTACTTGCCTCGCTGATGATCCGCAAAACCTAGAGACTCGTAGTAGCATGCTTCGCACTTCGGGTGTTCTATCACAAACAAACAATAGCATACATAAGCAATCAAGCAAAGATGCACGGGTAAAACACGAATAAGAAGATCTAACCAGAAAGTTCAACTTAAGAACTCCGGTTTGCAAAAAGAATCAAATCGAACGGAGCAACGAAACTCAAACTGCGAAAGAAACAAGATCTGATTACTAATCTGGACTAAAGTCAAATTTTACTGTACCAAAATCTTGTTCAAGTTGGTTAAACGGAAAGAGGGTTTCGAGACGAAGATCTAGGCGCTTGAATCGCCTGATTCCGATAAACGAGCGAAAAGATAAACTAAAACGAAAATCAGATCAGAAATCGCGATCGAAAATGATCGTGAAAAATCCATAAAAAGAAAAATGGACGGACAGGCTAACGAACGAACGTTCGCTGTCTGTGGCTAATGAGTGAACACCGTTCGTTAAAACGAACGTACGGGCGAACGTCCGCTAAGTAACTAAACCGAGAAAACCGGCGAACCGTTCTAAAAAATCGAAACTTGGGTTTGAAAAAAACCGACGGTTTTACCTAAACCGAAAAAAATCGGATGGCGAGATTCGAACTCC